>NC_044981.1:98873487-99182257 GCF_008728515.1 Papio anubis
GGAAAGCCATCAATATTAGAAGTCACAATATGTTGATATTTGATTTAAAAAGACAATATTGTTTTAGTATATTAATCACTGCTATTTGCGATGCATATTCTCCATCTCCACCTTTGTGCTTCATGATTTTCAAAAACGAATATATGGCAAACTGTTTTCTTCTTTCTTTCTTTTTCTTTTCTTTTCTTGCATTTATTTATTTATTTATTTGCATTATAAAGACACCACTCTCAGTGTCTGGAGTGACAGACGAGGAGGATGCAAACAGCTCTAGCTATTTTGTTTTGACATTTGTCTACTGGTGGGTGGTATGTTTCTCAGCCTTTACTTTTTTGTACAAACCCTCTGGACCGGAATGTTCGTTCACACTGGATTACAATACGATGGGTCATGTAAGAAACAGCTATCTAAAGCATTTATAGCCATAAATATTAAAAGGGTAGCTTCAGCAATTAGATTCCCACAGAAAATCAGTGTTTGTTTCAACATTTTTTTAAAGAAATAATCTTCATTTTTTTAAAAGAATTAATCTTCCATTTTAGAGACAGCAATATATATAAATCTTCCATTTAGAGACAGCAATAAAACAGTTTTTAAAAAATATTTAATTTTCTCGATTTTGGTCTGACGTGCTCATTACTTATCCAAACAATGGATATTTCAGTGAGAATTCTATTTAATTTATCTGAGTTCATTTTTGGCTTAATACAAGGTCTAGAAATCTTGCTCCTAGATATTTACCCAAGTGAAGTGAAAACTTATGTGAACACAAAAACTTACACATGAATGTTTATAGCAGTTTGACTCATAATTGCCAATAGTTGGAAGCAACTAAGACATTATGTATGGTACTGTAATGCACATACAGAATATTATGCATGTGTTTACACTCAGAACTGTACAACTCAAAAACTGAACTCTAATTTAAACTATGGGATTTAAAAACAATGTATCAATATTGTTTCATCAAGCGTAATAAATGTACCACACTAATTCAAGATGTTAGCAAGAATTGTGAGGAGGTGAACAGTGGATATGTGAGAACTCTGTAATTTCTGCACATTTTTTTCTGTAAATCAAAATCTATTCTAAAAAATTAAAGCCTATTAAAAACCAAGCTATAATGAACATATAAATTTATTTTTTAAGCAGAAGAATTATATTGTGACATGAGCAGAAATCATTTATAACAGATGTGAAATCAGCACATTTGAGTATAGATTCTAATAGACAAAGCAATAAAGGGGTGGATAATAGTGAAAATCATTTTGATTGCTTCAAAATTTTCAGTAAAGAAAGAAAAAACACCTTAATCTCAGAATAAGGATATTTAAGTGTCAGAACTTCAAGATTAAAAAAACTGTTTTAAATAAAATTTTGTTTAAAGCTAAAGGAAAAATGAAAAGATGGGTTATAATTGATACTATCAAGTAGTATTATGTAAGAATGTTTTGAACTATTTTATAACATTGCCCTTCTTATTCTCATCTATGAGTGAAATATAAAATTGTTGTTTGGCCAGGTACAGTGCTCACATCTGTAATCCTAGCACTCTGGAAGGCTGAGGCAGAAGAATCACTTGAGCCCAGGAGTTTGAGACCAGCTTGGGCAACATGACGAAAACCTAACTCTACAAAAATTGCAAAAGCTAGCCAGGTGTAGTGTAATGTGCTTGTAGTCCCAGCCACTACAGAGGCTGAGGTGAGAGGATCGCTTGAGCCGGGGATAGGGGTCGAGGCTGCAGTGAGCTCTGATCACATCACTGCACTCTAGCCTGGGTGATGAAGTGAGATCCTGTCTCAAAAATAACAAAACAAAATAAATGTTTCCCATAAATCACTCTGATTTTGTGGGGAAAATGCAAAAAGTCAAATAATTGTGCCACTTGCTAATTATGTTCAAGTCCATTTATTTATACAAGTATCTGTATTCTTATCTGAAAAACGAGAATGTTATTATCTAGTCTGTGTACATTACAGAAGTGCATTGGGCTTCAACTAAAACCAGGACTTTATAAAAACTTTGTAATATTTAAACCATTTTGTAAATATAAGAAAGAATCATATTATAATTGAGGATTTACTAGATAACAGAAATTGTGTAGGCCCCTACTTACTTGTTACTATTGCCAGGCACGCACTGTGTTAGACAAAACATCATATTTTATTTTGGTATCATAGAAACAAATTATTTGAAATTAGATTGATCTGAGTTCAGTTCTAGCTATGACCAACTGAGTCATCTTTAGCATTTATACCTGAAAGCTATGCGCTTTTTTTTCTCTATAGAATGAAGGTAATAATATTACCTGTCTTATAACTTTGTAAGTAAAACTGATTATTGCTCTAATGTATATGTCAGGTATATGTCTTACAACTTTTAAATTTGAAAATTTAAGCCCTTCAATGAGATTTAAATAGATTCAAAATTGATTAAAATATGTAATTGGGATATATGTTATGATGAAACAGCCCTGGTTGGAGATGCTGCTTCTGAGGTCTGTGAGGTCTATGAGGTCCCTCCCAGCCACAGCAGCCATTAACAAGGCTCTGCAGAACCCCTAGAGCCTTGGGATTAGAACAGACAGACAGCCACTATATTATATTAGAAAGTTATATAATGCCATGCAATTAATAAGCCAAAGAATACTACACTGAATAAAGTTCTCCCAATATCCATAATTTTTGAAATTACTGCCACAATCTAAAACAAAACCAAAAACACCTTCCTAAGGCAGCATTAGAAAGCTTCATCAGCCATGTTCAATTTAGATGAAAACATGATACCATCCCTGGTTATCCCTAAGTTTCTTCTATGCAGTGAAAAGAGACAGAATGGAGAACATAGCACCATGCATTTTTGCTCTAAAAATGTTTACTTTGTTTCTCAAAATAAATTTGAATTTGGAGGTCAAAACACATGACAGATGAATAAAGAGAGAGAGAGGTAGGGAGACACTACATGACATTTATCACAGGTTAGTCACCATTATAAATAATGTTCCAATAAACTAATTTTACCAAAATAGATTTAGTGGAAAGGTAAATAGAATAAATGGAAAACAAACTGCTGACGACTGAGGTGTAGACATATCCTGAGAAAATCAGGACAGTGACCACAGACTTTTCTTGCTAATAGTTTGACTATAACAGGAAAGAGTAGGAAATTGAAGGAAAAATATTTAAGGTTTTTTTTTTTTTTTCCCTCTCTCTTTTTGTCTTAATGGAAATACATTGGAGCCTGTGTATTTCAATGCAAAGAAACAAACATGAGTTACAAAGTAGTTTCCAAGAAGAGATTAAAAGAGTCTGAGATAAAATAAAACCAGGGAAATGACTTAGACTTCAGAGAGGCAACTTTTGTCCATCTCAAGGAACATAGAAAATATCCATGAGTTCAAGGGTAGATGAATTCGTAAATGAGAGGTATATGAAATTTAGCAAGTTGGTGTCTGTTTTCATTTTATATACTGTGGATAATGTGGATAAAATGATATACAAAAGACTTGAGAGCATAGTGAAAGTGTGTAGTCACCACCAAAGGGCCTAATGAAGAGTGATTCGTGACCTGTAATCGAATTGTCAAGTGGTGTTGAACTAACAGCAGATATTGGAAATCATGAATTTCTTTTCTTTTTTTTTTTTGAAGGAAAATTTGTATTTTAATTATTTTTATGTACAGAAAACTCAACAGTGTACATTTAACCCAGCTTAGTGGCAAGTTCTTTAGCCTTTGCCTTTTCGAGCTTGGCGATACGAGCCACAGACTTGGGACCCACGACATTGCCGCCCCAGTGACGGCGGATCTCATCGTATCTGTCGTTGTAATTGGTCCTGATAGCTTCCACCAGCTTAGCCAAAGCGCCTTTGTCTTCCGAGTTCACCTGTGTGAAGGCGACAGTGGTGCAGGTCTTCCTGTGGACTAGACGGCCCAGTCTGGCCTTCCCCTTGATAATGCAGTAAGGGACCCCCATTTTAGGACACAGGGCAGGCAAGAAGACAACCAGCTCGATGGGATCCACGTCATGTGCAATCACCACCAGCTGAGCCTTCTTGTTCTCCACCAAGGTGGTGACGGTGTTAACTCCTGCTCGAAGGACAGGTGGTCTTTTAGTGGGGACATCCCCTTTGCCAGCAGCTTTCTTCTCGGCCCGGGCCAACAGCCTCTGCTTCTTCTCTTGCTTTGTCTCTGGTCTGTACTTGTGGGCCAGCTTAAGCAGCTGGGTAGCTGCTAACGACTCTAGCATTTTCGTTGTGTAGTTTATTCTTCGGCATCTCTTACAAGTGTAGGTATGGGAACAGAACAAGTAATTATATTAATGGGATTGATTTATTAGTAGCAATTTCCTATGTGGGTCCAGGAAAAGGCAAAATGAGCATGATAGTTGAACATGCAGAAAGAGAATATGAAATCATTGGAGAATTTGGTGAATAAAGAAAGGAAAAGTGAGGAAAGGACTAATTTGGAGAACAGACAACATAATAATAAAATGATGATATGAATAGTATGATTAATGTGAATAAGTAAGAATCATTTGATAATTACTGTGTGCTAGGAAATGTTTTTATTGTTCTTGTTGAATCTTTATAGCAAAAAGATAAAGTTGATACCATTATCTAACATTTTACAGAGTTAACTGAAGCACACAGATTAAGTAAACAGCCCATGAGCACTCAGAGAGCAAGTGATTAAAACAAGCTAAAGAAAATGAAAGTCAAAATGTCTTTGAAAATACGGTGAACTGAAAGTCAATGAATAAAATAATCAAAAGATACGATGTTAAGTGTCAGGTAGAATATTAAAGTCTAAGATTTCAGGAGTAGAGAATTTCAGTTGATAAGATACATACATACCCAAGGAATTGTGTTGGTAAAATAGAAAGCATTAATCATTCAGATACATAACAATTGTTTTGAACCCTAAAATTAAAAAATAATTTATGGTAACTGCTGATAAGAGGATTTAAAAAAATCTATCTCCTCTTTCTTATTCTCTCAGCTCAAGCCAGATATCTGAGGGGTTTTTCCTCAATTTTTTTTTGTTGTTGTTGTTTTGTTTTGTTTTTTGTTTTTCTAATGGCTCTCTTTATAACAAATTTATCGGGTAAACATCATCTGCATTTGTCTTCATCATAAGGACTGTGTGGGGGGCATGCTTATTTAAGTCTAATAAAATATAAAGATAACATTGGAAGTATCAAGAAATTATCAGTTATAGGTGGAAGCAAGTTCATTTTAGCATTATGTTTCTTGGACTAATAGTTGGCATTCACATGTAAAAAGAGGAACCACTTATTAAAGTCTTCAGAGCCCAAGGAAATGGTCAGTAGGTAGATGGTAATCAAGAAGTGTGGTGATTGGTAAATAAGAAAGCAACGGATGGAAGCAGAATAGCTTGAAATCAACAGTGGGAGTAAGTCTGAAAACTATCTATTTGCATCCAAGCTTTTATTATATGGTGCCAATACACTACACAGCCCAAGGGAAGCAGTGCCCACACAGAAGAGCCCAAATTTGGTTAAGGCAAGGCAGTAGTGAAACTATTCTACTAAAAAAAAACAAAAAAATAAGAGAACATTATTTAATGATTGAATGTGGTAGTTTCATAGTACCCAGGGAAAGTGGGGATGAGCTTAAAAATGTGAGATAAAAGTTGACTAGAGAAAGAAAGAATCTCACCCAAATACAGATCTGATCATCTGTATATTTATGCGATTCTTCTCTAGGAATGTTTTCCTGTTCAGTAGAAATGAGGAAGCAGGTAAGTAGGAAAAAGAACTACATTTTTTAAAGATGACCTAGTATGACAGAAATAAAAAATATAAAATTAATCAGTCCAGTGTTTTTTGCTTTTAAAAAATTGTGCAATGTTCTTTTTTCAGTGTAATCAATGAAGGCTCTGAGTATTGTATTATGTCTCATTGTTCAAAGAATTCTCATACCTGTAGGAATGTTGAAAATCAAGTCAGGAAATCAGGTCCTGGGAAATACTAACCATTACCCTAGAGCAGTAAGTGGAGATTTGAAACATACCCAACACTGGTACAAAAGACCCTAAGTTGTGCACTACATTTTCCATGCACTCTTAAAAATGCACTGTAGTCTGTGATTAAACATGACAGTAATGATCAAATCTGTACTTTACATTTGTGAAGATAGATTTACAGTAATTTACCAAGACTCAATCATGGATGCAAATTTGCAGTCTGTGATACGCATAAATGACATAGTGAGCCATTTATTAAACAAAAATCAACAATAGCTTCACTACTATCATGTGCTTAACACTTGTATTATCTAGACACAGATTTCCTTTTATTAAATAGGTAACATTTATTATTTTATTGATATTTTCAAGGGTCATAAATAAAAATGAGATTTAATTACATGAGTAATACATCCTTGGACATCTAGCTTTTCTCCTGGTTATAAAAGATTGGTGTAATACTGGGCACAAGGTCACCCCTGAGTTGTAATACTAGTTCTTTGACTTGTCAACTATGTGATTGTAGGCTCCTGCACTCACCTAAGCTATGAGGCAGTATTAGTACCTATTCTATAATAGGTATCATAATAAAGTTATAAATATAAATGGTAAAGCACCATATCTGGTACATGTGGAGGCTCACAATTAAAGCTATTTGATATCATTATTAATTTTATTATCCTAATTTATTCTGAGTGTGGCGAGAGAAACCCCAGCAAAATATAAGCCATGTCACAAGCCCCCTTACAAACTCTACTTGACTTCGTGTATTGTTAGATGGACATGGATGCCCAAGGAAGACACTCAATGGTTGAAAAATTCACCAGACCTCAGAAAGAGCAATAAGATCTGTACTTCAGAATATGGTGAAAGGGAACTTTGGGAGCTGTTTAAATATTATATCACGGAGTATCACAGTATATTTTTTCTGTATTAAAAATGGTGTATAGGTCTTTTTGATTATGTGATTTAAAAAATGGAAAGGTCTTAAAAAAAGCAGAAGATATGAAAATTGGGTTGGCACAATGGTTTATGACTGTAATCCCAGCACTCGGGGAGGCCAAGGCAGGTAGATCACATGAAGTCAGGAGTTTGAGACCAGCCTGGCTAACATGATAAAATCTGGCCTCTAGTAAAAATACAAAAATTAGCTGGGCATGGTGGTGGGTACCTGTAATCCCAGCTATATGGGAGGCTGAGGCAGGAGAATCACTCGAACCCAGGAGGCGGAGGTTGCAATGAGCCAACATTGTGCCACTGCACTCCAGCCTGGGTGACAAGAGTGAAACTCTGTCTCAAAAGAAAAAGAAAATTGATCTTCTGTTTGTTCTTACAGTACGCTACAGTACAATAATGAATGGTTAGGGTAAACTTCAGTAAACACAAAATTAGACCGAGAGAAAAGATTTTTTTCATGGTAGGTAATAGACTCATCATTGTGAGAGGTTGTAAAGTCAAATAATATGATGCGGATTTAAAAGCAACTGATTAATTAATTATTCAACACAAGCCATGTAATTGCAACCTGAAGTAATTTCATAAAGGGTTAAATTTTAAAAACTGGATATTAATGGTACTATAAAATGTTATATTCAAAATTTTAGATGAAACCATTAGTGTTGTATAATGATGACAGGAATGTAAAGATATTTACATAGACTCTTATAATGAATCTAGTTCTCCTTATTTGATTATTTGAGAATGTTAGAAATATTTCCTCTACAAAAGAGATATTTACCCTTTCTTTTATTATTCTCTTCCAGATTACCCTCTCATTAATATCATTAGTGGATTATAAGACAGAATGACTGTTAAAACTATTGCCAAACACATGTGTAATTAAACAGCAATAAGGGATTCGTAGGAGAGATTTGCAAAAGAAGCTGAAGAGATTTTTAGGATACAGGCTGTCTAGATCCAGAACATTGGTGTTAGGCAAGTCTCTCTCGTTGAGTTCTTCACAATCTATATATTTTTAAATGTATTACCATAGTCTACGTTTTGAGTTGTTGGTGATATGGCAAAGAACAAGACAAAGTTGTTGATCTCTATAAAGTTTCCTTTCTAGTGTGAAAGATAGAAAATAAATCAACACATAATAATTTCAAAGGTACATTTTAGCATCTGATAATTCCCAGTCTGATAGAGAGAGGTGCTGCCAGATAGTCATGTTAATATAACTTTCATTTGAGAATAGAGCATTTTTCAAATATGAGTAAGCAAGTAGTAAATATCCTATATTACACCCATTATACGATAGCTACCTTAGAGTTCATGATCATTTGCTGTTTTATGATTAGACGTTCAATTTGTACAGCAACCCAAAGCAAACTACGCATTTTTACCAAAAAGAAAATCATTATTTAGTGAAAGAGAACTTGATCATGTGTCCCAAAACCTAGGACTTCCTTTTGTGTTTCTCCCATCAAAGTGTGTCGCAAGATTTTAATGCATCCTGACCTGAAATGCATACTTACAGCAAAAATTGAACATATTGAACTAAAAGAATCAAAAGACATGGATGCTTGTAATGCAGTCTGAACAACTGTTGACCTTTGGCTTGCCAAGGGCCCAGCTTGAAACTGGCAGAGTTTAAGGTTAGTTTGAAAAGTCCCAGAAATATCCCAAAAAAGTACCAGAAAAGTCCCAAACATCCCATATTTTGCATTCAAACATCCAAGGAAAATCTACAAAAAAGGCACGCCTATCTCAGAGAGGTAGTGGATATAAAGTATATTGATGTGTCCTCCATATGATTTTTATCAAGACGTTTAAAGCACCTAAGATGTGCTATGCAGAGCCTGTCAGCATATCTTTAAATTTCTCCAGATTTGAATCTCGTGTTATACCTCTCAATGCATCTATTAGTCATGATGTCTTTTATCAGGGTAAAATAATTAGCTTATATGCAGACTAAAATTGAACCATAAAATCAGATAATTTAGTTAAACTGATCTAGAACAGCAGCTGAAATTGAAATTACCAATTAAACAATACAAAGCCTATACCAGGACTAAGATAAGCTTCGCCTAGAACTTTTACCTCCATTATCAGATCTGAGCAGGAGGATTAAAACTTTTGTTTCAAGTCACTTCTGCCTCTATCAATAAATAGTTAGGGGGCGTGTTAGAAATCATTCCTTCTACCTACTACAACAACTCCCAGCACAACAATCAGCCTTGAATCTAATGAGGCTAATTAGGCCCATGAACCCACTTATGTTAGTTATCACTGGAAGGCCCAGAAACCCAAGTCATCTGTCATCTTCTGCAAACTAATGTTTATATGGCTATTTACATTCTTATTTAATAACCCTTCCTCAATTCCTAAAATCCTTCAACCACTCTTCAACTTCTGAAACATGTCAAGTAGAATCCTATTTAATACCATTATTTTCCTTCCCCAACTCCTAAAACTCTGCAAATTATTCATACATCATCATCATCAAACTCTTCCCTAAATATTTTCTATACCTTCTTGTTCTAAAGAAAATTTAATTTTTCCCTCAGGACTCTGATTTCTCTGCAGGGACCCACAAATCTCAGACCTCCCCCGTCTATAGGTATGGTATGTGTCCTCCTTAATTCTTGCTGATACTGTCATACAACTCTCCTTTTATCCCTAAAGCTCCCAGTTTTGAATCTCATGACATCAAGTTAGATCATTAAACACCTTTTATTATTGGTCATATATATATACACACATATGATGGCAATTTTATTTTTATATATCCTTAGTACGTTAGTTCTTATTTCTCAATGATTTTATCACCTGCTCACATACTATATTCTATATGATTCCTCTTAAATTTTTTTGTTATTTCAAAATATATAGTCTTTCCAAAGGCCCTGACTTCTCATGCCTTTGCACTTCTTTCCCCTACTGAACTCATTTTTCTCTCTGTCTCAGTTGCTCATAGAAATACCTTATACCGTGATGTTATCAAGAACTGAAAACTGAAAACACTTCATAGTCTAATTTCCAAGTCTTCCAAATTCTGAGCACCAAAGAACAGTGCACTTCTTCTATAACTCAAAAAAATCCTTTGACATTAGATGACTCCAATCCATGGATCTTTTTCTATTTGATGCCCTTTCCCCCATTTTTAACAAATTAAAATTGTATGGTCTTATCAGCTGAACTTTGTCAACTCCTAAATTTATGTGTTGAAGTCCAAATCCCCAGTACTTCAGAATTTGATTGTATTTGGAGAAAGGACTTTCAAAGAAGTAATCAAGAAATTGTTAAGCAATAGGAAGTTGAACATTTGAAAAATTCACAGCCTACCCATATTTCAAAAAATGATAAAGTTTGTTCTGGAGAGAACACCAAGGGTATAAGTGCACAATCAATCACTCAGTAGATTACAGATGTGACTCATGGATCTGTTCAGCCACTTCAGCAGAATCCAGGAAAAGAGTTGGGTTATACAAGCATAAATACTTGCCAGGACAAAAAGAGACCAAAAGGGACAAAATGTAGCAAGAGCATCAGACTTCTGGGATCCTACAGGATGAGAAAATAGAGCTATCTGGCTGTGAACATGCCTTATCCTTTAAGAAATGAGAAGGATTAACCCCAGAGGTAATTCTACCCTTGACTCGGAGAGCAGTGGCTCAAGGGGATGAGGCTGACCCCTTCTTAGTTTCAGTGACTCAGGCTACTCTTATCCTGGGCTGCAGGCATGGGGTTGCCACCCTGGCAGGCTTAAAGGACAGAGTGTTGGGCTGAAGAGGATTATTCTCAAAGCTTAAAATCCAATGGAATTTGCCCTGCTAGGATTTGAACTTGCTTAGGACATAGGACTTATTTCTTCTTTCCAATCTTTCGCTTTTGAAATGAGAATGTCACTTTTATGTCTGTCCCACCATTGTAGTTTGAAATCAGAAAACTTGTTCAGTTTCACAGATCCATACCTGGAGAAGAATTTTGCCTCAGGATGAATCATAACTTGAGTCTTATCCACCCTTGATTTAAATTAGATTTTTGGAACTTAAAATGAGTGCTGGAATTGCTTAAGATTTTTGAACTACTGGGATAGGAGTGAATGCATTTTGTATGTGAGATTTTTGGGGGCTCAAAATGGCGAGTGTTATGGGCTAAATTGTGCCTCCCTTCCAATTCATATGCTGAAGCCCTCACCCCCAGAACTTCAGAATGTGACTGCATTTGGAGATAAGGCTTTTAAAAAGGCAGTCTGATTAAATTAATTCTGTTTGACTTGTGTCCACGTAAAAGGAAATTTGGACACACAAGGGACACCAGGGATGCATGTGCACAAGGAAAAGCTATGTTAGAACACAACAGAGGGTGGCTACCTGCAAGTCACGAAGAGAGGCCTCAGGAGATGCCAAATACGTGACACCTTGGCCTTGGATTTACAGCCTCCAGAAATATGAGAAAAGAAAATATTCTGTGGTTTAAACCACTCAGTCTCTGTCATTTTGTTATGGCAGTCTTATCAAAAATAATTGATGGATGTCAATTTCTTAAAATTTCTTTCTTTCATGCACTTTCTCCTCTCTTTCCTCCTCATATTGTATCATATTGGCTTTGCAGAACCACAACTCTGTAAAATTCAATGCCTGTCTATTCTACACATGTACCACACATCTGGGTATATCTGGAGGAAAAAATATCATATAAAACCATATTGACTGGTCTTGGTTTGAAACAAAAACCACAGAAAACAACCGAGCCCTTAATTGCATTGCAATTATACCATAATTCCCCAATGCATTGACTTTTCCACTTGGTTAAGAGATTATTTTACATAATCTTTTCTTATCTCAAAGTTCTGACACTTAAATATCCTTATTCTGAGATTCAGATGTTTTTTCTTTCTATACTGAAAATTTTGAAGCAATCAAAACAATTTCCACCATTATCCATCCCTTTATCTCTTCATCTATCAGAATCTATACTCAAATGTGCTGATCTCCCATCTATTATAAATGATTTCTGCTCATGTGACAATATAATTCTTCCGCTTTAAAAATAAAATTATATGTTTATTATAGCTTTGTTTTTAATAGGCTCTAATTTTTTAGAACAGATTTTGATTTACAGAAAAAAAAATGGTCAGACATTACAGAGTTCTCATATACCCACTATTCACCTCCTCACAATTTTTGCTAACATCTCGAATTAGTGTGGTACATTTATTTATTACACTTGATGAAACAATATTGACACATTGTTTTTAAAGCCTATAGTTTAAATTAGAGTTCACTTTTTGAGTTGTACAGTTCTGATGTAAACAAATGCATAATATTCTGTATGTGCATGACGGTATCATACATAATGTCTTAGTTGCTTCCAACTATTGGCAATTATGAGTCAAACTGCTATAAACATTCATGTGTAAGTTTTTGTGTTCACATAAGTTTTCACTTCACTTGGGTAAATATCTAGGAGCAAGATTCCTAGATCTTATATTGAACCTATGCTAAGCTTTGTAGAAACCACCAGGCTGTCATTCAAAGTGGCTGTTCCCGCCAGCAAAGAATTAATGTTCCTGATGCTTTATATCCTAACCTGCATTTGATGTTGTTAACATTTTGGATTTTAGCATTTCCAATAGTTGTGTCATGGTATCTTGTTTTAATTTTCAATTCTGGAATGATATATGTTGAACATCTTTTTACATGCTTAATTGCCATGTATATATCTTCTTTGGTGAGATGTCTGTTCACATCTTAATCTTTGTACTTTTAAATTAACTCCTACTTGCTTTTGTCTACTCATAAAACATTATCCCTGTAACTCATAATTTCTTTATTTTATTTTTTACTTGCTCTATATACAACTCTCTCTCTCATAAAAAAGTAAAATTGTTTTTTCATGTTAAAAAATGATTTGTCTTTTCTTACATACCCTGGTAGATGTCCCCATTTTTTGTTCCCCTTTACATCTCCCTTTGGCCTTTCCCCTCATTTTCTCCAAATTTATAACAATCATTTACCCTACTATTTAAGTATAAATACTATTTAGAACTCTGTGTGCTACATCAAATGGTTGGTTCCAAATACTTTTCATTTAGTATATCAAAATCATTTTACAGAATCTACTACTTCCTGTCTGTTGAAAAATTTTCTTCACCTGGCTTTCAATAAATGTGATAAGTGCAGTTCTACCTCATTAATTGTTCCTTCCGACCCTCCTTTGTAATTTTTCTCTCCCCTATCTTAATGTTGTAATGCACCATGACTCAGTCCTTGATCACCACTTTTTCTTTACGTACATTTCATTCTTCGGTGACTGTATCTAATCTCATGATATTGATTACTATCTATTTGCTGATGACTGCTAGATTTATATTTCTCATCAGATTTCCCTCTTTCTTAAATTCCACATTCATAAATGCAACTGCCAGTTGAATATCACTCCATGAATTTTAATATGCATTTCAAAATTAGCAAGTCCATCATCAATAACCTGGTCTTTCCTCTGCAGTTTGCCCACCACCGTCTTCACATTACAAGTAGAAGATACATTCATCTTCCCAGTTGTTAACGGTAAAGACCTTGGATGTATTATTTACCATCCAAACAGAACTTTGGTTACTAGAGGGTGCATCATAAATAATTAAATTACATATATATAATACCTATATGATTATATATTATATTTTTACATATATATCTATATAATTACACACATATATTTATATGTAATATATAAATATATAAATAATATGTATTATAAATATTATCATATATTTATAAATATTATATATAGTGTTGTTTATATATTATATATAGACAGATAGCTATTTAATGTTTATAAACTAAAATTATTTATCATTTTTATGAATCTATGAAACAACTATATTACAAAAATTTTAAAATAAATGTTTTTCAATAAAAAATTAATAGATCTTAAAACATAACTTGAGGAAATCATCAGCCAGGTGTAGTGGCTCACACTTGTAATCCCAGCAGTTTGGGAGTCTCAGGTGGGTGGATTACCTGAGGTCAGGAGTTTGAGACCAGCCTGGCCATAATGATGAAACCTGGCCTCTACTAAAAATACAAACATTAGCCAGGTGTGGTGGCAGGTGCCTGTAATCCCAGCTACTTGGGAGGCTGAGGCAGGAGAATCACTTGAACCCAGGAGGCTGAGGTTGCAGTGAGCCAAGATTGTGCCACTGCACTCCAGCCTGGGCAAGAGACAAAGACTCCATCTCAAATAATAATAATAATAAAGAGAAACAAAATAAAAAATGACATAGACATTATAATTGCTCTTTAGGCTTGGATTTATAGTGCCATATCCTGGCTCTGCACCATCATTTTATCTTCAGACTCACATATCCCACTCCCTCCTAAATATCCCTGCAATCATAGTTTCCAAGTTGCTACATATGAAGAGAAACATCTATATCTGAAGATTGCCTTCTCTTTCAGTATTCCGCAGAGATCCTGGACTTCACCTGGATACAGGGTCACGATAGGAATTTGCATTGTCTTCCATTGGGCTGAGGTGTTTTTCAGTGTGAATAAAGAATAAATTTTATATTTGGAAATCAGAACAGTAGCTGTGTAAACCACTAGCTACTTAAATCCAGTTGCTACTAAAATTCAGTGATGAACAAAATTCTAATTTTATACACAAAATGCAAATCTATGATGTTATGACTCAGGTATTGCTCCTCTTTGTGGAGAAGTTTCTGACTGGCAATTACCCAACTAGGACTTCTGTGTTGCTAATGGCGTTTGGCTTCTTGATATATGTGCTAGTCACATAGTCATAATCAATTTGTTTAAATTCACTAAGCTATAACTCTTATGATTTGTACATTTTGCATATATATTTCAACAATATTTATTTTAAATGTTAGAAGTGTTAGCTTTGTGCGTTGAGAAGGCTTTGGAAAACATTAAAAAGGAACAATAATCACCCTAGTTCTCAGGTTGTGGCCTCCAGAAACAACATTATATGAAATCAGGGTTCCTTAGAGAAATGGTTGATTTTAGATTTGCATCATGATATGTACCAGATAAACATGAAAAAAATGTTGTTATATCAGATAGCAGGGAAGCCAAAAAGAACTTCTAGAGTAACGTCAAAAGTTCAAGAAATCAACTTGAAGAGGCTCCCACTGATCATAGTACTATTGGAGCATCAAAAAGGAGTAAGTGTCATGGATCAAATACATTAAAAATGTTTAACAGTTTTAGTCATAATAATTCTAAAATCAACATCAACCAATTGGTCAATGTTGGAGGATTCAAGAAAAATAGCTAATTGTTTTTAAAATTTGTAAATAAAAAGGCCGGACATGTTTGCTTATGCCTGTAATCTCAGCACTTTGGGAGGCCATGGCAGGCGGAAGAGAGCAGTGGATCTCCCAGCACAGTGTTCAAACTCTGATAAGGGAGAGACTGCCTCTTCAAGTGGGTCACTAACTCCCATGTATCCTGACTGAGAGACACGTCAAAGTAGGGGCCATACTCCTACAGGAGAAACCTCATTCAGGAGAGCTCT
This sequence comes from Papio anubis, assembly GCF_008728515.1. NCBI lineage: Eukaryota > Metazoa > Chordata > Mammalia > Primates > Cercopithecidae > Papio > Papio anubis. The sequence goes on from NC_044981.1 coordinate 98,888,962, forward strand.
AGTTGGTATCTGGCAGGTGCCCCTCTGGGATGAAGATTCCAGATGAAGGAACAGGCAGCAATCTTTGCTGTTCTGTACCCTCCACCAGTGATACCCAGGCAAACAGGGTTTGGAGTGGACCTCCAGCAAACTCCAGCAGACCTGCAGCTGAGGGACCTGACTGCTAGAAGGAAAACTAACAAACAGAAAGGAATGGCATCAACATCAATGAAAAGGACACCCACACAGAAATCCCATCCGAAGGTCACCAACATCAAACACCAAGGGTAGATAAAGCCACGAAGATGAGAAAAAAACAGCCCGGAAAGACTGAAAATTCCAAAAACCAGAATGCCTCTTCTCCTCCAAATGATCACAACCCCTTGCCAACAAGGGAACAAAACTGGACAGAAAATGAGGTTGACAAATTGACAGAAGTAGGCTTCAGAAGGTGGGTAATAAAAGACTCCTCTGAGCTAAAGGAGCATGTTCTAACCCAATGCAAAGAAGGTAGGAACTTTGAAAAAAAGGTTAGACGAATTGCTAACTAGAATATCCGGTTAAGAGAGGAACACAAATGACCTGATGGAGATGAAAAACAGCACGAGAACTTTGTGAAATATACACAAGTATCAATAGCCTAATTGATTAAGTTGAAGAAAGGATATCAGAGGTTGAAGAGCAACTCAGTGAAATAAAGCGAGAAGACAAGATTATAGAAAAAAGAGTGAAAAGAAACAAACAAAGCCTCCAAGAACTATGGGACTACGTGTAAAGACCAAATCTACGTTTGATTGGTGTACCTGAAAATGACAGGGAGAATGGAACCAAGTTGGAAAACACTCTGCAGGATATCATCCAGGAGAACTTCCCCAACCTAGCAAGACAGGCCAACATTCAAATTCAGGAAATACAGAGAACACCACAAAGATACTCCTCGAGAAGAGCAACCCCAGGACACACAATTGTCAGATTCACCAATGTTGAAATGAAGGAAAAAGTACTAAGGCCAGCCAGAGAGAAAGGTCCGGTTACCCACAAAGGGATGCCCATCAGACTAACAGCAAGTTCTCTCAGTAGAAAGCCTACAAGCCAGAGGAGAGTGGGGGCCAATATTCAACATTATTAACATTCTTAAAGAAAAGAATTTTCAACCTACAATTTCATATCCAGCCTAACTAAACTTCATAGGTGATGGAGACAAGCAAATGCTTTACAGACAAGCAAATGCTGAGAGATTTTGTCACCACCAGGCCTGCCTTACAAGAGCTCCTGAAGGAAACACTAAACATAGAAAGGATCAACCAGTACCAACCACTGCAAAAACATACCAAATTGTAAAGACCATCGATGCTATGAAGAAACTGCATCAACTAATGGGCAAAATTACCAGCTAGCATCATAATGGCAGGATCAAATTCACACATAACAATATTAACCTTAAATATAAATGGGCTAAATGCCCCAATTAAAAGACACAGAGTGGCAAATTGGATAAAGAGTAAAGACCAATTGGTGTGCTGTCTTCAGATGCATCTCATGTGCAAAGACACACATAGGCTCAAAATAAAGGGATGGAGAAATATTTACCAAGCAAATGGGAAAAAAAAAAAAAAAAGCAGGAGTTACATTCCTTGTCTCTAAGAAAACAGACTTTAAACTAACAAAGATCAAAAGAGAGAGAGAAGGGCATTACATAATGGTAAAGGGATCAGTAAAACTAGAAGAGCTAACTGTCCTAAATATATATTCCCCGAATACAGGAACACCCAGATTCATAAAGCAAGTTCTTGGAGACCAATAAAGAGATGTAGACTCCCACACAATAATAGTGGGAGACTTTAATTGTCAATATTAGACATATCAATGAGACAGAAAATTAACAAGGATATCCAGGACTTGAACTCAGCTCTGGACCAAGCAGACCTTTACAGAACTCTACAGACATCTACAGAACTCTCCACTCCAAATCAACAGAATATACATTCTTCTCAGCACCACATTGCATTTATTCTAAAATTGAGCACATAATTGAAAGTGAAGCACTCTTCAGCAAATGCAAAAGAACAGAAATCATAACAGTCTCTCAGATCACAGTGCAATCAAATTAGAACTCAGGATTAAGAAACACACTCAATACCGCACGACTACATGGAAATGAAAACACCTGCTCCTGAATGACTGCTGAGTAAATAATGAAATGAAGGCAGAAATAAAGATGTTCTTTGAAATCAATGAGAACAAAGACACAATGTACCAGAATCTCCAGGACACTTTTAAAGCAGTGTGTGAAGGGAAATTTATAGCACTAAATGCCCACAAGAGAAAGCAGGAAAGATCTCAAATCAACACCCTAACATCACATTTAAAAGATACAGAGAAGCAAGGGCAAACAAATTCAAAAGCTAGCAGAAGGCAAGAAATAACTAAGATCAGAGCAGAACTGAAGGAGATAGAGACACAACACACCCTTAAAAAAAACAAAAAAACAAAAAAAAAAAGAAAAAACAACAAATCCAGGAGCTGTTTTTTTAAAAAGATCAACAAAATTGACCACTAGCAAGACTAATAATGAAGAAAAGAGAAAAGAATCAAATAGATGCAATAAAAAATGATGAAGAGGATATCATCACCAATCCCACAGAAATACAAACTACCATCAGAGAATACTATAAACACCTCTACACAAATAAACTAGAAAATCTAGAAGAAATGGATAAGTTCATGGACACACACACCCTCCCAAGACTAAACCAGGAAGAAGCTGAATCCCTGAATAGACCAATAACAAGTTCTGAGATTGAGGCAGCAACTAATAGCCTATCAACCAAAGAAAGTCCAGGAGAGAGGGAATCACAGTCGAATTCTACCAGAGGTACAAAGAGGAGCTGGTACCATTCCTTCTGAAACTATTCCAAACAATAGAAAAAGAGAGATTCCTCCCTAACTCATTTTATGAGGCCAGCACCATCCTAATGCCAAAACCTGGCAGAAACAACAAAAAAAGAAAATTTCAGGCCACTATCCCTGATAAACCTTGATGCAAAAATCCTCAATGAAATACTGGAAAACTGAATCCAGCAGCACATCGAAAAGCTTATCCACCACAATCAAGTCAGCTTCATCCTGGGGAGGCAAGACTGGTTCAACATACGCAAATCAATAAACGGAATCCATCATATAAACAGAACCAATGACAAAAACCACATGATTATCTCAATAGATGCAGAAAAGGCCTTCAACAAAATTCAACACCCCTTCATGCTAAAAACTCTCAATAAACTAGGTATTGATGGAATGTATCTCAAAATAATAAGAGATATTTATGACAAACCCACAGCCAATATCATACTGAATGGGCAAAAACTGGAAGCATTCCCTTTGAAAACCGGCACATGATAAGGATGTCCTCTCTCACCACTCGTATTGAACATAGTATTGGAAGTTCTGGCCAGAGCAATCAGGCAAGAGAAAAAAGTAAAGGGTATTCAATTAGGAAAAGAGGAGGTCACATTGTTTGTGTTTGCAGATGACACGATTATACATTTAGAAAACCCCATTGTCTCAGCCCAAAATCTCAAGCTGATAAACAACTTCAGCAAAGTCTCAGGATACAAAATCAATGTGTAAAAATCAAAAGCATTCCTATACACCAATAACAGACAGAGAGCCAGATCATGAGTGAACTCCCATTCACAACTGCTACAAAGAGATTAAAATACCTAGGAATACAATTTATAAGGGGTGTGAAGGAGCTCTTCAAGGAGAACTACAAACCACTGTTCAAGGAAATAAGAGAGGACACAAACAAATGGAAAAACATTTCATGCTCATGGATAAGAACAATCAATACCATGAAAATGGCCATACTGCTCAAAATTATTTATAGATTCCATGCTAACCCCATCGAGCTACCACTGACTTTCTTCAAATGATTGGAAAAAACTACTTTAATTTTCATATGGAACCAAAAAAAAAAAAAAAAAAAAAAAAAAAAAGCCCTGCATCTCCAAGACAATCCAAAGCAAAAAGAACGAAACTGGAAGCAGCACGCTACCTGACTTCAAACTATACTAAAAGGCTAAAGTAACCAAAACAGCATGGTAGTGGTACCAAAACAGACATATAGACCAATGGAACAGAACAGAGGCCTCAGAAACAATGCAACACATCTACAACCATCTGATCTTTGACAAACCTGACAAAAACAAGCAATAGGGAAAGGATTCCCTATTTAATAATTGGGAAAAATAGTTAACCATATGCAGAAAGCTGAAACTGGATCCCTTCCTTACACCTTACACAAAAATTAACTCAAGATGGATTAAAGACTTAAATGTAAGACCTAATACCATAAACACCCTAGAAGAAAACCTAGGCAATACTATTCAGGACTTAGGCCTCGGCAAAGACTTCTTGGCTAAAAGACCAAAAGCAATGGCAACAAAAGTCAAAATTGACAAACGGGATCTAATTAAACTAAAGAGCTTCAGCACAGCAAAAGAAACTATCATCAGAAGAATCAGACAACCTACAGAACGGAAAAAATTTTTGCCATCTATCCATCTGGCAAAGGGCTAATATCCAGAATATACAAAGAACATAAACAAATTTACAAAAACAAATTTACAAGATTAAAACAAACAACCACATCAAAAAGTGGGCGAAGGATATGATCAGACAATTCTCAAAAGAAGACATTTATACAAACATGAAAAGAAGTTCATCATCACTGATCATTGGAGAAATGCAAATCTAAGCTACAGTGAGATACCATTTCATGCCAGTTAGAATGGTGATCATTAAAAAGTCAGGAAACAACAGACGCTGGAGAGGATGTGGAGAAATAGGGATGCTTTTACACTGTTTTTGGGAGTGTAAATTAGTTCAACCATTGAGGAAGACATTGTGGTGATTCCTCAAGGATCTAGAACTAGAAATACTATTTGACCCAGCAATCTCATTACTGGGTATATACCCAGAGGATTATAAATCATTCTACTGTAAAGACACATGCACATATATGTTTATTGTGGCACTGCTCTCAATAGCAAAGACTTGGAGCCAATCCAAATGCATTTCAATGATAGATTGGATAAAGAAAATGTGGCAGATATACACCATGGAATACTATGCAGCCATAAAAAATGAGTTCACTTCCTTTGCAGGGACAGGGATGGAGCTGGAAATCATCATTCTCAGCAAGCTAATATAGGAACAGAAAACCAAATACTTCATATTCTCACTCATAAGTGGGAGCTGAACAATGAGAACACATGGATACAGGGAGGGGAACATCACACACCAGGGTCTGTTGGGAGGTGGGGGGCTAGGGGAGGGATAGCATTAGGAGAAATGCCTAATGTAGATGACAGAACAATGGGTGCAACAAACCACCATGGCACGTTGTATACCTATGTAACAAACCTGCACGTTCTGTGAGATAATGATAGAAATCCCTAATCGTCAGGGAGATGCAAATCAAAACCACAATAAAATATCACCTCACACCTGTTAGAACAGCTATTATCAAAAAATAAGATAAAAGCTGTTGTTGAGGATGTGAAGAAGAGAGAGAAACCTTGTACACTGTTGCTGGAAATGTAAATTGGTATATTAGTAGTCACTGTGAAAAGCAGTATGCAGGTTTCTCAAAAAATTAAAAATAAAAAATTAAAAAACCAGCAATCCCAATTCTGAGTACCCATCCAAAGGAGTTGAAGATATCTCAAAAAGATATCTTCAATCCTATATTCACTGTAGCATTATTTACAATAGCCAAGATATAGAAACAACTTAAATGTTTATTAGTGGATAAGTGGATAAAGAAAATGTGTTATATATACACAAAATAAAATAATGTTCAGACTTAAAAAAAAGAGGGAAATATTGAATGCATCTATAGAACATAGGACAAATATTTCATAATCTCACTTTTGTAAAGAATCTAAAAATAGTCAAATTCATAAAATCATAGAGTGGAATACTGGTTACTAGGGAGTGAGTGAAGGAGGAAATAGAAATATATAAATTACTTATTTTTCTATGAATATACATTATTTTATACATTTTATAAATATAAAATTTTTTAAAATATACAATATACTAATATATAGTTGAGCATGAACAAAATATTCTGGAAGGATTTTACTATAGTTTGAATAATTACCCCCTCCAAAACTCATGTTAAAATTTGATTGATGCTGTGGCAGTGTTAGGAGGTGGGACTTTGGGAAGTGATAAAGCCATGAAAACCCTGACCCTATGCGTAGGATTAGAACCATTACAAACTAGCAAGTTTTGCCCTTTTTTGCCTTTTTTATTTTTGTGTTTCTTCATATGATGATATGTCAAGAAGGCTCAGCAGATGCCCACACCTTACTCTTGGACTTCACAACCTCCAGAACTGTGGGAATATAAATGTATCCTCATTATAAACTACCCAATTTCAGTATTGTGTTACAGCAGCAGAAAACACATTGAGACAGAAATATAAGAAGCTGATAATGATTACCTCTGAGGACTAAAACTGTAAGTGTATACTGTTGGAGAAAATAGAGTAGATTTTAAATAAAATGTTTTGGTTATTATATTATTATAATTTGCTTTGTTTTATTTTTGTTTGATAAGAGAAAAAATAAAAATCAATCTGTAATGTTGAAAGTAGGGTAAAATATATTTTTAGATAATGTGTGGAAATTATAATATACATTGTCTCTTCCAAAATAAAACCAAAAAAACGAGGGAGAGAAAATAAAAGAAGAACATGAGATTTTTGCCTTTGGGTATCTGAACAAAAGGTAATATTATTTTTAGTCCTTTTTTCTGTGTATTCTAAATATTCTAATAGGATTTTATATCAATTTTATATTATAAAAGAAACCTTTACAACACCATTTTGTGATCTATCAACTATTTAAAAAATTGTAAACCAATCCTTTCCTCTGGCCCTCCAATCCCCAGCCTCCAATCCCTAGCCCATCTAATTCTCATTTATTTCATAGCACTTATTACCTTCTCTACAAATTACTTATTTTTATAATATCAGCTTTTAATATGTCTTTGCTTTTTTACTGCTATATCCCAGAAAACTGTTATTTGCATACTGATGCTTAATGTAGTGTTGGATTAATGAAAAATGCCTTGTCATTTTCTAGGACCTATTTGTCTTTTGAAAATGAAAATAAGTAATTCAAAATCTAATGAAACTTTAAAATATTTGGAGCATTAAGGAAGTGTTATTGTGGGAGCTGAGTCACATAAACAGGAAGCTATAACATAGGCAGCTGTAACCTTTGTTTCTCTGATTACAGATTAGCCTTTTTCCTTACCTACATTGTTTTGTAGAATGTTATACATGACTAAAATGTGACAGAGGAAGTCTCTTTCCTTTTAACTGTTGACATTCTTTATAGATTAACTTCCCTCCTTCCTATCTCACACAAAGACTTCATGACTTTAATTACCTGGGATGGGATGTTAAATATACTTTTTAGTTGGAATGGAAATGAAAACAAGCTGTGTGAAAAAGAATACAAATTAACTAATTAAATTGTTACTCATAAAACAGTCTTGTCTAGAAAATGCTATAATTCTACTAAATTTCTTCGTTTTCTACCTATATAAGCAGGACTTTAACTTTTAACTTTGGAGCACTAACACCATTTCTCAGGAGTCCAGATTTCCTGGATAGCTATTCTCAGCTTTTTGTTTGAATAAATTCTTCAAAACTGGATTCTGATTATTTTAATTTTTTTTAGGTTGATATGACTTAAAAAAAAAATTAGTAAAATGGGAATGTGATAAGATCACCACTGCTTCATCCCTCAAGTCTTTGATGATGGATGTTATTTCTGTTTGCTCCAGACATGTATTACTGCACTGCGTTTACTTAATTGGGAGCAAAAGGACGTTCTGGATTTTGCTTTCTATTCATTCTACCTTAGAAACCCTCATTATAAAGGAATGGTAGCCAAAGACATGTCTTTAAACAATACTTCCAGGAATTGGAGAAATAACTGATGCTACCTGACTTTGCTTCTCTATTTTATTTTGTTTTAATTAGTATTCCTGTTCTTCAGTTTGATTGCTCTGCCCTGAACTCCAGTTGCCTTCTTGGGTCTCTAATCTCATGCTAGCATTTAAAAGGCACTTCCCCAAGCAGTCTGAGTTGCATTCCTTAAACTTTCCACAATTCTGAACAAGCTGTTTCCCCAGAAATAGCCTATATACTGAGAAAAGAAAAATAGCTGGAAACAGTCTGAATTATATGAGGTAAGCAAAATTTATCAGGCCCAGCGAGAACTGTGGTATGGGACTTCAGTCATTTTCTCCCCCCAGCAACTCATGCCTGGGGGTAATTGTTTAAAGGCATTTTGTTTCTAACCAGATGCCTAACCTATTATCTTCATGTTCCTGGAATGTGTGATACAAAAAACAATGTACAGCCAATCAACAGCTTATGCTATTTTAATGTAAATTATATTTAAATAACTCAGCAACTGCCTCTTCTTCTCCTTTCAAAATCCACTTGTAACTGCTGTTAATCAAAATGGATATTTAGGGCAACTTAAATCTATGCTCCTGAGTTGCCATCCTCAAGCTTGGCCCGAATAAACTCTCTACTTATATTAATTTGTTCTCAACTTATTCCTTTTCGGGCAACAACACTCTGCTTCACTTTTTAAAATATTTTCAGGTAATTTATGAAACATCTGGGCCATAGCAGGCTTTCTGTACCTCTTCTGTGTCAGTGTGGGGGCCAAGGCCTTTGGCTCCTGAAAGGTTCACTGAAAAATCATTGGCATGAGGCAGGTTGATTAACAGGAGTAAAAGCATACACCTCTATTTAATGTCTATACACTGGGGCCTTCAGAATAAAGACCAAACCTCTCAATGAGATTCAAAAGCTTATATACCATCTTGAGGTTACAGAAAGAATGGGGGCTTGGATCCTGATAAAACAATTTATGAGAGGGAGAGAGGAACAGTCATGGCTAGTAAAGAAGGCCTTGTTATGTAAATGAAGCCTCACAGGTAGTAGACCTCAGAGAGAATAGATGGTAAATGTTTCTTTTCAGACTTTTAAAGGTATCAGACTCTCAGTTAATCTCTCCTAGATCCAGGATAAGCCTTGAAAGGGAAGGCCTGGTTAGTGGGGCATATTTACAGATGCCAATTTCCCCTACAAAAGACATGTTTGCAAGATCAATTCAGTCTGCTGGCCCTGTGGCAACCATTTCAAAAATATGTCACAGAAATATGTTTTGGGGTAAAATGTTTTGATTTTCTTCACATCATCTGAAGAATATCTATTGTAAATCTTCACTGCCTGCCCACCTCTGGCACCATTAAAACAACCTAGTCAGTTTCCCCACACTCCATTCCAAATCAGACCTCCCCTTCCCCTCTCTAAAGCTCAATGTTTTTGAGCCGTGTTTCACACTGAAACAAAACTTCTGCTCTACATTTAATCCCACTCTAACTAATTGTTGTGCCAGACCTCTATTGACTCGACTTAGGATGACACTGTGCCCTGGAGGCTGAAAAAGGAACCTGGAGATAGCAAAAGAGACATAGGATTTATTGAGGGAACTTACATACAGGAACAATCCAGGAGGAGCAGACTGGACCAGAGAGTCACCACCATTTGTAAAAAGCATGCAGTTTATGTAGCAATTTCACTTAGCACCCTCCACCTAGCAACATTCACATAGCAATCTCCATTTAACACAAAACAAAGGGCCTGGATCCCCTGTATGGCCTGCATTCCAAGGGATGGGCTGAGGATTCAGATGTCCTTCATAGGTAAGGAGTGAAACTGGGTTGGATTCCTTAGTTCCTGGATTCCTTAGTTCAGGACTCCAAACATACATTCTTCTTAGACCATAGGGTCATTCTCGGGGTATGCTTCAGTTATAGTTGTCAGCTGCCTCTGCCATGTACCAACTATAATTTATGTCTGTTTCCTCTTGGAGACACATTTTCAGTTGGTGGGATTGGAAGTGAGGGGACATTATCTCTCAAGTGCTATAACTTTCTGTCACTTAAGTTTAACGATATAGAGTAATTGTATCCTTTCTGACTATTGAATGAGGTATTTAAATGACACAGAATAAGGGAACACGACATATAGTTAATTTCTGGCATGACTACGTTTACCTATGTTTACCTATGTTCAGAAGTTTCCATACCCAAGAAATTACTGCTATTTATGTAATTCACTCAGGTTGCAGGGTTCACAAAAATATCTAAATATAAAAAAAATTGCTAATAAAATATTTTTTACATGACCCAAGAGAGGTCACTAGTTCAGAGAAGACTTTTCAATATTTGTACTATAGTTTATCAATTTAAATGATTTTATAGACAATATATTGTGTGTATTATTTTTATACTATGTATCACAAACATATTGTAAGATTGACATTTGGCTTGTGAGTATTATTTAGGTTTCAGAAACACTGGAGAACAAGCAGTTATGATAAATCACATAGGTATCACATTCTATAGATAGGAATTACAGGGCTACAGAAAACTTTCCCCAGAATATGGCGCTTTGGCATGCTAAGTGCTTTGAAAATAGGCCTCAGAAATAAGTCTCAGAACCATGGTTTCTCTCTCACTTTTCCCTCTTCTCCCTGTTTTTCTGATCCTCTTTTCAAAAGCATCTGTAGGGATTCTCTCTGGAGTTTCCTTATCTGTCTAAGAAAGCTTAAATGCAATTGTCTTAAGTCTCCTTCCATAAGAATCTCACCAAATAATGAGGAAAGATCAACCCCCAGAAAAGAGAAGAGACTAGGGGTCTCTCACCATGTCCAGACAGACCTTTTACCTGTTCTTCCAAGGGCAGCTCCACACGATTACCTGGGGGATTTTATCTTCATAATAAAACAATCTTTTATTGATGAGCAGCTCCACCCATCACCTTCCCATAATGTCTGCCTCCTGCCTTCTAGATCCATGTATTCTTCCCAATGATTTACTGTCTCTCAAAAGAAATGTCTGCATTTCTCATCTTCCCTCTCCCCTATGGAAAAAAGCACATAATCTTCTGTACCTCACTGGGTAACTGAATAATCACTCTGTGATTTTCTGTCTGCACATCAATAAATTTGTGTCTTTTCTCCTATTAATCAGGTTTTTGTCAGTTGAGTTCTCAGAAAACCTTCAGAGTATAAAGGGGAAGTTTTCACTTAAAACACAAGAAATATCCACTTAAAATGATTTCAAACACATTTGGAACCATAAAAATGTTATTATTAGGAAAACCTAAAAGTTATAAAATCATGTAGTTCAATCGTATGTCTAATACTTGGTATTACTAGTGTTTACATGTTACTGGCAGCAAATCCACAAGGGTTTGCAGCAACCTCAATTCTTCCGTCTTTAAAAGAAAGAATTTGACTGAGGTATATGACTGAGGAGTATATGGAAGAAGAAGAGACCAAGGTAAGTTTAGGAGCAGGGGTGAAAATTCGTTACAAAGTTTTAGAGAGGAATGAAAAGAAAATAAAGTACACTTGGAAGAGGATGAAGCGGGTGACTTGAAAGACAACTGCACGATTTGACCTTTTGACATGGAGTTTTGTCTGTTGGCATACTTCCAGGGTCTTGTGTTCCTTTTCCCTGATTCTTCTCTTGGGGTGGGCTGTGCATGTTCAGTGGCCTGTTAGCACTTGGGAGGGGAGCACGTGCAGCGTGTTTACTGGAGTTGTACGAATGCTCACTTGAGGCATTCTTCCTTACCAGCTGATGTCCCTAGGAGGTCATACACCAGATAAATTCAGCCATTTTGCCTTTTAGTGGCATGTGTGAGCCCATTCACTCACTCCTGAGATCTTATTGAGAAATTGCTGATTACCAGTCTCATTTTCTTCTATTTATTGTACCTTTGCCTAGCTGGCTGTGATGCATTATTATTTTAGAGAGACAGTTAACTACTGCCGGACCGTCACCTGATGGTCGCCTGACACTGCTGGCGGGGTGAGAGGAACTCTCTCCTGCCCTGCTCATGCCTAGCTAGCTACCTACTATAACATACAGTATCCAGAGGCACTCCTACAGTCAGATTTGTCTCAGAAAAGCATGACCTTTTTTCTTCAAAGTACCACAGTTTTACTTGAAATTATTTTTAATTGGTATAAAATATCTTCATTAGCAGTATTAGGAATAGTCGAGAGTAATCCAGAGGAAATACTTTTCCTTAGCATACTCCCCTCCATGGTCATAGTTTTACTTATCAGATAACTTCAGAATTTGTAATTACCTAAGAGGTATTATTACAAATTTTAACAATGAAAATAATTTAGAAGTTATTTTAAGAGGCAAGTTAGGAAATGTCGAGTCAGCTTTATTTATTGAATGCCTCTGTGGTACAAAAAGTAATGCATAGACGGTCTTCAATTCCATGCATTAATGGAAAAGACAAAATATATGCACTTGTAAAAGACTGACAAATGGTTATAGCAGCATAAATTATACAAATTATTATGTAAACTGAGGAGAAATCATGGCCAGAAAGAGTCAAGGCAAAGGAATTAAGCATGCTGTGCTTTTGTTAACACAGCCTATATTCTACCCATCTATTTTGGAACACTTGGAAGAGGATGAAGCGGGTGACTTGAAAGACAACTGCACGATTTGACCTTTTGACATGGAGTTTTGTCTGTTGGCATACTTCCAGGGTCTTGTGTTCCTTTTCTCTGATTCTTCTCTTGGGGTGGGCTGTGCATGTTCAGTGGCCTGTTAGCACTTGGGAGGAGAGCACGTGGCAGAGAAAAATCTCTCTAAATAGCTGGAAGTTTATTGATAAATAGATTTTGGTAAATATCCTCTATTTAGATATTATTTAAGAATATTCACATATCAAAGCTCTTAAGGAAATAAAAGGGGCAAGCAGATCTTTATAACATATATATTAGTTATATATATGGTTAATAATTTTCTGATGACTTAAGGACAGAAAAACGTTTGATAGTTATGCATGCAGATATACATAGTTTTAAATTTAACATATTTTGGCAAAACTAAAAGTAAAGGTGTTATAATTTGTGCTAAAATTCATCCAAAACTAGAACAAAATTCAAGAGGAGAAAGAAATAAAATTGAGAAACTAAACATAAGAGTAGACATGAATCAGATACATCTTGTGCAAGAAACAGAAAAATATAAATGAAATATATGATATGGTTTACACCAAAACCCATTAATTATTGTTTGTATTTTTATCTTCTAATTGCAATATGCTATTTTCATGTGTATCAAAAGTAGAGCACTATGTCCTAACTCCAAGCGTTTCCTTAAAACAAAACAAACAGAATTAGTTTTTCAGCTTAGCAAAGCATACTATCTATTTTAGCACAACAGGAATGCTGCCATTTTAATAGGATAGCAGACAAGTGGATTTAGTCTCAATCCTTTAAGCTTCTACTTCAGGGGACTAAAATGTGTGAAAAAAATTTCTGATCCAATTTTAGAATATGTTTCAAATCCACTGAGATTCTCCATTCTCTACATCTCTGGAACATGATTATTCCGAGAACATCTACACTTTCGCAAGGCTGCCTGCTTCTCTGTTGAGATATGAAAACAGAAGAAAATTGAACAAAAATTGAGTTCCATGTGATTGAGCAAATTTGAGTTTCATGTGATTCATGGGAAGAGCATAAACGAAGGGCAAAATAATTTTAGAGGGCTAGTTACTAAGTTGAAAGGTATAATGCTATTTGTTAACAAAGTTATTTTATTTATTCATGAAGTTAAAATTTTGTTGAGAATTTTTATCTAGTAGCCTTTACCCAATTTCTCCTTATTACATGTCAAATATTTGTGTTTTAAAATAAATTCTAAAAAGTTACGGATTGTCCTCTTAAAATGCATTATCCATTTTAATTTTAAAACATATATTTTCTTATAAACATTTTCTATAATAGAGGATATTAGAAAGAAAAGGAAAATATTATTGGTCTTCTCAAATAATATAATTTATGTAAGGTATAATTTACAGCCTTAAAAGCCACTATGAAGAGATGCTATATGGATATATTATCCATATTGTTGCCTGAGGAAATTTTTAACTGAAATATGAATTACAATTTTTAATAATTTTGAATTTTCTCCTTTGATTCATTTGTTTTTCTCCTTTTTACTGTGCTTAATACAAATTTTATAAGGAATAGTTGGCTTTGATTTTAAATGAGCTATTTTACTTTACTCATGCTCTTTTCAGAACAATTTTATTAATTTATGAATTTATTGATTTTGGTTCAGTAGGACCCACGGGTTAAATGGCAAACTCAACCAACCAAGTTATAAAAACGATGCAATCAAGAGAAGAAAAAGTTAAAGTACTTGACAAAATGAGATATGCTGCCACAATTTTGAACTTTACTTCTTATGAGAAGGCCCAGGTCAGTTCTGAATTTCTTTGGAATTTGTTTACATTTTAAGATATAGTCATTTTTGTTCTTCATTTTTAACTGTCTTTTTTTTTCCCCTGAAATTTCAAAAGTTAAGAAGTAATCTGCAGTTGATAGCATATTAGGAGGGGGTTGGCATGGGTGGGAAGTAATAGGAGCATAAAGGGAAGAGTGGGAAGACATAAAAAGCCATGATAGACTTTCATAGAAAAATGTCAATATATGTCAACTTACCTCAATATTTTCTGGAGTTATAAAACTACACAATGGTTGATATTCCTCTTGAAGCTCTATAACTATATATTATTTAATTACCAGAGAGACATATACAAGCTATTTGGGGAAGGTATCCTTTCTGACTGATACATACAAATTGATGATATGTGCGTATGTACATGCATATAATATTACAATATTACTATAGTACTTCCACAATCTCTTAACAGCATTAAATCTTCAACCATTTCTCTGACTCTCCGCATAATGTTTGGCTAATGACTCTTCCCTGAATCTTCCCACCGCAGTCTTCTCAATTGGTGGCTCATTTTCCAACCACAGTTCATATATTAATGATCCTGGAGTTGGGGTTTAAGTGTCTTCTTTGCTTTCCATTGTGGCTTTCAGGCTATTCTTTATTTCCTTTCTATCACAAACCACATTAAATTGCATGGTCCACATCACTACACCTCATTGGTTCACAATACTACATTTGGTACTTTCTTCTACACCTGCGGATCATTCCCAATTGTGTGCTGGCTTCCTTTTTACTGTCACTTCTTCCAATATAGCCCTTGTATTAATTATCAGTGATTTCATTATGCACAAAGATAATCATTGCTTGAATCCTTCTTTTTCAATGATCTTGCTCTGCACACTACTTCAGCTATTTTCTTTCATAGTTATACCTTACACCTGGCTATTATTTAGTAATTTTCCTCCAATATTAATTGTAAGCATGCCACATTGTATCCTCTCCAACCTCCAAACTCATATGTATGTGACTATATTTGGAGACAGGACCTCTACAAAGGTAACTAAGGTAAAATGAAGTCTTCTGGGGGGGGGTCTTAATTCAGTATAACTGGTGTACTTTTAAAAAGACGAGATTTAAACACAGACGTGTGCACAATGGAAAGATCTGTGACAACAGAGGGAGAAGTTCAGCCATCCACAGGTGAAGGAGAGAGGTCTCAATGAAACCAACACTGATGACAGCTTGATCTTGGACTGCTACCCTGGAGAACTGTAAGGAAATAAATTTCTAGTATTTTAGCCATCCAGTCTGCAGTATTTTATTTTGGCAGCCTTAGAAAACTAAACACACACTATCTTCCACCTCCTGTCTTCCCAACACATTTATTTTATTACACAATCAATTTCAACCCTACTGTGCCCTAGACCTATTGATCATACAGTCTCTTATCGCTGTGATTTCTTCCTTGCCCTCTTTTGCCAGTTTAAACTCCATGTTTAGTCATTTTTAACTTCTTTCTGAACTACAACTGGAACATATGAACAGTATATGTACATATTGATGAATTATTACCAAATGTATACTCTCATGTGACACATATGGAGTATTAACATGGTGAATGATTTGGTTCCTCCTTGCCTTTCTCTTTCTTTATTGTACTTATTTGGCATAACTGTAATTCTGGCTGAATTCAATTTTG
Organism: Papio anubis; assembly: GCF_008728515.1. Lineage (NCBI taxonomy): Eukaryota > Metazoa > Chordata > Mammalia > Primates > Cercopithecidae > Papio > Papio anubis. The sequence goes on from NC_044981.1 coordinate 98,905,034, forward strand.
CCTTTATTCGGTACATTTGCTTGTAAAGAGAGATGATTTTAGAGAAAAATTTGCAAACGTGTGCACCGTTCTTACTTTGAATTCAAGAAATACCTTGTTGTTGTTTACTTTGTTTCATTCTCTATTTAAGTTTTTAGATCAGGGGTCAGCAAACTTTTTCTATAAAAGACCAGATAAAGAATTATTTTCTTATGCCATATATTCTGTGTCATGACTGCTATACTCAGTCATAGACAATATAGAAAGAAGGGAAATGGCTGTGTGCCAATAAAACTTCATTTACAAAAATAGGCAACAGCCTGGATATGGCTAGGGCCTATAGCTGGCTGACTCCTGTTCCAGACTATTATATAAAATATTTTCTTCTGTCCTCAGACAAAACCTTCTAGCTCATTCTGATTCTCAGATGATGACTTTGATTCTTAATCTAATTAGAAGATTGAGATCATCTTAAAAAGAATATTAGGTTGGGCATGGTGGCTCATGCCTGTGATCCAAGTTTTTGGGATGCTGGGGCGGGAGGATCTCTTGATGCCAGGAGTTCAAGACCAACCTAGGCAACGTAGTGAGAGCCCATCTCTACAAAAAATAAAATAAAATAAAAATTACAGAAACTAATTAAAAAGAAAAGAATGTTAATTATCTACCTCCACTGTATCTAGGCATTTGACAGATTCTAGAAACATATTCTCTATTATTTCTTGTAATACTGCTATAGTATATAGATTAACTGTCCATACCCATCTTTAAGGCCAACACTTTCAGTTGTGCAATAGATCTTACATCTTATTATCTGTTGAAAGATGTAGCTCAAGCAATCTTCTTTTGTTACCCCCGATTCATCCATTTTTCTTTTTCTGCTGCATCATTTCTATCAACTGCAAAAAACCCCGACAAAATACAAAGCAACAGCAACAAAATCAGACAGCGATTTTAGCTGCCACATCCAGCATGCATCCTCTAGCTGCACTCAAATTTATTTCTTTTATCTTACATACCTCGACAAGGGTTTCTATATTACTGAATTTAACTCTTCTCCTGTTTTCTCTTTAATCCACATTAACTAGGCTTTTTCTATTTCTTTTATTATTATTATTTTACTTTAAGTTCTGGGATGCATATGCTGAACATGTAGGTTTATTACATAGGTATACATGTGCCATGGTGGTTTGCTGCACCTATCAACCCGTCATCTAGGTTTTAAGCCCTGAATGCATTAGGTATTTGTCCTAATGCTCTCAGCAGCACATAGCATATTTGACCACTTCTTCCTGTTCTTCTTTCTTTACTTGACTTTCCAGATATCACATTCTTCTGCTTTTTCTCCTAATGTTGTTTATTCTCAGTCTCTTTTGTTAGTTCATCTTAGTGTGACCATATTCACAATGTGGGAAGTCTTGGTGCTCGGGGCTTGACATATTCTATCAGTCCTTACTCCCAGGGTTTGTGCTTTTAAAATATTATCCCATATATTTGAAGGGTAAGACTTCAAATTATTTGAATATCTGGCCATGGCCTCTCATTTCTACTTCAGCCTTATATGTTCCTACCTCCTGAATATCCCTACTTAGATAATTAAAGATAAAGTGCTTTCGGAGAAATATAGTTTGCATTTAGCTAGTATCATAGTATCACACAATTTCATCAAAATTTTGTTACTATAGAAACAGTAACAATATGACTGAAACCTAAATCCCCATGTTTGCTCAAACCATCTCTCTCTATAAAGTATCACTTTCATATTCGTATCTAGCATCAAATTCTTACTACTATGATTTCTCAGTCTCCTACCTCAGCTTCCATTCCCATGGACACATTAAAAGTTAAAAACCATATACATGATTCAACCACATAAACAAATACTTATGCATGTATATATTAAATTGAAAGATTATAGTGGCAGACAGAAAATCTCACTTACATTTAATTCCAAGAACTCAATGAATTATCACATGCAAAGTAAACCATTTTGCCATTTATCTTTATGGTGGTAATTCGTTGTTTTAGAAAGCATCTGAAAGGGATAGGACTGAGTTTCTGTTTGTTTCTATTGAAAAACTAAGGGGTAATGCAAACTGAACGCTCATTAAATATATATACACACACACACATAATATATATGCAGACATTATATTAATATATTCATGATTATAATATTTAATAATGAAAACATTCCCATGAGATAGGTGATTTATGGTTTATATTGGGTAAGAAAAGCAGAGACTAAGCTTAAGAAATGCATGCAAGGTAATATAATTCAGAAATAGTAAATCCCCAATTCAAACCTCAGCTCTCTAATTTCTAAAATGTGTTCTTAACTTCTGAATTACTTAGTAAAATATCCCAATGTTTAAGCAGGGAAAAAATGTAGTCTGTTTGAAGAAATATAGATAATATCCAGCCTCATTAAATGTATTCCCTATAGAGATATTCTTCAGATGCTGAAAGAAATGTTTCCTTCGGCTTTGTTTTCTTAGCTATATCAATTTTAGCATTCAGGGTCATGTTAGGGCTTAGGATATAAATCGTATGCCTGTAAAAATTTCCATTCTGTTAATGTCTTTTATGTGGCAAATTCCTCTTGTTCCTTATTATGGTCTATGAGTGTAATGATTGAGTAATGATATCCAATATTCTGAATCATTTTATGTATATACACCATATGCATGCAAATTCGATTTGCCTAATACTTTGCTCTTTAATTTGCATTTTCATAGAACTAGTTGAGTATTATGAGGTAAAATTATATTGACTGATTTCAATATCTTAAAAAGTTAAATCGTCTTTATATGAGAAATGTTTTAAGCATTAATTATAAATGAATCATAAAAAAATTCTCAAGGCACACATCTTGAGTTATAATGTGATAATAGCTACATGTACTAAAGATTTATATTAGAGTTGTAGTACATGCCCCATGCTTTGATTAAAAAATTAACCAGTGATATCAAAAGGAAATAATTCATTTTAACTGGAAATACCAATGCAAATATATTTATGTAATTCTAAGCAAGTACAAATTAGATACAAATGGCATAGGTATATAATGACATCCAAAATCAACATCCACCAAGTGCATGCCAAAATAAAAGCATTAGCAATTTTTATTTAACAAAAATATAACATTTATTCCCACTAATATTTTTTAAAGAAAACATAATAAATATAGGCTCCTAATCTGAATAATTAGAAATCATACATGTTCTAGCATAAGACATTCGCCCTTTGGCTTCTGGTTAAAAAACTGTGAGGATTTACAAACCAAATGGCTGGTATCAAATCATGGAGTTGACACTTTCTAGACCTACATAAACATCCTGGCACTACACCAAAGTCTACGTAAATATACAACAAGGTGTCATATTAGAGAAATTACAGGTAAAAGAAACATGATGAACAAAGCTTTAGGCATAAAAGAGCATGTTGAGGGTAGAAGTACATGTGCAATTGGTTTTATTTGATTAGAGTTTCTCAATCCTCCCTGGGCAACATCAGTCTTGAATATTTTAAAATATAAAGATAACTAATTTGAACATTAGTATTATTAAATCAAAGTCTCCAGAAGTCATGTTGAAGAAGTTATATTTTTAAAATATTTCAGGCCAGGCATGGTGGCTCATGCCTGTAATCCCAGCATTTTGGGAGGCTGATGTGGGTGAATCACATGAGATCAGAGGTTCCAGACCAGCCTGGGCAACATGGTGAAACCATGTCTCCACTAAAAATACAAAAATTAGCTGGGCATGGTGGTACATGCCTGTAATCCCAGCTACTTTGGAGGCTGAGGCATGAGAATCACTTGAACCCAAGAGACGGAGGTTGCAGTGAGCCAAGATCATGCCACCCAACCTGGGCAATAGAACAATACTCCATCACAAAAAAAAAAAAAAAAAAAAAAAAAAGATTTCACGTGTGATTAATTGATTAACACCGACTTGCACAAAAATATTTAATAGAAAGTGGACCAAAAGTAAAATAGACTTAAGTAATAAGTATGAATGAGCCATGATTCCCAAAAAATATATTAAAAAAAAAAGAAGACTGTGTTTCACAAAGTAAAAGAGTTTTATACTGGGAAAAGTTAAGATGATAATTGAATATTTTCATTGTGATATGGTAACTAACAGCTAAAGGTTGATTTCCAAAAGAGGAATTATAGTAAATGGATGGTACTGAAGGATGTGTTGAAGGTGGCAACTGGAATTCTGCATGAGAAAAACCGAAAAAGAAAAAGACAAGAAAGTATTGAGTCGGCCGGGCGCGGTGGCTCAAGCCTGTAATCCTAGCACTTTGGGAGGCCAAGACGGGTGGATCAGGAGGTCAGGAGGACGGACCATCCTGGCTAACACCGTGAAACCCCATCTCTACCAAAAATACAAAAATCCGAAGGCCGGGCGAGGTGGCGGGCACCTGTAGTCCCAGCTACCGGGAGGCTGGAGGGCCTCTCTGAGAATGGCGTGGAACCCCGGGAGGGCGGAGCTTGCAGTGAGCCGAGATCTGGCCACTGCACCCAGCCTTATGACAGAGCCGAGATCTGCCCTCACAAAAAAAAAAAAAAGAAAGAATTGAGTCTGTTTATGCTGAATAAAATAAAACATTGTATTAAAATATGCTTTACAGAGTGTGAGGTAAGCCTGGAAAGCATAGCAATAACCCATGTCTACCAAAAAAAAAATTTTTTTTAAATTAGCTTGGTGTGGTAGCACACACCTGTAGTCCTAGATACTCAGGAGGCTGAGAGAGGAGGATCACTTGAGCTTGGAAGGTTGAGGCTGCAGTGCACTCCAGCCTGAGCAACAGAGTGAGACCTCATCTTAATATATATATATATGTGTGTGTGTGTGTGTGTGTATTAGTCCTTTCTCACACTACTATAAATAACTACTTGAAACTAGTCATTTATGAATGAAATAAGTTTAATAACTCACAGTACTGCAGGTTTAACAGGAAGCATGGTTGGGAAGGCCTCAGGAATCTTACAGTTATGGCAGAAGGGTGAAGGAGAAGCAAGCACCTTCTTCACATCGTGACAGGAGAGAGAGTGAAGGAGGACATGCTACACACTTTCAAACAATCAGATCTCATGAGAACTCTATCATGAAAACAGTAAGGAGGAAGTCCACATCCATGACTTAGTTACCTCCCACTAAGCCCCTCCTTCACCATGTGCGGATAACAGTTTGATATAGAATTTTGGTAGGAACACAGAGAAAACCATATTATTCCACCCTCGTCCCCACCCAAATCTCATGTCCTTCTCACATTACAAAACACAGTTATGCCTTCCCAATAGCCCCAAAATCTGATCTCATTCCTGCATTAACTAAAATGTCCAAGTACAAAGTCTCATCTTAGACAAAGCAAATGACAGTTACTTACAAGATACAATGGGTACACAGGAATTGGGTAAATGCTCCCATTCCAAATGGGAAATATTGGCCACAACAAATGGGGCTACAGCACAGTCATTAAATCTTAAAGCTCCAAAATAATTTCCTTTAACTCCGTGTCTCACATTCAGGCTACACTGATGCAAGGGGTGGGCTCCTAAGGCCTTGAGCAGCTCTGCCCCTGTGGCTTTGTAGGGAACAGCCACAGCAGCTGCTGTCATAGGCTGGTGTTGAGTACTTGCAGCTGTTCCAAGTGCACAGTGCAAGCTGTTGGTGAATCTATTATTCTGGGATCTGGAGGATGGTGACCCTCTTATCACAGCTCCACAAGCAGTGCCCCACAGGGGATTGTGTGTGGGGGATCCAACCCCATTTTCCCCTCTGCACTGCCTTAGTAGAGGTTCTTCATGAGTCCTCCTCCCATGCAGCCGACTTCTGCCTGGACGTCCAGGCATTTCTACACATCCTCTGAAATCTAGGCAGAGTTTCTGAAACCTCAACTCTTGCCTTCTGCACACCTGCAGGCCCAATGCCACCAAGCCACCAAGGCTTGGGGCTTGCACACTCTGAAGCAATAGCCTGAGATGTACCTTGGCCCCTTTTAGCCATGGCTGGAACTGGAGTGGCTAGGATATAGGGCATCATGTCCTGTGGCTGCACAGAGCAGCACAGTCCCACGAAAACATTTTTCTCTTCTAGGCCTCCAGACCTGTGATGGGAGAAGCTGCCATGAAGGTCTCTGACATGTCCTGGAGACATTGTCCCCATTGTCTTGGCTATTAATATTCAGCTCCCCTTTACTTATGCAAGTTTCTTCAGCCAGCTTGAATGTTGCCCCAGAAAAAGGGTTTTTCTTTTCTACCACATGGTCAGGCTGCAAATTTTCCAAACTTTCTTCTATGCTTCTCTTTGAAATATAAGTTCTAGTTTCAGATAATCTATTTGTTTATGCATATAAGCATAGACTTTTAGAAACAGCCAGGTCACATCTTGAGTGCTTTGCTGATTACCAGTATCTTTCACCAGATACCCTAAATCATCTCAAATGCAGAGTTCTACAGAACTCTAAGGCAGGGACAAAAAGCCACCAGTCTCTTTGCTAAAGCATAGCAAGAGTGACCTTTACTCCAGTTCCTCATCTCAATCTGAGGCCACCTCAGCTAAGACCTCATTGTCCATGTCACTATCAGCTTTTTGGTCAAAATAATTTAACAAGTCTCTAGGAAACTGCAAACTTTCCTTCATCTTCCTGTCTTCTGAGCCCTCCAACTATTTTAACCTCTGTCTCTTACCCAGTTCCAAAGTCACTTCCACATTTTCAGGTATCTTTATAGTACTGCCCCACTCCTGGTATCAATTTTCTGTATTAGTTTGTTTTCTCACACTGCTATGAAGAACTACCTGAGGCTGGGTAAAGTATGAAGAAACAAGTTTTAACTGATTCATCGTTCTGCAGATGTAACAGGAAGCATGACTGAGAGACCTCAGGAAACTTACAATCATGGTGGAAGACAAAGGAAAATCAAATGCCTTCTTCGCATGGTGGCAGGAGAGAGAACAAATGGTGAAGTAGTACACACTTGTAAACAACCAAATCTCATGAGAATTCCATCATAAGACACCAAGGGCAAAGTCTGCCCCTACGTTTTAACCACCTTCCACCAGGCTCCTCCTTCAACACGTGGGAATTACAATTCAACACTAGATTTGTGTGGGAACACAGAGTCAAACCATATCTATATCCATATCTAATCTATATACCTATATTTATATCTATATCTATAATCTATATTTATATCTGTATCTATAATCTATATCTATATATATATACACACACATGAAATTTGGTTGGGGACACAGAACCAAACTGTATGGATACGTATCTATCTGTCTATCTATCTAAAACCTGTTTATTTTTACATATGCTAATGTGGCTGCTAGTGAACTTCTATTTACATATGTAGCTGGCATTACATTTTTATTGGATGCCAGTCTTGATTTAATCTATGACCTGAGTAAGGGCTCTGATTTTCCTGAGCACAAACATTTGGACATGGTCGACCTCAGTTCAAAGACAGAGTCTATGACTGCTCCCCTACCACATGCTGTAGGTGCCAAATATCTCTGGTGCTGATTTTCATGGAGAAAGAGGGGAAAATAAGAGAATAAAGAGATTTTACTTGAATATTCATTTGTTCAACACTCTTTGTCATAATTCAGCTTTTGTTTTACTATCTGGGCACATAGTACATGAGTGTGAGTGAGACATTTTTGAAATATTAGATACTACCTATTTTTCCCTTTCCCCTTTTGCTCCAACACCCTCCCCCACTCTGCATTTTCCAAGCATAGTTGTCCGTTTTTATTGCCTCAGGTGAAAAAGTGATAATTAAGTCGAGAATCAAGAAACACCTAATGACTGAAGCTCACAGGAAACACAAATGACTTGGGTATAAAGGGTGTAAAAAAGTTGACAGGTCCTCAAGAAAAAGGTAGATGCATCCTGCTCCCTGAAATAAGCCTAAGGAGTGGCAAAAATAAACAGGCAAAAACAAATAACTGATGAAAAGAAAACAAGGCAAACAAAAATATCACTTTTTCAGCTCTGTGTGGGGAAGATTCCAATAGGGCTCCAATGGATGCCTACTTTGTTTCAAATAAGAAAACGTCAAGAACCAGAATCTAGTGTTCCTCCCCAAACAACAAGGATTACATAAGTTGCATGAACTTAAATCATATCTTAGGGAAAATGGGTGAGAAAAATTAATTGAGAATAAGTGTATACCATTATGGTTGAAATGCCTTAAATTAAAAAACTATTTCCACCTAAGATGGATTAGAACTAATGAATTCAACACAATTGCAGGAAATAAAATCAACATGCATTAATCAGTTGTGTTTTTATACACTTGCAATGAGCAATCTGAAAAGAAAATTAAGGAAAAAAATTCCATTTACAATAGCATCAAAAAGAATAGAATATTTAGGAATAAACTTGACCAAAGAGGAGAAAGACTTGTGCACTAAAAACTATCAACTGTTGCTGAAAAAAATGAAAAATCCAAAATAAAAGAAGTCACAGTGTTTATAGATTAGAAAACAATATTGTTAACATGTCAATACTAACCAAAGAGATCTACAAAATTAATTAAATTCCTATCAAAATCCCAATTACTTTTTAGAAATAGAAATATTTACCCTAAAATCATATGGAATCTCAAGGGACCCCAAATAATTAAAACACCTTAGAAAAGAAGAACAAGGTTGGAAGGACTCTTCTTGATTTCGAAACTTACTATAAATCCATAGTAATCAAAACAAAGTGGCATTGGCATTAAAAACTGACACAAGAGAACAATGAAATAGAAAAGAAAGCTCAGGAATAATCCCTTACATATATGGCCAAATGATTTTCTACAAGGGTGCCAGGACAATTACTGGAAGGCTAGCCTTTTACAATCTTGGGGAAACTGAAGATTCACATGCAAAATAAATAAATGAAATTAGACTCTTACTTTATAATATACACATAAATATACTTTATAATATACACATAAATTAATTCAACATGAATGAAACACCCAAACAAAAGAACTAAAACTATTAACCTGTTAAAAGAAAAAATATAAGGGAACTTCTTGACATTGGATTTGGCAATGATTTCTTGTATCTGACACAAAGTACAGGCAACAACAACAACAAAAATAGGCAAATTGGACTATACTAAAATTTAAAAGTTTTGTGCATCAAAAAACTATCAACAAAGGGAAAAGATAACATAAGAAATTGAAGAAAATTCATGCAAATTATATGATTGATAAAAGACTGATATCTGGGTGTATAAATAACTCCTATAATTCAACAATGAAAAAAACAAATGACCCAATTAAAAATGAAAAAAAAAATACTTAAATAGAAATTTCATCAAGGAAGATATCCAAATGACCAATAAACACATGAAAAGTTGCTTGACACCATTGACCATTAAAAATATGCAAAGGGAAACAATGAGATACCACTTTATACCCATTAGGATGGTTAATAATACACACACGCAAAAGAGAAATAAGATTTTTAAAAATAGAAAGTGTTGGTGAGAGTGTGGAGAAATCAGAACCCTTGTTTATTGCTGGTGTATGTAAAATGGATGCCACTGTGGAAAATGGAATGGCTGTTACTCAAAAGTTAGACAGATTTGCCATATGATCCAACAATTCAATTTTTGGCTATATATTCAAAAAAATTGAAAGTAGGGACCCAAACAGATATTTGTATGCCCGTGTTCATAATAGCCTTCTTCACAAAAACCAAAAGGTGGAAGCAACCCAAGTGTCCATCAGTAGATAAACGGATAAGCGAAATGTGATGTACACGTACAATAGAATATTATTCATCATTCGAAAGGCAGGAAATTCTGACACAGGCTATAATACAGATGGATCTTGAAGACATTATGGTTAGTGAAATAGCCAGTAACCAAAAGACAAATACTATATCATACCAATTATATGTAGTACCTCTAGTAGTTATAGAGACAGGAAGTAGAATGGTGGCTGCACCACACAGGGCTGTGGGGAGGAGAGAATGGAGAATTATTGTTTAATAAGTATAGTTTTTCAGTAAGGAAGATGATAGGAGTTCTGGAGATAAATGGTGGTAGTGGTGGTTGCACAACAATCTACATTTACTTAGTGCCACTGAACTATACACTAAGGAATTGTTAAAATGGTAATTTTTATTATGTTTATTTTACTACCATTAATAAAAATTTTAAAAATTATTTTAGCTGTTCTGTAGTAATACAGTGACATTAAATACCACTAAAATATTTTAATTAAATTGGAAACACAAATCTTAGAGAGATTGGATTATAAACTAGTTCTCTTTAGAATAAACCTAAGAGTAAAGCAGAAGTTGGTCACCTCCTAGATGCCCGAGAGCATCAGCCTTGAATCCACCAATGACAAGTAACTAAAGAGGGTTCTTGGCTTCCAGAGATGATTGTGTCAATTTCATATAGTTCTATTTCTTATGAATCTCATGCTATAATTGGAACTTGTAGAGAATATTAGCACCTGGCAGTTTTAGTGGTTTTCACTATATTTCTCAGGATCATACTCTGTTGTCTTTTTTACTCATTTTCTTTTGTTTAATCTACCTCACATAATCAGAATTTGACTAAAAAATGCAGGGACAATAGAACATTGTGGTGATTGGAAAAATCACAATGTAGAAGTAAGAAAGATAATGAGACGCCCACCATGGAAAGTTTTATAAGGATAGAGGCCCACAACTGGCTACCATCCTCTGAGCGTACGTAAGGGACCTATAATTTGGTGTTCATATCTAGAAGTTTGGTTTCATAGCTGTACTTCCTTGTAGTTCAAAATGTTCAAGAATTATAGGTACTAAGGTACTATATGGCTTCTGTGATAGGCAGAATTCTAATGATGTCCCACCAAGATTCCTCTCCTCTCTCTATTCAATTAAACACAAATGTAGGTACTTCTGTAAAAGGAACTAGCAGATGAAATAAGATTTCAAACCTTAAAATATGGAAATTAACCTGGGCAATCCAGATGGGCCCAATCTAGTCACTTAAGTTCATAAAGCAAGGAACGTTCTCTGACTGAGAGGAGGATATGAGGTAAGAGAAAGAGAGATTCAAAGTGTGAGAGTAACTTATGTCTCCATTCCTGAGTTGGAAGATGAACGGAGCCTCTTACTAAACCATGAGTATTCTCTCTAGTTGCTGACAACAACACACTGCTGACTCCCAGTAAGGAAGCAAGAACCTCATTCCTACAGTGCTAACAGATGAATTCAGGCAACCAATCAAATGGACTAGAAGCAGATTCATTCCTTAAGTCTCCAGAAAAAAACACAGGTCTGCAGATGCTTTGATTTGAGTCTTGTGGAATCTGAAGAAGAGTACCCAGTTACGTGACTCTGACCTAAATTCTGTGATAGGATAACATTTGTTTTGTTCTAAGCCACTACATTTGTTGCAATGTGTTGCAACAGCAATGCAAAATAATGAATACACCTCCTTCATAAACTCTCAAGTAATTGGTTAGAGGGGAAGATGCCCAAATTTTCCTCATGTTTGCTTTAAAGAAGATGGTGAGAAAAACTTGAGATCTTTGTAATGAGTCTTCCTCCTTCGATAAGAATAGATGGACAACTCTGTTTTGTTGTTGTTCTTGTTGTTTTGGTATCCAAGAAAGAAACTCTGTAATTATGAGCACAGATAATTTATTGTGCAGTATAAAATACAAAGATTGAATGTAGTAATTTATCTGACGTTTGGAGAAGACTCTGGTAGGAAATTGGAGTAATCATAGAGTGAAGGGAATATAGAAAATAAAATGTTGCATAATTAGTTATAATAATGGGCAGCTAGAGATTAATCTAACAGGGAGATTGGGAAATGGAGTTAAACTTACTACTGAGAATTATTTTCCCTCTGCTCTTTAGGGATGTTAATTCCAAGGCATTTCTAGCCTGTCTTAAGTGTCAGCAGAAAAATCTACGTATTTCAGGAAAACCCTCAAGTCCAAAGATGGAGGCACTGGTACCTGGAAGTTTTCTAGTCTACACTAAAATGTTCACACCTGATGAAAATAGACAGGTCATGAACATTTCTGCTACACCACGTAAATGAAAGAGAACAATCTGGGGCAATACAAAACAAATTATAGTGCGTGCATTGTGGTACATATAGAAAGGTCTGTCATAGGCAGACAAATATTCCCATTATGACAATTTTGGGAAGTGGGTGCCTGATGGTGCTCCTTAGACTATGAACTCATATTTTTTAACCTTATCATGAAAGTCCAAGAAATTATTATTTTCTGTTCATTGTCTATGGCTTATAGATTGCTAAATTTAACACAGTGGATATGTATCTTTTTGACCTATTTAACATAGTTTAATATTCTTACAATTACCTCTGAACACTTTATTTTGTTTATTCTCTATTAAACTGGATCTTTCTTCTTAGTCTCCTCTGTTGGTATGGCTCCACCACTCTAATTCTAAATGTTGGAATGCCTAAATTCTGATAGAACTCTTTGCTATCCTCACTTACTCACTATGCAATCTCCTTCAGTTTTGTGGCTATGAAAAACATCTATGAGTTCATAGCCTCCCCGCCTTTATGTAGAGACAGTCTCGCTCTGTTGCTTAGGATGGTCTCAAACTTATTGCCTCAAATGATCCTACTGCTTCAGCCTTCAAAAGTTCTGTGATTACAGGTATGAGCCACCACACCCAGTCTAACACCCCAAATATATATATATACACACACACACATACACACACACACATACATAAACACACCTTGGACCTGTTCTCAGAACTGCAGACTGCTTTTTTGACGTCTTCAACCTAAATATCTAATAGGTACTTTAAACTTTACATGGATGAAAGCAAATACTAACTTCTTCTTCACCAAACAATGTCTTCCTCCTCATTTTTTTTTTCCCTTAGTGTTATGGAGGCATACTTTACAGTCACTTTGACCACTTTCTTTCAGATCACTCACATGCAAACTTTGTTACATGTGTGACCTCATCTCATTCTCTCTCTCACTTTCTCATCCTACTCCTTTCTTTCCGTCACATATACTAGGACTGATCTCATCTCACGCTCTTTGCACTTGATCTTGGCTTGTATCACCCTTCTTTTAGATCTTCAGATAGCCCCAAGATTTGTAACTTTACCTTCCTCATATCTTTGCTCATATATCTTGCCATCACTGAAGCCTTTCTTAAAGATACTACTCTTGCTTTATCTCTGAATTCCACCCTCCTTCTGGGGCTTACCTCCTTTGTACTTATTTTCTTTCCAGGAATGTGTGTATGTGTGTGTATTTTACATAGGAGAATACATGTATACAAATTTATATGAGAATATATTTTACCAATTTATATGAGAGAATATATGTTGAGATTTTGGTCTGCTTTTCATCTCCGCTTAATTCTCAATATCTAGAATAGTGCCTGTCACTTAAGAAATGCTAAATATACACTTTTTAATGAATTGCCAAATCATCCCTTCTACAAGGGAGCTGCAATCCATATTATCTAAAGGCCAAAGTGTGTGTTTGGTGCCTTTGGGGGATAACAGAAGGAGTGTTGCTTATTTAGTCTTTACCTCCATTATTAAGAATTATTTATCAGAATAACTTTTAAATAGTTACTTAAAATGATGAATCTTATTAGAAGGAAGAAAATGATTTATCATTTACTACAGTGAACCCTGAAAAGCAGTGACATGTCACACTACCATAACAAAAAACCTTTTCAAGACAAAAGATCATACATAAGCTAAAATATAACTAGTTTTAAAGTCAGTTTTGTATAAATCATTCTCAATGTCCCCCCATTATCAGAATGTATAGCCATTATATGCTATAATGTTTTCCTTAAAATTTCAATTTAATCCTAGTTTTACAAGTAATTACATATTAAATGCTCACCAGCACTGATTATGCAGATATTTGCTCTAATCATTTTTGTTATCCAAATTTTGCTCTATAGTACACTCTACAGGAAAGGCTCATGGAAAAAATATCTTCTGAGACTTTGTGTATCACTAGGAGTTTGCAAATGCCTTTTTACTCAAATATCAGGGTTTTTAAAGCTATACAATCATTGCTTCAGATTTCATTCGCTTGAGTTTGTGAATATATAATTTCACATTTTTAGGGGATAAAGTGCCAAAGGGTTTGATGGTCTGTTGTTGTTTTTTTTCTTTCGTAAATCACATGCCCCTTTCAGCAATGCTCAAACTGAACTATATCTTGGTGTTGGTTGTTCTGGGTAGACATTCTGAAATTTAAGGTGTGTTTGTTCAATATGTAGTGTCAATTTCTTTCATTATCATCGATTTTTGTTTATTTCTTCCATATTTTTTTCTCTTACGGTATTATTTGTTGATTTGCTATTTTGATTCCTCTCATTTAATCTTCATGTCTAAATGATTTTTTTCTTTCTTTTCAAATGATCTCTTGAAACACATCACCTCATTCTTAAGTGTTTTCCCAATTGTGATATAATTTGTTCACTCATGTCTTGTATTGTTTTCTTAAGAGCATTCAGTTTATTCTGAATTTTTTTTGACATACTATGGTTTTGATTTACTTATGAACATATATCTCGTTACCTGTGTGATGTCATTTATAATCTCTTTTTCCTATGGAAACATTGCATGGAATATGATGCTAATACTTTGTTGCTCATTTCAGAGGTAGGCTTGGTTCATATAGCTTTTACTAATTCACAGAATCTTCTTTCTATTATTTTTGTATAGCCATAAAAATTATGGCACCTCGCTTTCTGATTTTTCTTGTTTACTCTGTTCCTTTACCCCAACTTTCTCCCACTAATTTTTCTTCAGTGTAGGAGGCCTTCTTTGGAAGAGATCCTGAGTGAATCTGTTTTGAAAGTCCATAGAAATTAAGCTGCTTCAGACTTTTATTACTTAACAAAGACCCGTTGCTTTCCTTTGCTACTGGAACAAGCAACTCGCCATCTAAGTGGAGCCAGTGTTCTCAAATTCTCTCACCAAGTATTCCTATGAATATCTCTGGACTATTTTTGGAATCTCCTTTCTTCAGGTCTGTCAATTATCTCTCTGTTTAGTCTTTTGCCTGTTCCAATAACATGCCATACTTATAGCTATAGCTGCTGATATTTTGAAGTTCATAGTGCCAGCTGATCACTAATCTTTATATGTAAATGCAGTCCATCAGGTTTTTCTTGTTGGCTTTAGTGTTTTTATTGCTTGGTTTTTGCTATCTAGCTGTTTAGTATGTTTTTATGTGGACATTTGTAAAGGTAAACAAACTGTACTGTCATCATTGACACTAATGTCTCAGAATCTTTGCCTTAAATTTTTAAGTAGGTGATTCTCAATTTAATTTATGGATATAAAATGCCTTTAAGTATCCACTTAGTATCTAGCTTTTCACCAATTTCAAATAATCACGAGTTTATATAGCCTTGTGGAAACTTTTCCATTTAAATCTAAGTAAAAACTTGGAGAACAAGCAAACCCATACAATACTTTTAAAATAAGAAATTCAGGCACAGAACTGAGGATGAAGCAGTACATATATTTTTTCTTATTTTAACCTCAGTGGGTTACTAAAAACAGCAGTGCCTTTGCAATCAACCTTTTCTTCACCCAGAAGAAGTGTATGAAGACAAAATGATAACCCCTGAGTTTCTGCACATCTTTCTGCTCCAGGAAGGGTTCTAACTCATCCCCAGGGGCTTACTCTACTGGCAAACTCTTATCAGACATAGACCTTTTCCATCCCAAAGAACAAAGGACAAAGGAGGTATACAAATGCCTTCCTAATCTTTCTATTTTAGATATAGATAATGAACCCTAAGAGTCAAGGATTGGACTCTAGTGCATCAAGCAGTACTGTGCTAAAATGACCCTGGAAAATACATTACTTTTTATTGTCTAGGCAAAAAACTCTCCAGGGTGGATATTCTCCCTTCTCATTACTGGAGGGACTCTACCTGTATTGTGTGTCCAATGTATCCAAGATCCCTAAGTGCTGGGCATCAGACTTTCCTAAAATCCTTATGAAAATTTGCACATGCTGATTTAGGCTACCTAGTACTAAACAGATTACTTATTCTCCCTCTGACATTGCTTTCCTATTTGCCCTAAAATAAAGAAATATGGGACAGAGTTCTTTCTTTGAGGTATATAGGTGTGGCATGTCCAGCAAAATACACTGAACCTAGCACATAGTGACAACAGGGGGATAATAACACATTTTCACTCACTGCTGATCTTAGCATCTAAGTTTCCACGACAAAGCCAATTCCTTAACTTAAACAATGGAATGTGTGGATTTTGCCTTAAGCTCTGCTCTGCTGGATAACAAGTATCAGCTGCAAAAAGACCCATGCCTGTCATACTGTAAACACTCAAAATAAAATAAAAAGCATCATTAAAGTATTCAGCCAATTTCTTTGCACATCAAAAGTGCTCTATATATTTTAATTCTGAGTTTACTTATGCTCCAGGTATAAAATTATCATTTGAATTAAAATGTTATGATGAATTTCTAATAAACTAATTTTAGAGAAGTTTTAGGTTCACAGAAAAACTGAGTGAAAAACACAGCGAGTTAGCATATACCCCTTCCCCCAACCCCAAATTTCACATTATCAACATCTCATACCAGAGGAGCATATTTGTTACAATTAGTGAGCCGATATTGATACATCATCACCCAAAGTTTACATTTGGGTTCACTTTTGGTACACTCTGTGGGTTTTCACAAAAGTATGACATATATCCTCCATTAAAGTAACATACAAAATATTTTATTATCTTAACACTTCTCTGTGCTCTGCCTGTAGGTCCCTCCCTCCAAGCTTAGCCCTGACAACCACCCATCTTTTTTACTGTTGCCATAGTCTTGCCTTTTCCAGAATGTCATATAGCTGGAATCATACCGTATGAACACTTTTCAGTTTTGTTTCTTTTATTTAGTAATATGTGTTTATGGTTTATCCATGTCTTTTTAGAGCTTGGTAATTTATCTTTAGTGCCCAACAACATTTCATTGTCTACATGTAACACCATTTATTTACTCATACACCTATTGAAGGACATTTAGTTGCTTTGAAGTTTTGGCCGTTATGAATAAAGCTGCTATCAATATCCTTGTGCAGGTTTTGTGTGGAACATATTTTCATCTTTTTGGGGTAAATACCAAAGTGCATGCTTGCTAGATTGTATTATAAGGGGATGTTTAGTTTTGTAAGAAACTGCCACAATGTATTCAACAGATTGTAACATTGCATTCCCACCAGCAATGAATGAGAATTCCTGCTCCACAGCCTCACTAGAAGTTGATATTGTTAATGTTCTGGATTTGGGCTGTTCTGATAGGTGTGCAGTGGTATCTCATTGTTGTTGTAATCTGCATTTTCCTAATGGCATGCAACTTGGAGCATCTTTTTGTATTTTTGCCATGCCTTCTTCATGTTGTGTCTCTTCAGGTCTTTGGCCTAGTTTTTAATCGGGTTGTTTGTATTCTTATTCAATTTTTTTAAAATGTTTTTGTAGAGATGAGATGTCACTATGTTGCTCAGGCTGGCCTCAAACCCCTGGCCTCAAGCAGTCTCCCTGCTTTAGCCTCCTGAAGTACTGGGATTACAGGTGAGCCACAATGACTGACTTCTTATTGTTGAATTTTAACAGTTATTTGCATATTTTGAATAACGGTATTTTATCAGATGTGTCTTTTACAAATATTTTCTTCCAATTTGTAACCTGTTGTTTCATTCTCTTGACATTGTCTTTCACAGAGCAGAAATTTTTAATTTTACTGAATCCCCACTTATCAATTATTTTCTTCATGGATGTGCCTCTAGTGTTATACCTAATAATAATCACCATACTCAGGGTCATCTAGATTTCAAACTTGTAGAAGTTTGACAGTTTTGTGTTTTACATGTAGATCTATAATTCACTTTGCATTATGTATTGTAAAGGATGTGAGATGTGTCTAATTTATTTATTTATTTTTTGCATGTAGACATCCAGTTGAATTGTTTTAGTTCCTCTGTCAAAAATCAGCTGACTGTGAGTCTATTTCTTGATTCTTTCTTCTGTTCAATTGGTCTATTTGTCTGTTTCATCACTAATACCACACTATTTTGGTTACCATAGCTATATAGTGAATCTTGAAGTCAGGTAGTGTCAGTCCTTTGTTCTTCCCCTTCAATACTGTGTTGGTTATTCTGGGTATTTTGCTTCTCTGGAATATGATAATAATCTATAATAATCATTCGCAGGTAGCCCACATAATAGTGAGGAGACAGAGAATTAAACATATTCTGTCTCATTTCAGTACAGCTAACTTCAGTATTAAGAAATGACTAGATATTTTTCTGCTTTGCTGATGGAGGCAGCGGAGCTAAGAAATAACGGAAAAATGATAACAACACCATGATTTTTCCTAAATGAAGTATTTTTTTTATATTGATCGTTTGACTTTAACATTCCTTAATTCAGAAACTCTGTCTAGTTATTTAAGTTGTAACTGCTTAGAATACAGTCTCAACAATTATCACATGAGATGATGTATTGTTCACAAGCAGGACTTTATTCCTTTTGACTCATCACTGATACTATGTCAGCTGTAGGATTTTTGTAGATATTCTTTATCAAGTTGGGGAAGTTCCCCACTATTTGTAGGTTACTGGGAGTTTTTATAAACAGGTGTTGAATTATTTCAAGTGCTCTTTTTTTGCATCTATTGATATGATCATGTGATTGTTTTAGGATGCTTATGTGATGAATTTCATTAATTAATATTTGAATTTTGAACCAGCCCTATAAACCTGCGACAATACTACTTTGGTTCTATGTTCATGAGAGATTTTGGTTTGTAGCTTTTTTACTTTTTTAAAGTTTTTGTTGATATATAATAGTTGGACATATTTGGGGGCACATGTGAAATTTTAATACATATATATGAATGTGTATTGCTCAAATCAAGGTAATTGAAATAGTCATCACCTCAATATTTATCTTTTCCTGGTGTTGGGAACATTATAATTCTTCTTTTCTAGCTATTTTGAAATATATAATAAATAATTATTAACTGTATTTCCGTACCATACTGTAGAATACTAGAACTTATTTTCTATCTAACCGTATTTTTGTACACCTTAGCAAATTCCTCTTTATTATCTCTACTTCCCTTCCCAGCCTCTGGAAACCATCATTCTATTCTCTACATTCATGAGATATTTTCTTGTGATGTCTTTTTCTGATTTGGGTATAATGGGAATACTGTCCTCATGAAATGCATTAAGAAGTAGTCTCTGCTTCTGTCTTCTGAAAGACCTCATAAAAATTGGTGTAATTTCCACTTTAAAGATCTGTTAAAATTCATAAGTAAGCCCACCTGTCTGTTTTTTCTGTTTTTTTTTTTCTTTTCTTTTCTTTTTTTTTTTTTTTTTAGTATTATTAAGTATTTATTGAATTTCTTTAGTAGATATGGGACTATTTAGATTGTCCATGTTCTGCATATACAAGTTAAAAACTAAATTAAAAAAAATAAATTGCCTATTTCTTCCCATGTGCCTGTGTGAGTTTTGGCAGATTGTATCTTTCAATTAATTGGTGGATTTCTTAGAGCTTATTTGGGAGCTCTAAGAAATTTGGAAGCATAAAATTGTATTTAAAATAGTATTTTTTTTTATTATCATCGTAATGTCCATACAATCTGCAATGAAGTCCCCTAACTACCCTCTTTTATGTCTGCTATTAGTAATTTGTGATTTCTGTCTTTATTTTATTTTTATTTTATTTTATTTTTAGCACCTGGCTATATATGTACTTATTTTATTTTTTTAAATTTTAGACAGAATTTTGCTCTGTCATCAGACTGGAGTGCAATGGCGTGATCTCAACTCACTGAAACCTCTGCTAACTGGCTTCAAGCAATTCTCCGGTCTCAGTCTCCCGAGTAGCTGGGATAGCAGGCATGCACTACCAAGCCTAGCTAATTTTGTATTTTTAGTAGAGATGGGGTTTCATTATGTTGGCCAGACTGGTCTTGAACTCCTGACCTCAGATGGTCTGCCTGCCTTGGCCTCCCAAAATGCTGGGATTACAGGAGTGAGCTACCTCTCATGTCCTATAATATACGTTTAAAAAACATAATCCACCATCCTTGTTAGCGATATTTCATTAACCAAACCCTTTTTTTCCTCTATTAAATGACTTGCTTTGGGAAAAAAAAATCTGGTCTATAATGATGGAACACATATGCAAATTTAATTTTTTTAAGCTGAATCAAGGTGTCATTTCATTACCATAACACTGTCTTCCTTTTATAATTTAGGAATTTAGTTTTATTTTAACCTAAGAAATATAAAAATAGTTTTCTGTCAATGTATTAATTTAGTCAATGATGCATTCATTCATTTACTTAATCATAAGTACTAATGAAGCACATTGTAGTATGCACTGTGCTGATTTCTGGAATATAGTAACAAATACACAATTCTCATGCAACCTACATAACAGTGGGGAGATAGAGAATTAAACATGATCTTTCTCATTTCATTACAGGTAACTTCAGATTTATGAAAAAGGCTAGCTATTGTTCTACTTTGCCGATGGAACAGCAGAGCTAAGAAATAAAGGAAAACTAATAACAATACCATGATTTTTTTTTTCTAAGTGAAAAATAGCTTTTCCATGAATCAAGTTTCACTCTATTAATTCCTTAATTCAGAATCGAAATGTAGGCTGGGCACATTGGCTTACACCTATAATCTCAGTACTTTGGGAGGCTGAGTTCAATCACTTGAGGCCAGAAGTTTTAGACCACCCTGGGCAATAAAGCAAGATCCCGACTCTATGTATAAAAATATAATTTTAAAAAGTAGGCAGGTGTAGTGGCATGTGCCTGTAGTCCTAGCTATGCAGAGGTAGGAAGAGTGCTTGAACCAAGGAGCTGGACCTCTAGTGAGCTATGACCCTGCTACTGTACTCCAGCCTGGACAACCAACTGTAATCCTGCCGAAAGAAAGAAAGAATTTTTATGCCACACCTGTTGCTCAAATGTTGGCAGTTTCCTTTTTTAACTATACATAAAGTGGGTCTCTACTACTTTTTTTGTGAAGTCTACCATGGTGATAAAAACAGTGAGTTTCTGATATTTTCATGTATTGTAAGTGGGAAAAATAATCTGTGTAGATACATCTTGTTTTTGAAGAGTCAGGAAGATATTGTTAGATAGTCAAAGCAGATAATTACCTCACTTGAAGGTTTGCAAGGTTTTCCCTAGAAGCAGATATAATTTGCCAACAGCCACTGCTTCCAGTCCTCCTTTTCAACTAATTCTCATACAACCTTAACTCTCCAGATGAATATTTTTCAATGACTTCATTTAAACTTCTTAGAACATTCTGGGACCTAGATAATTACATACTATCTAGTGCAGATATAAATCTATGTAAATCTCCAGATATAAATCACTGAAGTCCAATGTGGATGAGACCTCTTCTTCCTCGTCTCAGCAAACAGAGTGATATTCTCAACAGTAAATGTTGAATGTATTAATCAGCATTACCTCCAGTAGGGCATTCCCATTTAATTTGTAATAAAATCTAAGTTCCAAAAATAAAAGACTGTGCAGGCTGAATCAATCTAGAGAGAGCCAGACACACAAATCTATGCTTTCCCCAGATCATTTCTAAACAACTCATGTTGAGCATCTCTGAAAACCTAGGAAATGTAAAACCAAGGAAGACTGAGTTTACAAATTTATTTCTAACTTTGACTAGTAGTAATATCTTGAGTATACTTGAATTTTGTATTTCTTGAGTATACTTGAATAATGAATATCTTGAGTATACTTGAATAATGAAATTAAGAGTGGAATGTGACCCAATATATTTGAGTTCTAGACCTGGAAAGAACACTAATTTATTATCTGTGTGAGATTAGGCGGTATATTTTATTTTTTCTGCACCTAAATGTGTTCCTCTGTAAAATGAAGGTTTGCCTCTGGAGTACTTTCTTTCTCTATCATGCAAGAGCATCAGTATGGAGAACCATCTTTCAGCACTAAAGTATTCACAGTAGGATAGGAGTTCCTAAGGGTGTCTCTGAGTTATGATACTTTAGCAACTGAAAAAAACATTGGTACAGTAAAAGCATCAAATTTAAGAACTGCTTATGTACTGCAAGCGGTGTTAGCGAAAGAATAATGAGCTGTGAAAACATGTAAACAATGCCTCTTCTGTATGATCTAATGCAATGACTTGGCTTGAACAAAACCAAACTTCACCTCCCATGAGAATTTCTGGTATTAGTTGTATACATAAATAGAAATTTCTCATCTTTATACATGTGAGATAACTTTTTCAAGTTTCAAGAAATATACATGTGAGCTAGTATGCCAGTGATCCTTATATCTATCGTACTATGTTGGCATTCAAAAACATAGAAAAGCTGGAAATCTCAAAGGGAATAGGAAAACTACAAAATCACATTTATAATTTTGGATTACAAGAATAAAGTATAGCTTCCGGGATCATGTAGCCTGACTCCATAAGAGTCTTCATTATTCTCCTATCCTAAAATGAATGATTATGATTAATTAAGAAATATTGAGTTTGGACATCATTTTTTCATCACCCACTGAGAATTACAGTACTAACACATCACCACTAAAGGCTTCATAATTATTAGGAGTAGTAACATTCTAAACAGTATTATCAGGTTATAGAAGAAATTTCTATATATGGAAGGATTTGGAAGTCACCTTCCAATGCTAAGAGATCGTTATTATAACTGAAATAGTGAGGTTTTCTTATCTGATAAAACAGCTTCACACATTAGAAAGCAGGTTGGGGAAAGGAAATGCATGTGTGGAATAATATTTTGAATAATGAAGCACAGAAATAGAGGGTAAGCTACAGTAAAAGATGGAATCGAGAAAAATAGTCATCATTTCTAAGCAAATGTTGATAAATGTATAAGACAATGAAACAGAATCTGAAATTGGCATGCAACATGAAGCTGTACTCCAAGCATGAACTCATACTTCAAAAACATGTTAATCATGTATTAGCCATTTAAATAAAGTAATTCCCCGACGCCCCACTTACTTCTCCCTTCCCCCAAAAAGAGTCCTTGTTTGAACTGTGGTTTAGAACACGAAGAATTACTTGTAGTTGCTTATTTACTTTTTGCACCATGTTGAGATTTTCCAAGGTCAGCATTAACTTACCTGCTTTTGATCAATGACTGTAATTGTGAATCTATGCACATTCACGGTGCTCAATAAATAGTTGATGATAATGATAATTTTTACTGCTTCTGTTACAACCTAGATTTATTCTTTTTTGTTTTCTGCGAGAAGATAAAAATGAGTTCAATAGCTCAAGCTGCTTAGAGACCACATTAAATTCCAACTGTTCTTCCCATATTCTGTATTTTACTACATGGTCAATTTGTAAAATAGGTTTCTTTCTTACACTATTTTATTAACTTTGATTCACTTTTCAATTTTTCTGTCTCTTCTATTGTCTGGCTTAAAAATAAATGATTCTTTTAAACTCTTTTTAATTTCACTAGTCATTAAGTTTTACATACTTGTGTATGAAGAATACAGGGTTAGGATTAATACTACAATTACTCTGCTTAGAGGGGATAGGGGTGTGTGTGTGTGTGTGTGTGTGTGTGTGTGTTGCATACTCTCAAATAGATATAGCTCTCTTGTTTATAGAGATATTACAAGATATCATATTTAATATGTAATGTCTCTTGTAATATTACATATTTAATATCTCTTGTAATATCACAAGAGATATTACAAGATATTGACATATTAAAAGATAATCAAATGCAAGGTTATAGCCTAATTGGTTTGGAAAGTCAAAGAAAATAAAACAGTTATGGTACTTTCACGGAGGTTGCATATTCAGAGATTACAACTCTGTTTTGCTCTTCTCAGCAACAGCAAAAAGAAAGAAAGCACATAATTCTATATCAATTGTTACAGTAGGAATTTTCAGTTTAAGAACTACCTAGTGGAAACAAGAATAATTTAATGTGAAAAGCTGCAGAATATACATATTTCATATAAACCAGTTATGAAGTTGCATTATGCTGATTGTATAAAACCATGCTTAAGAAAGGTTCTGCAGAGAGAACCTTACACTTTCAGTCATTCAATATCTTTATAGAATTCTGCCACTGTTGAGTGACTGCCACCTCTTAAATTTTCATATGTAAATTCTTTGCTGAGTGCCTTGAAAGCTCTGTAACTTACTACCTTTAATGCATTCTTAAAAGGCAAGTGGTACACTGGGGATGAACTGTGACCTTTTGGTAAGAGGATGACATCTCTTTGTAATATGTTCTTATACCCAGCTGACTTAAAATATGTCATTATAAAAGGGATTTGGTGGTTGTTAAAATTTTGTTAACATATTCATAAAAAATAATGTGTGAATTATTATTCCATTTACCCATTAAAAAAAGGTTATTCAATTCCCATTTGGTGCTCAGATTTCATGTAACATTGGATAACTTGTATACCTGACAAAACCCAGAAAAGTAAGTATACTAGTGCTTTATTGAACAAGCCAAAATTTATTTTATATACCTGATTGTTTTATGTATTAGTTGGAGAGTTTAGAATTTGAAGAATCCCTTTAGTTACTCCATTTTATATATCAAGAATAAATAGCTTAAATTTAATATTTGTTTGTGCATGTGTTGTGTTTGTGTGTGTGTTTTGTAACACTTGTTCTGTACTGTTTAGTTTCTATGAACATTTATGTTAGAGTTAACAAAATTTTTCCTTTTTTAATTCTTATTTTAGTGTCACACCAGCATCTCAAGTGAATCAAGATTAAATACTCTTAGGGGAGAAAATTAGATAACAGGGGTAGAATAAATTCACTCTTGGTTACCACTGATAAGTAACGGAATATAGTCGCCACTCTGAAGTTTGATAGCCCAATACTAAAAATTAAACCTTAAAAGAACACATTAAATAAAAACAACTTATTCCTGGAATGTGTATAGGAAAGAGTATTTTGTTTTACATAATTTAAAAAATATTTTTATGACAAAAACAAAATGTGTTTCAGAGAAATTACAGAAACAAGCAAAATAAAAAGGAATAACAAAATTTGAATTATTACCTACAATCATTGTTAAAACCGTGTGTGCATTCACATTTTGTGTGTGAATTATGCCATATCACATAACTTCCATTTTTAAAATATACTTGAGAACATGTCCATGCTTACAGAAATATTTGTGCCACAGAACTTTCCGATATTTAATTGTCTAATACACTACATATTTTTTCATAAGTACTTGTTTGGTTATATTTCTCATGTACAGAAAAGTTGCAAGACTAGTACAGAAATTCCCACATGCCCTTTACCTGTCTTCACTATTGTTCAAATTTTTTTTTTTTTTTGGAATGGAGTCTCGCTTTGTCTCCCAGACTGAAGTGCAGTGGGGCAATCTCTGCTCGGCTCACTGCAAGCTCCACCTCCAGGGTTGACGCTATTCACCTGCCTCAGCCTCCCGAGTAGCTGGGACTACAGGCACCGGCCACCACGCCCAGCTAAGTTTTGTATTTTTAGTAGAGACGGGGTTTCACCGTGTTAGCCAGGATGGTCTCGATCTCCTGACCTCGTGATCCACTCGCCTCGGCCTCCCAAAGTGCTGGGATTACAGGCGTGGGCCACCACACCCGGCCTATTGTTCAAATTTTAATCTCTTCCTCTCTTTCTTTCTCTCTTTCCTTTTTTTCACTTTCTTGTCTTATATACAAGTTCCTGCATGTGCGTGCACAGGTGCACACACACAAAAATTATTTTACTTTGCTGAACTATCTGAGAATAAGTTACAGAAACAATATCTCTTTATTCCTAAATACTTCAGTGTCTATTTCCTAAGAATAAAGACATTCACTTTTATAAACAAAGTGAAGTTTTAAAAATTAAAAAATTATCAGTGGTGCAAAATTATTGTCTGAATCATAATCAGTATTTAATTTCATTGATTATTCCAATAATTTATGTTATTATGATCTTTTCTTGAACCAGGATGAAAACCTGGACCAACTCATGATTTCGTTGTCATGGCCCTTTAGAGTTCTTTATTCTGGAATACGTTCTCAACATTTCCTTGTTTCTTGTCATTGACATTTTTGAGAGTTAGGAAAAGATAGTTTGCAGAATTCCCCTTTATCTGAATTTGCCGAATTCCCCTTTATCTGAATTTGCCTGTTTCCTTGTGAATGAATTTAGATTATACGTTGTGGTCAGGAATAAAATAGAAGTGATAGGTATTTCTACATACATCTTATAAGGAGGCATATGTTATTTTGTTCCAAAACTGGTGATTTTTATATTTAATGATTTTTGTGTTATTCCTCAGGTTTCTTCACTATGAAGTTATTACTTTTCTTCTGTAATTAATAAGTAATTTAGAAATAGATTATATAAATATCATATTCTTCATAAAAAAATCTCATCCATGTGTTTTAGCATCTATACTTTCTGTTATTGTTAGTTGACATCTTTACTCTAAATCAGTTTTTCCATCTCCCTACTTATTTATTTGAATCTATATGGCTCATGGGTAGTTACAGTTTTCAATGGATTTTAATTATTATTATAATTATTTTTGATGCTATTATTGTCCTGGATTTGACAAGTAGAAGTCCCTTCAAGATGGTTCCTGTGTCTATTTGACATGGCCCCATGTTTTTTTAATTGACATTTTAATTGAAATAATTCTAGACTCATATAAACTTTTAAGAAATAATACAAAACATTACATGTGTCCTTTATTCAGTTTTACGCAATGGTAACAACTTGCAAAGCTATAGTATACTATCACAATCAAGATATTTACATTGATATAACCCACCAATTTTATACATATTTCCCCAGTTTTATTTGTACCTGTTTGTTCATATATTTACATCTACACAATTATGTCACCTGTATATACTAGTGTACCCAATGCCACAATAAAGATACTGAAAATCCCAACACCACAAGGACCTTGGAGTTCTTTTTTAATTACTGCCACTTCTTCCTTCCTACTTGGTCCCTAGCCTCTGGTCACCACTAAATAATCTGTTCTCCATTTCTTTCTTTCCTTTTTTTTCATTTCAAAACTGTTAGGCTGGACGCAGTGGCTCATGCCTATAATCCCAGCACTTTGTGGGGACAAGGCAGGCGGATCAAGAGGTCAAGAGATCAAGACCATCCTGGCCAACATGATGAAACCCATCTCTACTGAAAATACAAATATTAGCCGGGTGTGGTGGTGCACACCTGTTGTCCCAGCTACTTGGGAGGTTGAGATAGAAGAATTGCTTGAACCCGAGAGGCAGAGGTTATAGTGAGCCAAGATCGCACCACTGCACTCCAGCCTGGTGACAGAGTGAGACTCTGTCTCAAAACAAAACAAAACAAATAGAACAAAAACTGTTATATAAATGGAATCATACACTATGTAAAATTGTGGGATTGGTTTTCAATTAAGCATACTTCCTTGGGACTTTATTCAAATTGTTGCCTATATCATTACTGCATTCCTTTATGTTGCTGAGTAACACATATATATATATCATATATATGATATATGTATCTCAGTTTTATATATATGATATATATCATATATGACATATATGACATATGATATATATGCCATATATGTCATATATATCATATATGTATCATATAGATCATATATATGACATATATAAATGACATATATATGATCTATATGATACACATATGATATATATGATATATATGTATCAGGTTTTAAGCCATTCATCTATTTGTTCGTTTGGCTTTTTAAAAGAACATCTGGACTCCTTCCAACTGCTGTGAACATGCCTATACAGGTTTTTAAGTGCACATCAGTTTCATTTCTCTGAGATGAATACCCAGGATTGCAAATGCTAGATTGAATGGTAATTGCATGTCTAGTTTTATAAGAAAGTGCCAAACGGTTTTCCAGATAGAATGTAAAATGCTGTACCATTTTACATTCCCATTAGCAATCTGAGGGTGATTCACATTCTCTGCATCCTTGCCACAATTTGGTGTCATTACTATTTTTTGTTTTAACCATTCTAAAAAGTGCGTAGTGATGTCTCACTTTGGTTGTAATTTGCATGTCCCTGATGGCTAATGATGTTGAACATCTCTTCACATGCATACGTGCCATCTGTATATCCTCTTGGTTTAAATGTCTACTCATGACTTTTGTTTAAATGTCTGTTCATGTCTTTTGTTCATTTGTATAGGTTGCTTTGCTACTGTTGAGTTTTGAAATTTCTTTGTATATCCTTGGCACTAGTTTTTGGTCAAATATGTGGTTTATAAATATTTTGTCCAAGTCTATGGATTGTCTTTTCAT
Source organism: Papio anubis (assembly GCF_008728515.1). Classification (NCBI taxonomy): domain Eukaryota; kingdom Metazoa; phylum Chordata; class Mammalia; order Primates; family Cercopithecidae; genus Papio; species Papio anubis. Next base: position 98,933,401 of record NC_044981.1, read on the forward strand.
ATTTTTCGCATTGGCCTTCACAAAGCTAATTTTTCACTTTTGATGGGTTTTGATTGGTCAGTGTTTATTTTTATAGACAATGTGTTTGGTTTCAAGTCAGACTCTTTGCCTAGTCCTAGACCCCAAATATTTTTCCATATTATTATTCTAAAAATTTTATACTTTTAATATCAATAATCCAATTTGAGTTAAATTTTATTTAAGTATGAGGTTTATGACAATTTTCATTTTTTTTGGGGGGACTATTTATTCCAGTACCATTTGTTGAAAAGATTATATATTCTCTATTGAATTACTTTTGCATCTTTGTAGAAAAAAAGCAAATGAGGATATTTGTGTGGGTCCATTTCTGGACACTCTATTTTGTTCAATTCATCAAAAAGTCTCTCCACTAATATCCCATTACACTGTCTTGATTACTGTACTTACATAGTAATCTATAATATTGCATAGAGTAATTCCTCCTATTTTATTCTCTTTTGTACAGAATTTGTAAGGTATTCTAGGTCCCATGCTATTCAATATAAATTTTAGAATGTGTGTCTCTGTTTTCAAAAATGCAGTTTCTTGCTCAGATTTTTGATAGAAAGTGCATACAGTCTATGAATCAATTTTGAGGGAATTTACATTTTTACTATGTTGCTTCTCCCAATTCATGAACGTATATCTTTCCATTTATTTAGACCTTTGATTTTTTCATAAGCAATTGTTAATTCTCAACATAGAAATTCTGTAGATATGTTTCTATCAATGAATACCTTAAAAAATGTATTTTCTGGCCGGGCGCAGTGGCTCACGCCAGTAATCCCACCACTTTGGCAGGTGAACGACCTGCGGTCGGGAGTTCGAGACCAGCGTGACCAATATGGAGAAACCCCATCCCTACTAAAAATACAAAATTAGCTGGGCATGGCGGCACATGCCTGTAATCCCAGTTACTCGGGAGGCTGAAGCAGGAAAATAGCTTGAATCCAGGAGGTGGAGATTGCTGTGAGCCAAGATCGCACCATTGCCCTCTAGCTTGGGCAACAAGAGTGAAATTCTGTCTTAAAAAAAAAAAAAAGTATTTTCTTGGAGAAATTAAAATTTAAGCAGTATTGTGTTTTTAAGTTTGGTTTCTTCATGTTTTTCATCAGTATTTAGAAATGTAAATAATGTTTATTTTTTAATTTTTATTCTACAACATTTCTGAATGCATTTGTTAGTTCTAGAAGTACTTTTGCAGATTCCTTGGAATTTCTTAATTAGGCAATCATATCACCTGCAATGGGAGCCGTTTTATTGCTTCCTTTCCAAAGTACCGTTTAATTTTTTTTGTCCTCCCTATTGTAATGACTAGAACTTCCTGCACTATGTTAATTAAGAGTAGTGAGTGTATCCATCGTTTATCTTGTTCCCTATATTAGGGGAAAAGTGTCTAATAACTCACTGTTAAGTATGGTGTTAGCTGTATGTTTTTTCGTAGATGGTCTTTATAAAAATTGAGGATGTTTCCCTCTTTTCTAAGTTTCCTAAATGTTTTTATTATGCATGAGTGTCAGATAGTGTCAAATGCTTTTCTCTACATTACCGTATATGATCATACAATTATTCTTTATTGATGTGATGAAATTACATTGATTGATTTTCTAATGTTGCACTGGGCTTGTACAAATGGAATAATTCCAATGGATTCTGGTACATAATTATCTTTGTATGTTGTAGGGTTCTATTTACCAATATTTTGTTGAGGATTTTACTTCATTTGTTCATATGAGATACTGATCTATAGTTTTCTTATTTTGCATTATCTTTGGTTCTGGTATCAAGGTAATATTGAACTCTATTTTCTGAAGAGATAGTATAAAATTGGTGTTACATCTTTCTTGGTGTTTGATAGACTTCTCTACTGAAACCAGTTGGGGCTGAATATTTCTATACAGGGAGTTTTTAATTTATAAATTCAATTTCTTCCATGATTACAGGACACTTCAGATTGTTTATTTCATCTTTGTTGAGTTTTGATAGTTTTAACTTCTCACAGAATTGATCTGTTTCTTATAATTTTTTGAATTCACAATATAAAGTTGTTCATAGAATTTATTATTTTTAATAGCTATAGTGTCTTAAGTGATATATCTTATTTTATTATTGATATTGGTGATTTGTATCTTCTTTTTACTTATGTCAGTCTTGCTAGGTTCTTATCAATTGTATTTATTTTCTTGAAGAATCATCTTTTTTGACTTATATTTTCTCTTGCTGTTTCGAATCTCATGAATTTTTGTGTTATTCTTATTTCTTTCTTTAGCTAGCTTTAGGTTTTTCTTCTCTCTTTTTATTTTAGTTTCTGTAGGACAGATTTAGAGTACTGATTTATGGTTTTTTCAATGTTTTCTACTGTAAACATTTAGTGTTAAAAATATACCCCCAGCACTACTTTAGCTTCATCTCATATATTTTGATATAGAGCAACTTGCTTTTCTCGTAGTTCTACACACAGTTAATTTTCTTTTAAGACCCATCGATTATTTAGAACCATGTAGTTTAATGTCTTACATATTTAGGTTTTGTCATATTATTTGATTTTTAATTTGATTCTATATTGTCAAAGAATACAATCTGTAATGTTTCAAATTTTAAATGTATTAAAGTTTCATGGCTGAAGATATTGTCTATCTTAGAGAATATTCCACAGGTGTGTCATAAGAATATGCATTTGGTTGTCACTATTTGGAATGTTCTATAAATGTCACATAGATTCTATTGGCTGATTCAGTTATTGTATATCTTTGCTGATTTTTTTTGCCCAGTGGTTGTATTGGTTGCTGAAAAGAGGATATTTAAAGTTTCCAGCTATCATGAATGATTTGTTATCATTTATTTCAGCGATAAAAATTTTGCTGCATACATTTTGAGGCCCTAATATGTGAGGTGTACACATTTAAGGTCATTACATCTTCCTGGTAGACTGATCTTTGATCTTTTAATCATTATGTAGTCTTTTTTGGTCTCACAATTTTCTTTTCTCTGAAGTCTACTTTATCAGATGTTAATATAGCTACTCCTATTTTTTCATTAATGTTGAATAATATATTTTCCCATCCTTTTACTGTCAACCTACTTATCTTGTTAATTTTAAAGTGAAAATAGAGCTTCTTGTTAAAAGCATGTGGTTGAATAGTTAGGTCATTAATTTTTTTAAAAAATCTGCTTTGCCAGTCTCTTTAGATTCATGTATTTAAACCACTTACATTTAAGAAGAGTATTGATATGCTAGAGCATATTATGCCATTTTATTATTTGTTTTCTGCTTATTTTCTCTGGTACTCATTTATCTGTTTCTCTCTCTCTCTCTTTTTTTTTTTTTTTAATCTTCCTGTGGGTTACTTGAACTTTTTTAGAGTTTTACCTTATAGATAGTACTTTTAAGTGTATTATTTTGTATGTTTTTCACAGTGTTTGCTCTGGGATATAAGGATATATGTGTATAATCATATTATACCCTCCAGATATCAACATTTTGCCTCTTTGAGTGCATTGTGGAAACAATACTATTAATATCCCCTTACCCTCCCTACTATTAATATTAAATATCATTGTCTTGATATCAAATGGCATAGTAATTTGTGAATCAATTACCAAATATAATTTCTAAAACCGATGAGGTGAATAATGAGTTGTATGATCCTGTATTTTCACTTTGCATTGCTCTTTCTTCTTTCTTACTTCCCAAATATTTTTTCTGCTGTGGTTTTCTTTATGTCTGAAGAACTTCCTTTAGTAAATATTTAAAGATTTTTTTGCTAGTGGCAAATTATTTTAGTTTTTCTTCATCTAAGAATATCTTTTCTGAAGGGAGAAATCATAGTTACTTATAATCACCAGAAACATATATGATATTGTTCAATAAACAAAATGGGGTCCATCCATCCAATGGAATGCTTACTCAGCAAAAGAAAAGAATTAGCAATCACACCATGCAAAGACATGAATGATTGATAAACATATATTATGAGGTGAAGGAAATTGCTCTGAGAAGGCTATAATATATGACCATTTATATGATATTCTGGAAAAGGCAAAATTACAAAAATGGAAAACAGGCCACAAGCTGTCAAAATTTGGGGGATGGGGATTGAATAGGTAAAGACCAGGAAATTTTTATAGAAGGAAACCTATAAAGTATGATTCTAAAATGGCACATAAATGACACTGTGCATTTATGAAATGTATTTATGAAACCCATATAACTTGATTACACAAATAGTTATTCTTAATATTTGTACTTACAATAATATGAAGTTGGGAGGTCATAGCGTGGAACTCAGACTATGACAAAAGAATCTAACTATATTATAGGTATGTGAGAGAATTTCATTGAAGGAAGTAATGGTGAAAAGAGCTGAAGTTCTTAGGTAGATCTTAGGCAATTTTGGAAATCAATTGAGTTTAGAAGAATTAAGACAAAACAAGTTGTACATATGTACTTTAGTTAATAAAGTGGTCTCCTATGGGAATAAGGGTTAACAATTCTGAAACTAGTATTTTGTAATTGGACAATCAAGTAAATGGATTGTGAATGGTGGGAGCCAGACTTCCACCTGGGGAATGGGAGTATAATAATGAGGAAAACATCAGACAAATGTCTATTGATGGACATTGCACAAAACACCTAACCAGTACTCCCCAAAACTGTCAAGGTCATCAAAACAATAAAAGTCTTAGAACCCCTCCTGGATAAGCAGAGCCTAAGGACACATGGCAACTAAAGAAAATGTCATGTCCTGGATGGAATCTTGAAACAGAAAAAGGACATAAAGTAAAAACTAAATAAATCTGAATTAAGTTTGGACTTGAGTATCAACATCGGTTTGTTATTTTTAATAAATGTATTATACCATAAAAAGTTTTTAATAATCAGGGATACTGAGTGTAAAGTACATGGAAAATTACTGTATTATCTTCCATTTTTTTTCTGCAAATCTAAAGCTTTTCTAAAACAAATTTATTATTTAAAATGAGGGAATGTCAAGAAAACTGTAAAAATCTCACCTGGTAGAAACAAACTTCTCTGTTTAATTAAGGCAAATCAAACTCCACTCTGCATTACCCAGACAATATGACTCCAGCCTTCTAGTGATAGCATTTAGAATCATAGGACAGTGTAAAATATAATACAATAAATGTAGGCTCACATTTAGTCTAGTTAGCTTCTCTGCAAAACATGCAGATACAAAATGAAGACAAGAGGATATAAACACACATAAAAGTTTCAACATAGTCTGCATGCTCAAGAAAGCCCTAGAATATCTGATATGTTGCTTAAGCTGCTGTGATCCAACAAGTCTAAGTAATATATTATAGAATTCAATATCTGTTTTCCTTGCCAATGGCTTCCAAAGACCTTGCTGCTTGGAAGGAACCATGGATCATGAAAAATGTTGAGTAACTTAATAACCTGCTACTTTGATAGCTCTCTCTGTCTTACTCATCTAGAATTTTGGACCCATCCAGGTAACAGAGTTGGTATGAAATTGACTGAAATGTTATGATGGAAGTTAAACATGTTTTAAGGATTTTGACAGTTATTACAAATTAAAGTTTGTACCAAACTATACCCTCACTCCTCTGGCATGAAATGTCCGTTTCTGAATAGCTTTATCAATAAATGTTATCCATTTTAAAATCTGTACTGACTTATTCAAGTTAAAATATTATGTGATAGATTTCACTTGCATTTATTCAATTATTACTGAGATTGAGTATTTTCCATATTTTATTTGTGTTACATATTTATTTTTTCATGAATTCCTATTCATGTCCTTTGGCATTTTTTCTATGTGTTTATTTTTTTCTTATTGATTTGTTAGAGTTCTTCATATATATAAAACCCTTATAACCCACTGGATTGTTATTTGTTCTTAATCTGTTTCAGACGTTTTAATTCTGTTGCACCTATTTGGAATTTCTATGCCAATAAGTATCTACCCTAATTCTTAAAATTGTACAGCATATTTTAACATTTGCATTGAAAGTATTTTGTTCAAAGTTGAAGCAAATGATAGCCAAAAGTCATTAACAAAATTATGCTACACTCTTAAGAGCTTCTGAAGCCCAAACATCAGCAAATTAAAGCCTTCTTTTTTTGCATGCTTCACTTAAGGCTAAATTATTCCACCAAATCCATCAGTTACATTTCAGCACAATGATTCCAAAATAGTTCACTTGCATGTTGAATACATTATAAAGCTGTAAAACCCCATATCACAATCTTAGAAATTTCAAACATAACATAGTATTACATAAAATTATTTTACCTCAGGTCAGTATTATTTCTAGAGTCCATCTAGGCTCAAGATCACATTTAGGTTTCATGTAAAAACAGTATAAAGAGAAGGTGGAACACAAAAACAGAGAATTGTCTCAGTGGATTTCATCTGAGGCATTTTAAACACTAAACAAAATGCATGCTGAATGATAATCTCATCATTCACTCTGAGATTTAATCTTTGGCAGAAATTATAAAAGCTAAATAAAAGCAATTTACAGCTCAATACCTAACTGAAAATCCCGTGTCAAACATTATTCAGGTACAGATGGATGAAACTGAGCTGTAACAATCAACTGTTAAGGTGTTCTTGATTGACAACAGCAGGATGTTTATAAACTTCACAATTAAAACATCTGATATTCTATTTCCTGAATATTCTTGAATTGCAAAGTGAAAACAATTGGCTATTATAACTGCTAAATGGGAATCATCATGTTTAGAAGCACCATCAGAGAGTGTCAGAAATAAACTTCATAATTCTCCCATTTGCTTATTATAGTGTTTGTTTGTTCCTGTTGTTCAGCAGATGTTAAATATGTTAGCAAAGGTTATTGTTTAATCTTAGTGTTTTTGATTCTTTCTGTTACTGTTCATGCAGTAAAAATCAATATGGAGTTCAAATTTAAGTTTTGGCACTTGCTTTAGCAAGAGATTTATTTTCTGTGAGTCACAAGTATAAGTAAAATACAAATATATATGGTTACTCTTAAGATTAAATGAAACAACATACGGTAAATGCTTAGAATACAGGTTTGTATATACATGCTGGGTGCCCCAAAATGTTGACATCTGGTTGAATTCTTATTTTATGGATATTATTTTCTTTTTAGGTAAGAGAAAGCAAAATTTATTTATTTTCAAAGCGAAACATTATTGACCCCTTCCAAACCCATTTTCTGCTGCCAAATAGGGTTCAGGTAACTCAGAATTTCTAAATAGGTCTCCATGACTCTTCAGCAGAATGTTTTGTTGTTGTTGTTGTTGCTTTTTTTTTTTTTTTTTTTTTTTTTTTTTTACTTTTACTCTGCTGGTCTACAATAATTTAAAGAAAATAAAAATGAGAAAAATTACTATGACAAATATTCTTTATTAAGTTTTATTGATATTTTTAAAAATCTGATTCATTATCGATTATCACTTCATTGAAAAATAACAAAATCCATTATAATGGAGTAGAACTAGGACCAGTGTTTTCTGGAGAATAGGAAGAGCCCCCATTTCCAGTCTAATCTGGATTTTTTAAAAGATACAACTTTAACAGAAGCAAAGGATAGAATAAGGGGCAGAGAAAAATATTTGACTTATCTTGTTGATAATAAAAGACACATCGTAAGGTTTGAGGGTCAGATGCCTTGGAAATTATCTGCATGCCACCAGAATGAACATGGGCCCTCAACCTACGAGGCAGTTTAGTCTTGCTACCTCCAGTTTTTTCCTATCAACTACTGTTGGAAGTACCCAAGTATGGAGAAGGATCACTGGACTGTTGGTACAGCTCTGCTCTTTAATTAAGGTCTGCCTTCCATGTGCTTTTCTGAGAGCTGATGACTAGTCTAAGCAGTTGCTGTCCATGGTCCATTAGAGCTCGAAATGCTCTATTTACTTAGCTCAGGCACACACTACGAAAGGTAATACATAGACTCGGGCTGAGGGTTTATTGATTGCTTTTAGGTAATTTAAATTTTTGTTTTCATCTTGACAATTAAATGAGTCCCAGAGGTTGAATCAATAATATATAATTCTGAGCCAAGACCAAATACCTGTCTAGTTGATGGAAATACAATTGAGTGTAAAAACAGGCATGGTCTTAACCTTGCGGAGCTTACACTTCTGTTGTCAAGAAACATGAAAATAAAGTAAGTGAAAAAGAAAACTAAAGCCCTGATAAGCCCCTCAAAATAGCAGCATATCATGTCATGAAACTTTACAATGAAAGATTTCCCTTGTCATGGAATACAGAGAAGATTCCCTTGAGGAGGAGATACTTGAGCTGGAATTTGAAGGATAAACACAAGTTTATTGGGTTAGGTGGAGAAGATAGGGAAAGGTGCTACATGCAGAGAGAGAACATTGTGTAAAAGGCGTTTGATACAGAATGGGGTCTAACACTTTAATATGTACTAAAAGGCATCCCACTGTGCCTGGAGTTGGGGGTGGGTTATGGTTATCATGTGAAGAGAGGATTTGGGTCAAACTGTTGCTCATCAGTCATTCATCCATTTTCTCATTCATTCGGTGAATATGCGTGTGTGTGTGTGTGTGTGTAAATTTATAAATTTTCCTTTAAAAATTATTTCTTTTTTAAATTGACAGATAAAGTTATGTTCATTTGTTCTGTACAACATGATGATTTGAAGTATATGCAAATTGTGGAATGGTTAAATCTAGCTAATTAACAACTGCATTACTAGACATAGTTATCCTTTTTGTGGTAAGAATGCTTAACATCCACTCTCTGCATTTTTCAAGATCAATGAATATATACTGAGCACTAATTGGTGTTAGTTACTTTGTAATATTGGGATTGGACCAGTGAATATAACTTAAGGCTTTTTTTCTGAGCAAAGCAATGTCAGGTAGTGTTAAGTACTATGCAGAGAGTTCAAATGGACTGAAATGATGGATACAGCAGTTTTTCTGGCTGAAATTGCCTTGTAAGGAAAAAAAAAGTTTTTCTGAAATGATATATAAATGGGGAAAAAAGAGATATTCATGGTGAGCAAAAGGGGAAGAGCATTACATGTAGAGAAACAGTTTGTGCATAAACTTAGGAAAGTAACAAGATTGCATTGCAAAGAACAGAAAAAAAGACCAACGTGGCTGAATCTTAATGAGCAAGAAAGTGTGCCTTTCATTTTTCATTCCAATTATTTGTTAACTGTTATAGCCAGTTTCAGGGACCTTAAAGACTTCAATGTCCTTAAGGCTTGCAAATTTGCTTTACTACTACTACTACTACTACTACTACTACTACTACTACTACTACTACTACTACCACCACCACCACCACCCTTGCTTTAGAACGCCAGGATATGGCTTTATTATAGCCAACTTTTAAAAAGTAAAAGTTACTCTAGAAACACATTTTCTTTTCTTTTTGGTTCAATTCTTTTTTTTTTTTTTTTTTTTTTTTTCAGATACTTTAAGTTCTGAGGATGCATGTGCAGAACGTGCAGGTTCGCTACTAGGTATACATCGCTCTGGGCGGTAGTTTGCTGCACCCATCAACCTGTCATCTATATTAGATATTTTTCTTAATGATATTTCTCTCCAAGCCCCCCACCCACCAACAGGCCCTGGTGTGTGACATTCCCCTCCCTGTGTCCATGTGTTCTCATTGTTCAACTCCCACTTATGAGTGAGAACATGTGGTGTTTGGTTTTCTGTTCCTGTGCTAGTTTGCTGAGAATGATGGTTTCCAGTTTCATCCATGTCCTTGCAAAGGACGTGAATGCATCCTTTTTTACGGCTGCATAGTATTCCATAGTGTACATGTGCCACATTTTGTTTACCCCTCTATCATTGATGGGCATTTGGATTGGTTCTAAGTCTTTGCTACTGTGAATAGTTCTGTGATAAACATATGTGTGCGTGTGTCTTTATAGTAAAATGATTTATAATCCTTTGGGTGTATACCCTGTAAGGGGATTGCTGGATAAAATGGTATTTCTGGTTCTAGATCCTTGAGGAATCACCACACTGTCTTCCACAATGGTTGAACTAATTTACACTCCCCAAAACAGTCTAAAAGCATCCCTATTTCTCCATATCTTCTCAGCATCTGTTGTTCCCTGACTTTTTAATGATCGCCATTCTAACTGGCGTGAAATGGTATCTCACTGTGGCTTTGATTTGCATTTCTCCAATGACCAGTGATGATGAACTTCTTTTCGTATGTTTGTTGGCTGCATAAATGTCTTCTTTTGAGAATTGTCTGATCATATCCTTCACCCACTTTTTGATGTGGTTGTTTGTTTTAATCTTGTAAATTTGTTTATGTTCTTTGTATATTCTGGGTATTAGCCCTTTGCCAGATGGATAGATGGCAAAAATTTTCTCCCATTCTGTAGGTTGCCTGTTTACTCTGATGATAGTATCTTTTGCTGTGCAGAAACTCTTTAGTTAAATTAGATCCCATTTGTCTATTTTGGCTTTAGTTGCCATTGCTTTTGGTGTTTTAGTCACAGAGTATTTGCCCATGCCTATGTCCTGATCAGTATCGCTTAGGTTTTCTTCCAGAGTTTTTATGGTTTTACATCTTACATTTAAGTGTTTAACCCATCCAGAGTTACTTTTTGTGTAAGTCAGTGGTACAGTTTCAGTTTTCTGCATATGGCTAGCTAGTTTTCTCAACACCATTTATTAATAAGGGAATCCTTTCCCCATTGCTTGTTTTTGTCAGGTTTGTCAAAGATCATATGGTTGTAGCTGTGTGGTGTTATTTCTGAGGCTTGTGTTCTGTTCCGTTCCATTTTTCTATGTATCTGTTTTGCTACTAGTGCCATGCTGTTTTGGTTACTGTAGCCTTGTAGTGTAGTTTGAAGTCAGGTAGCATGATCCCTCCAGCGTTGTTCTTTTTGCTTAGGATTGTGTTGGCTATACGGGCTCTTTTTTGGTGCCATATGAAATTTAAAGTAGTTTTTTTCTAATTCTGTGAAGAACGTCAATGGTAGCTTGATGGGGATAGCAATTAATCTATAAATTACTTTGGGCAGTATGGCAATTTTCATGATATTGATTCTTCCTATTTATGGGCATGGAATGTTTTCCAATTTGTTTGTGTCCTCTCTTATTTCCTTGAGGAGTGGACTGTAGTTCTCCTTGAAGAGGTTCTTCACATCCCTTGTAAGTTGTATTCCTAGATATTTTATTCTCTTTGTAGCAATTGTGAATGGGAGTTCACTTGTGATGTGACTCTGTGTTTGTCTCTTATTGGTGTATAGGAATGCTTGTGAGTTTTACACATTGATTTTGTATCCTGAGACTTTGCTGAAGTTGCTTATCAGCTTAAGGAGATTTGGGGGTGAGATGATGGGGTTTTAAAATATATGATCATGTAATCTTCAAACAGAGACAATTTGACTTCCTCTCTTCCTATCTGAATACCCTTTATTTCTTTCTCTTGCCTGATTGCTCTGGCCAGAGCTTCCAATAGTATGTTCAATAGGAGTGGTGAGAGAGGGCAACCTTGTTCTGTGCCAGTTTTCAAAAGGAAAGATTCCAGCTTTGGCCAATTCAGAATGATTTTGGCTGTGGGTTTATCATAAAAAGCTCTTATTATTTTGAGCTATGTTCCATCAATACCTAGTTTATTGAGAATTTTTAGCAAGAATTCAGTGTTGAATTTTTTCAAAGGCCTTTTCTGCATCTATTGAGATAACCATGTAGTTTTTGTCATTTGTTCTGTTTATGTGATGGATTCCATTTATTGGTTTGAATATATTGAACCAGTCTTACATCCTGGGGGTGGAGCTAACTTGACTATGGTGGATAAGGTTTTTGATGTGCTGCTGGATTCGGTTTGCCAGTATTTTATTGAGGATTTTTGCATCAATGTTCATCACGGATGTCAACCTGAACTTTTTTGTGTGTGTCTGCCAGGTTTTGGTATCAGGATGATGCTGGCCTCATAAAATGAGTTAGGGAGGAGTCCCCCTTTTTTCTATTGTTTGGCATTTCAAAGTTTAATTGTCCAAAACAGAAATTTGATCATTAGTCTCTTCAAACATTTATCTCCCATCGTTTGCACCTTAGTGAAGTGCACATGACACAGTCGAAGACACATATTTGGGATCATCCTTGGTTCCTCCTGATGTATTAGCATGGCTTATTAAATATCTATCAACCTGAGATCAGTAGTTCTTGTGTTCATCTCAACTATAATCTAAATACTAATCATTTTCTACCTGAACTGATTTAACATCCTTATAATTAATCTTTTTTTGTTGGGGGGGGCAGCTTGCCCTATAAGATTATTTTATACTCAAAAGATAGGCTAATGTTTTAAAAGTAACATTTGATGATCTACTACTCTATTCTCTGTTCCCACCTTCACTCCTAACATCGGCACACACTCTTCAGTGGCTTAACATCACTCTGAAAATATAACTAAGTTCCTGGCCCTACTCTATAAATCTCCCTGTGATCTAGCTCCTCCCTGCTTCTCGAGTCCTGAATCTACAAGGAAAAAAAATCTTAAAAATACTGTTATACATTCACCCCTAGAAACACCAGACATTCAGATAACTCAATTCTTCCACATACCCACTAATCTAATCAAGCTCTGAATATATTCCAGTCTATATACTTCTCACATCTCTTCTCAATTCCAGAAAATCTTCTACAATGTCATGTGTAATTTAACGATCATGGGCAGCAAAATATCCTATTTTTTTCAACCTCTTCTCTCAAAGCTTTCCTTAATTCATTGTACTATAAAACAAAACAAGCTAGCCAATGAATCTGCTTACCTAAACATGTTTCTGCAGAAATTTTTATTTTAAAAAGCTGGTAGTAGCACAGCCATTTATGAGCCTTAAGTAAAGTTGTTAAGGTCTCTGAAAATGGCTATAACAAATTAAAAACATAATTATAACAAAAATTAGAAGCCTGGCTTCTCCCTGAGGGCAGTGTTTTCCCTGCAGCCCTCTAGGGTAGCATAACATATTGTGGTGATTGTTAGGCTGGGAGGTATAGTAGAAATGCTTTTGTTCCTCTTTACTATTTTAATACAATTCTACAATTTGTCTCCTTAAAATATAACTTTGAATCTCAGTTCCATGGATTTTATCACCTACTACTCTTCATTTGCCATTGTCATCTTCAGATCCCAGGTATTCAACCACATGTTTTCCAAGGCATCTGTTCCCAGCTCCATATCCCTCTCTCCACACTACTTCAGTCTTAATTCTGGTGATTTCAGTATACGTGTACATAATCATGCATAACTCTCAGGCCCTTCATCTCTTTAATTTACCTTCCAATGATCTTCCCCTGCATTCTGCCTTACCTACACACTCACATGATCTTGCCCCAGGACTTACTATTAACAATAAATGTAACACTGCACAATTACATTGCATGCATTTCACTTTTTGATCATCGTTACTGTCTATCCTTTCAACTCACTTTCTCTATTACTCCACTCCTCCAAACTATGAATTCTACTAATTTTTTTCCCTGTCACTGAGATATTTGATATTTTCTTCCTGATCCTAAACAAGTCTAAATATTATGGTCAATTACTATAATCTTTTTTTTTTTTTTTTGACACATATACTCCCTGGCTTGTCTCTAGCTTTGTTGTAGTCACCTAATAAAATCAAATCCTGTTTAATCCAACTTTATAACTTCTCTGCACTTGAAATTTGTACAACATAAAATGAAAGGAGAAAAATGCCCAACTAATTGATTACTTCATTATAAATTAATAATTATAGACCTAAATTAGGCCTTAGTGTTTCCTGCCAGTTTTGTCATAATTCCCTACAAGAGTTTACTCTTAAGGTATCTAAGATGACAGTTTCACAGCTTCTTAGCTCTCCTCAAACCTTCAACATCACCCATTTCATTTTCATTCCCAGATAAATTCTGCTTCATGAAAAATTATTAAAGTACAAGTATACCTCAGAGACATTGCAGGTTCGGTTCTAGGCCATATTCTAATAACGCAAATCACATGACCTTTTTGGTTTCCCAGTGTATATAAAAGTTATGTTTACAGTATATTGCAGTCTATTAAGTGTGTAAAGCATTATGTATTAAAACAATGTACATATCTTAATATAAAATAATTTATAGCTAAAAATGCTAATGATCATCTGAACCTTGAGTAAATTGTTATCTTTTTGCTGGTGGAACGTCTTGCCTGAATGTTGATGGCTGCTGACTGATCAATGTGGTGGTTGTTGAAGGTTGGTGTGGCTGGGAAATTTCCTTAAAATAAAACAACAATGAGGTTTGCTGTATCTATTTGTTAACTCTTCCTTTCACAAAGTATTTCCCTGTAGTGTGTTATATTATTTGATAGCTCTTTATTCACAGTAGAACTTCTTTCAAAATTGGAGTCAAACCTCTCAACCCTGCCACGGCTTTATCAACTAAGATTATATAACATTCTAAGTACTTTGCTGTTGTTTCAACAATGATCATACCGTCTTCACCAGTGGTAGATCCCATTTCAAGAAACCGTTTTCTTTGTTCATCCATAAGAAACAATTTCTTACTCATTCACTTTTATCATGAAGTTGCAGCAATTCAGTCCCAGGCTCCGCTTCTAATTCTAGTTCTCTTGCTATTTCCAACACATCTACCATTAATTTCTTATTTTAATTGTTAGTTTTTATGGGTACATGGTAGGTGTACATATTTACAGGGTACATGAAATATTTTCATACAGGCATTCAATATGTAATAATCACATCAGGATAAATGAGGTATCCATCACTTCAAGCATATGTCCTTTCTTTCTGTTACAAACAATCCAATTATATCCTTTTAGTTGTTTTAAGATGTATAATACTATATTCTTGACTATAGTCACCCTGTTGTGCTATCAAATACTAGATCTAATTCATTCTATCTAACTGTATTTTCGTACCTATTAACCATCCCTACTTCCCACACCCAACTATCCTTCCCAGTCTCTGGTAACCTAATTCTAAATCCTTTGTTGTCATTTCAACAGTGTTCATACCATCTTTACCAGGGGTAGGTTCCATCTCAATAAACCATTTTCTTTGTTCCTCCATTAGAAACAATTGCACATATGTACTACATTTTCTTTTTCCATTTATCTGTTGAAGATAACTTAGGTTGATTCCAAATCTTGGCTATTGTGAATAGTGTTCAATAAACATGGGAGTGCAGATGTATCCTCTATACTGATTTCTTTTCTTTGGGTACATACCAAGTAGTGAAATTGCTAGATCATATGGTACTTTCATTTTTATAATTTTGAGAAACCTCCATATTGTTCTCCATAGTAGCTGTATTAATGTACATTCCCACCAACAGTGTACAAGTGCTCCCTTTTCTCGACATCCTTGCTAGCATTTGCTATTATCTGTCTTTTGGATGAAAGCCATTTTAACTTGGGTGATATGATATCTCATTATAGCTTTGATTTGCATTTTCTGATGAACAATGCTGTTGAGCACCTTTTCATATACCTGGTTGCCATTTATATGTCTTCTTTTGAGAAATGTCTATTCAGACCTTTGCCCATTTTTAAATCAGATTATTAGATTATTTTCCAATAGAGTTGATTGAGGTTCTTATATATTCTGGTTACTAATCCTTTGTCAGATAAATAGTTTGAAAATATTTTCTCCAAGTCTGTGGGTTGTCTTTTCATTTTGTTGCTTTCTTTCCTGTGCAGAAGCTTTTTAACTTGGTGTAATTCCATTTGTCCATGTGTTTGCTTTGGTTGCCGGTGCTTTTGGGGTATCACTCAAGAAATCTTTGACCAGAACAATGTCGTGGATTTTTTTCCTAATGTTTTCTCTTAGAAGTTTCATAGTTTGAGGTCTTAGACTTAAGTCTTTAATCCACTCTGATTTTATTTTTGTGTATGGTTAGAAATAAAGGTTTAGTTTTATTCTTCTGCATACAGATACCGAGTTTTCCCAGCACCATTTATTGAAGAGACTGTTCTTTCCCTAATGTATGTTCTTGGCACCTTTATATAAAATCAGTTCACTGTCAATTTCTAGATTGATTTCTGGGTTCTCTATTCTGTTCCATTGGTTTATGTGTCTATTTCTATGACAGTAGTTTTGGTTACTATACAGGTATAGCTCTGTAGTATGACTTGAAGTCAGGTAATGTGATTCCTCCCCGTTTGTTGTTCTTGTTTTTCTCAGGATGGCTTTGGCTATTTGGGGTGTTTTGTGGTTCCATATAAGTTCTAGGATTATTTTCTCTCTTTCTGTAAAGAATGTCCGTGGTAGTTTTATAGAGATTGCATTGAATCTGTAGACTGCTTTGGGTAGTATGGGCATTTTCATAATATTGGTTCTTCCAATCCACAAACATGGAATATATTTCCATTTTTATGTGTGTCCTCTTTAATTACTTTTATCAATGTTTTATAGTTTTCATTGTAGAGATCTTTTACTTCTTTGGTTTAGTTTATTCGTATGTATTTTATTTACAGCTATTATAAATGGGGTTACATTCTTAATTTATTTTTCAGATTGTTCACTGTCAGCTTATAGAAATGCTACTAATTTTTGTAAGTTGATTTTTTATCCTATAACTTTACTGAATTTGTTTATCAGATCTAATAGATGTTTTGGGGTTCAGTCTTTAGGTTTTTCCAAATAAAAAATTATATCATCTGAAAACAAGGATACTTTGATATCTTCCTTTCCAATTGGGATGCCCTTTATATGTTTATCTTGTTGCTCTAGCTAGGACTTCCAGTACTATGTTGTTGTGGTGAAAGTGGGCATCCTTGTCTTGTTCCGGATCTTAGAGAAAAGGCTTGTGGTTTCTCCTCATTCAGTATAATAGTAGCCATGTGTCTATCATATATGGTTTTTCTTATGTTGAGGTGTATTCCTTCGAGACCTGGTAACTGGAGGGTTTTTATCATGAAGGGATGTTGAATTTTATTAAATGATTTCTCAGTATCAATTGAAATAATCATATGATTTTTGTTCATTCTGTTGATATGATGTGTCACGTTGATTTGTATACATTTAATCTTCCTTTCATCCCTTGGATAACTCCCACTTGGTTAAGAAGAATGATCTTTTTAATGTGTTGTTGAATGTGGTTTGCTAGTATTTTGTTAAGGATTTTTGCATCAATGTTCATCAGGGATATTGGCCTGTAGTTTCTTTTTTTGATGTGTCCTAGTCTGATTTTGGTATCAGGGTAATACTGACCTCATAGAATGAGTTTCAGAGTATTCTCTCCTCCTCTATTTTTCAGAATAATTTTAGTGGAATAGGTATTAGCTCTTCTTTAAATGTTGGTAAAATTCAGCAGTGAAGCCAGTGAGTCCCAGGCTTTTATTTGCTGGGGGATTTTTTACTACAGCTTTGACCTTGTTAAATACTTATTATTGGACTGTTCAGGTTTTGGATTTCTTCTTGGTAGGTTGTATGTTTCTAGGAATTTATCCATTTCTTCTAGATTTTCAAATTTATTGGCATATTGTTGCTCATAGCAGCCTCTAGTAATCCTTTGAATTTTTGCAGTGTGAGTTGTAATTCTTCCTTTTTCATCTGTTTTATTTTTTTATTTGGGTCTTCTCTTTTTTTGTCTTAGTCTGGCTAAAAGTTTGTCAATTTTGTTTATCTTATTGAAAATCAGCTTTTCATTTTGTTTATTTTTATGTTGTTTTCTTTATTTCAGTTACATTTGTTTTTTTCTAAGAGCTTTATTATTTCTTTTTTCTTACTAATTTTATTCTACTAATTGCTAGGTTGTTTATTTAAAGTTTTTCTCCTTTTTGGTATAGGCACTTATATCTATAAACTTTCCTCTCGGTGCTGCTTTTGCTGTATCCCATAGGTTTTGATATGCTGTGTTTTTATTATCATTTCTTTTTTAATTTAATTATTCTTCTATTTCTTTTTTAATTTCTTCTTTGACACAGTGGTCATTCAGGAGCATATCATTTACTTTCTGTGTGTTTGCTTAGTTGCCAAAATTCCACTTGTTATTGATTTGTAATTTTATTCCACTGTGGTCGGAGAAGATACTGAATAAGATTTCAGTTTTTTTTGAATTTTTACTCGTTTTACGGCCTAACATGTGGTCTATCCTTGAGAATGATTCATGTGCTGAGGACAAAACTTTGTGTTTTGCAGCCATTGGATGAAATGTTCTGTAAATATAATTTTAGATACATTTTGTCAATAGTACAGATTAAATTTGATGTTTCTTTGTTAATTTTCTGCAGAGATTTGCCCAGCACCAAAAGTGGGGTGCTGAAGTCCTCGAGCTATTATTGCATTAGAGTCTATCCCTCTTTAGCTCTAACAATATTTGCTTTATATATCTGCGTACTCTAGTGTTTGGTTCATATGTATTTGTAATTGCTATATCACTTTGCTGAATTGATCCCTTTATCATTATATAGTGACTTTCTTTGTCTCTTCTTATAGCTTTTGTCTTGAAGTCTATTTTGTCTGATATAAGTATAGTTACTCTTGTTTTGTTGTTGTTGTTGTTGTTTCCACTTGCCTGAAATATCTTTTTCTTCTCCTTTATTTTCAATTTATGTATGTCTTTGTAGGTACAGTGTATTTTCTGTATGCAATTACTGTCTGACTAGGGCTTATCTAAATATTCCCTCACTGGATGCCAGCTGAGTTCTGCCCAGTGTTTCTTTCTGCAGTGACAGGGTGGCACCGAGTTCCAGTGCAAGGTCCCACAATTGCTGCGCTTTCCCTCCCCCAAGAACACAGATTCTGTGGGCCATGCAACTGCTGCTAGGGATTGGGAAGGGGTGGTATTAGCAATTCAAGACATTTCTACCTCTTTCAGTTAAAACTAGGTGTTGTGATCATGTACCTAATTTTTGGTTCTTAATAAGCTGGCTTTTTGTGAGGATAGTTGTTAAAATTGGTGTTCTTCCTGGAAGGATGATCAGTGGAGGCTTCTATTCAGCCAGCTTTCTATATTTTGTGGTTACTTTCTCTACTGGTGTTTTAACCCCTTAAAATTATACAATAGGGTGGAATCAACTTCTTTTAATCTCTCGTTAATGTTGCAATTTTGAAAGCCTCCCAAATCATGAAAGTTCATAATGGCATTTAGAATGGTGAATTCTTTCTAGGAGGTTTTCAATAGACTTTGCATAAACCCATCAAAAGAATCACTATCTATGGCAGCTATATCCTTACAAAATTTGTTTTTTATTTTTTAAACAAGACTGGAAAATCAAAATTACTCATATATTCATGATGTGCAGAATAGATGTGTTAGCAGGTATAATAACAACATTCATCTCCTTGTACATCTCCATCAGAGCTCTTGGGTAACCAGAGGTGCTGTCAATGAACAGTAATATTTTGAAAGGAATATTTTTGTCTAGGAAGTAGGTCTGAACAGTGGAGTTAAAATATTCAGTAAACCATAATGTAAATACATATGCTGTGGTGCAGATTTTGTTGTTCCATTCCTAGAGCACAGGCAGAGTAGATTTCGCATAATGCTTAAGTGCACTAAGATTTTAAAACTGATAAGTGAGCATTGAGTTCAACTTAAATTTACCAGCTGCATTAGGTCCTAACAAGTGAGTCAGCCTGATCTTTGAAGTTTTGACACACGATGTTGACTTCTCTCTAGCTATAAAAGCACTAGATACCTGGTCAATGTGGCACATGCCTGTATTCCCAGCTACCTGGGAGGTTGAGGTAGTAAGATTACTGCTTGAACCCAGGAGTTGGTGGCCAGCCTGGGCAACACAGCAAGGCCTTGTCTCTTAAAAAACAAACAAACAAAATTCTGTATTATTCCATTCTCACATTGCTATAAATAATTGCCCGAGACTGGGTAATTTATAAAGAAAAGATGTTTAACTGATTCACAGTTCTGCAGAGCTGGGGAGACCACAGGAAACTTATAATATCGGCAGTAGGGGAAACAAACACATCTTTCTTCAAATGGCATCAGGACGGAGAAGTGCTGAGCAAAGGGGGAACAGCCCTTTATAAAACTATCAGATCTCTTGAGAACTCACTGACTATCACAAGAAGAGCATGGGGGAACCACCCTTATGATTCAGTTACCTCCCACCAGGCCCCTTCCCCGACACATGGGAATTATGGGAACTAAATTGAAGATAAGATTTGGGTAGGGACACAGCCAAAACATATCAAAGTCCTAAATGAAATCTTCCAATAAAAGGCTCTGTTGTCTACATTAAATATCTGCTATTTAGTGTAGCCACCTTCGTTAATTTACTTGGCTAGGTCTTCTGGGTAACTTTGTCCTCCTTTAAGATCAGCACTTGCTGTTTCATCTTATACTTTTATGTTATAGAGGTGGTTTTTTTCCTTAAATCCCATGAACCAACCTTTCTTAGCTTCAAATGTTTCTTCTGAAGCTTCTTCACCCCTCTCAGCCTTTATAGAATTGAAAAGAGTTAGTGCCTTGCTCTGAATTAAGCTTTCACTTAAGAGAATGTTGTGGCTGGTTTGATCTATCTAGATCACTCAAACTTTCTTCATATCAGCGATAAGATGTTTCACTTTCCTGTCATTCTTGTGTTCACCGAAGTAGTACTTTTAATTTCCTTCCAGAACTCTTCCTTTGACTGGGTGTGGTGGCTCATGCTTGTAATCGCAGCACTTTGGGAGGCTGAGGCAGGTGTATCATGAGGTCAGGAGATTGAGATCATACTGGCTAACATAGTGAAACCCCTAAAATACAAAAAATTAGCTGGGTGTGTTGGCGTGTGCATGTAGTCCCAGCTACTTGGGTGGCTGAGACAGGGAAATTGCTTGAACCCAGGAGGCGGAGGTTGTAGTGAATCAAGATTGTACCACCGTACTCTAGCCTGGCGATAGAGCAAGACTCCATCTCAAAATAATAATAATAATAATAATAATAATAATAATAATAATAGAAGAAGAAGAAGAAGAAGAAGAAGAAGAAGAAGAAGAAGAAGAATAATTATTCTTCCTTTGTATTCACAGTTTAGCTGTTTGGTGCAAGAGACCGAGCTTTGAGGCCTAGCTTTTCAGGCTATCTCAGCTTTTCACATGCCTTCCACACCAAGCTTAATTATTTTTAGCTTTTGATTTAAAGTGAGAGATGTGTGACTCTTCTTTTTCACACTTAGAGGCCATTGTGGGTAGACGTATTAACCGGCCTAGTTTTAATATTGTTGTATCTCCGGGAAGAGGGAGGTCCAAGGAGAAGGAGAGAGATGAGGGGACAGCTGGTCATTGGAGCAGTTGGAACACATACAACATTGATCAATTAAGTTTGCCATCTTATATGGTAGCAGTTTGTTGTGCCCATGAACAATTACAATAGTAAAATCAAAAATCGCTTATCACAGATCACCATAACCAATATATAAACATAAAAGTTTGAAATATTTTGATGATTATTCAAATATGAAACAGAGACACAAAGTGAGTACATGCTATTGAAAAAAATGGTGCTGATAGACATCCTGTATACAGGGTTGCCACAAAACTTGAATTTATAAAAAATGCAATATTGGCCAAGTACAATAAATTGAGAAATGCCTATAATTCTAAGAGAACTTCCACAGATTTCCAACCTTGTACCTATTCATCTATCATTACACAGATAACCTGCCTGCCATGCTCATATCTAGAGCCAATTCTTTGACTTGTTTAGTAACAATACTTGTACTTTTAACTGTTCTGGTACCACTTCAGCAGTTATTCTTTTTCTTACATCATCTTTTTTACCTTTCTACCAAATCATTGTCATTAAATATAAATATGCTATTTATTTTTTAAAGAGCTGTTGACCTTACTTTTACCACCAAATAACATGTCACCTTATTGTTCTCCTTTGTAATACAACTTCTCTCTCCACAATTTCTTTTCTCTTACTTTATTTTATTTTATTTTATTTATTTTTTTATTAAACTTTAAGTTCTAGGATACCTGTGCAAAATGTGCAGGTTTGTTACATGTGTATACATGTGTCATGTTGGTGTGCTGTACCCATTAACTTGTCATTTACATTAAGTATATCTCCTAATGCTATCCCTTCCCAATCTACCCACCCCATGACAGGCTCCAGTGTGTGATGTTCCCCACCCTGTGTCCAAGTGAGCTCATTGTTCAATTCCCACCTATGAGTGAGAACATGTGTTGTTTAGTTTTCTGTTCCTGTGATAGTTTGCTCAGAATGATGGTTTCCAGCTTCATCCATGTCCCAACTCAAAACCACAATGAGATATCATCTCACACCAGTTAGAATGGCAATCATTAAAAAGTCAGGAAACAACAGGTGCTAGAGAGGATGTGGAGAAGCAAAACACTTTTACACTGTTGGTGGGACTGTAAACTAGTTCAACCATTGTGGAAGATAGTGTGGCGATTCCTCAAGGATCTAAAACCAGAAATACCATTTGACCCAGCCATCCCATTACTGGGTATATACCCAAAGGATTATAAATCATGCTGCTATAAAGACACATGTACATGTATGTTTATTGCAGCACTAGTCACAGTAGCAAAGACTTGAAAGCAAACCAAATGTCCATCAGTAATAGACTGGATTAAGAAAACGTAGCACATATACACCAGGGAATACTATGCAGCCATAAAAATGGATGAGTTCTTTTCTCCTATTTTAAACAGAGTCACATCAGTGAGGCTGCCATTCACAATATTTCACCAGTACTGCTTTTACCAATGTCACCAGTGGTTCTGTACATAACTAAAGATGAGGATAAATTTTTAGTTTCAAGCTCACTCGGCATATCAGCCACTTTATCTCAGCAGCATTTAACATAGTTGATCACTTGCTTCTTGTTGATTCACTTCCTCCACTTGCTTCACATACCAAATTCTTGGTTTTCTTCTATCTTCATTTCCATTCTATCTCATTCTTTTTAATGTTTCTTCCTCTCCTCTCTGGCTTTTTCATTGTATAGATTCCCAAAGTTTAGTCCTTGTTCCTCTTATTTTCATTATCTTTACTCCTTTGAATATGCTAACCACTTTCATGGTTTTAAACCCTATCAATATGTTTCTGACTTGCTAGTTTATATTTCTATCTTGCTTCTCCCCTTTGAATTTCAGATGGATCTCCAACCATCTACTTCACATAGCCACTGAGAAATCGAATAGATATTGGCAACTTTAATATGGACTTTAAATTATTTAGACCAAAACCTAATATAAATCTTTGACTGTGTTTTTTTCATATTTTACCTATAATCCATTAGTAAATGTTTGCCTCTATCTTCAAATGTCCAGAATCTGACCATTTCTTATTCATATCCACTGTTATAAGTCTGGTCCTATCTGTAATTGTATTTTAGCTAGATTATAGCAATTATCACCTAACTGGTTTCTATACACACATTCTTATCCCCAACACTCCACCTAACCTTGCAAACACATACACTCTAATTTCAACAAAACAGAAAAAGAGGTACCTTATACCAGTCAGTTCATGTCAGTCCTCTGTTCAAATTCCTCTAATGACATCTAATTTCAATTCTTGTAAAAGATAGTGCTTTTACAATGGCCTACAAGGCCCTGCATGTTCTGTACTTTTATAAAAATCCAAATAATCTGGCCATGAAGTCTTTTGTACTATTTTTTCCTTACTAACTTCACATCAGCCACATGAGTTTCTCTAACACACATGCTTCTTCATCCCAAGTGCCTTTCCCCTGACTGATCCCTTTGCCTAGAATTCTCCTCCTTCCAATTTATATTTAGATAACTCCCCTGTCTTCCCCAAATGCTCTAATGTCACCTTACCAATTAACCCTACCATGACCATCCTATGTAAAATCGCAAACTCTTCATGCATACCTACCCCTTATTGTCTTCTTGCTTTTTTCCTAAATAAACATTTTATGCTAGAATAGTTATTGATTTTCAAAAAAATTGGGAGCATAGTACAGAGATTTCCTATACACTGCATACCCACTTTCCCCTATTATTACCATGTTACATTAGCATGGTATATTTGGTAAAATTAATGAACAAATATTCATACATTATTGTGAAGTAAGTCTAAAGTCTATAACTCAGATTTCCTTAGTTTTAACTAATGTCTTTTTTTTTTGTTCAGGACCAATTCTATATTCTACATTGCATTTAATTGTCATGTCCCTTTAAGTTCCTCTTGGCTGTGACAGTTGCTCAGACTTTGTTTTTGATGACTTTGACAGCTTTACATGACCAGAATAACTGTGGCCATATATTTGGTAGAATGTCTCTTAGTTGGGATATATCTGATTTTTGTTCATGATTAGGTTATTAGGCTTATGGGTTTTTAGGGAAAGACCACAGAAGTAAAGTGACATTGTAATTACATCATATCAAGGGTACATACCATCAATGTGACATTGCTGTTGATGTTAACCTTGCTCACCTGAATGAGACAATGTTTGTCAAATTTCTCTAATTCAAAATTGCCTCCTTTTCACTTTGTACTCTTCCAGAGGAAATCACTATCTGCAACTCACAGTTAAGGTGTGAGGATTTATGTTCTACCTTGTTTAGGGTGGGGTATCTACATAAAATATTTGGAATTCTTCACCACAGGAGATCTATTCGCCCTCCTCAATTTATGTCTTTATATACAAAATATTTTCATCAGTATATAGTGTGGTATATGAACACTTATGCTATGCTTTGGTTTATATTCCAATTCTACTGAATTTATTTTGTTGTTAAGTTGATACAACTTTGGGCATTGGGAACTCTCAGTTGGCTTTCATATCCCTTTGATATACCCTCATCATAGTATGTGTATGTGTGTGTGTGTGTATGTGTGTGTGTGTAGTTTGTCAGTTTGTTTGTTTTTATCATTTTCTTACTTTTTAGCACTAAAAACACACATGATTCATCCTGTGTATTTCCCAGCCTAGTCTTAGACTCATTCATCTCTCCAAGGAGCTTTGGTTTCTATTAACGCATAATGGTTTTAGAAACCAAGATCTAGGTGATAGATGCACTCATTGTTACTGGGATATTGCTGTTTCTAAGCTCTCTCAGCTTACAAAATGAGGAAATATACTTATGTATGCTAACCCATGTATCTACATATTACTGTATATATTTCTATATGTAGCCATATGTATTTATACTAAGTTAATCCTGAGTTCATACTGATGTCTCCAGTTCCAATTCATTACCACATAGATAATTCTGGGTTTCTTCTCTTGCCTGTTTGTAAACTTCTGCTCCAACAGTGAGAAACAAAGCTTGCACCATTTGCCAAACTTTTACTTAATTTTTCAATTTCAGTACACATTCATAGCAGCATTACAGATATTAACCCATACACCCAAGGGAAACAGCTTTATCAATTGGAGTACAGTACTAGGTTCAGTTTCTTTTGCACATATTCTTATATATCCCACTCATTTCCAGTTACTGGGACAGTATCATTTTCTCTACGTACTCAGTGATATGGTTTTATATGATTGTGATACAGTTAGATTTTTTTTTTAAATCACATTTTGCATTCTATCCTGAGATCCCTTGATCTCCTAATGGATTTTTTGAATTTGTATACATCATAGTTCAGTCTTACTTCTGTGAAGTTGTATAGCTTTTCATAAGTGAATAGTGGCATTTACCCACAATTACAGCATCATACAGCACCATTGTAGAATATTCATATGTTTCATCTGTTTAATGGCCCCTTTCCTCCAAAGACTTTGAAAAGCACTGATCTTTTCACTATCTCTATAATTTTGCCTTCCCTAGATTTCACATAATTAGGATTATATAATCTGCAGTCTTTTCAGACTGGCTGCTTCTATTTAGCAACATGCACTTAAGATTCATTTATGTCTCTGTGGGCTTGATAGTCATGTTTTTCTGTAACTGGATAATATTCCATTGTGTGACTATATCAGAATTTGTTTATCCATCCACCTTGCTTGCTTTCAGCTTTTGGCAATAATAAATAACAGTGCTATACATATTTGGGTACATATGTTCATATGGACACAAGTTTTCAAGTCAATTCATTCAATATCTAGAAGCACGATTGCTGCCTCCTGTGGTTAGATAACATTTAACTTTGTAAAAAGCTGTTGAACGGTCTTTCAAAGTGATCATACCAGTTTTAATTACTAGTGGCAATGAATGGTGTTCCTTTTGTTACATGACCTCACAAACAATTTGTATTATTAGATTTTCTTATTTTATTTTATTTTATGCATCCAAAATGTCATATAGTGATCCCTTGTTTTAATTTGCAATTCCCTAATGACAAATGACATTTTATAGCTTTTCATATGCTTCCTTATCATAAATTTTATTTTCATATAACATTTATGACTTCAATGTATCACTAAATATATACATGTATTTTTTCTCATATGTCTTATGTGGTATAATGGAAATCCCAAGATAATCTTGACTCCTTTTTTTTTCACTGAAATATCTTAAGTACATAATTTCCTATAAGTTTCAAATAAACACTTACCAAATGAATAAATTGAAATTCCATCTAAGAAAGAGAGGGATAAATACAGTATACTAATGGAGAATAGCAGCCAATGACATAGAAGAAAAACAAGAAACATTTGTGGTGCTGTGGATGAGCAGAGAAAAAATCAACAATTGCTTTACTCTTAGACAAGGTCGATAACACAAAACCAAAGATGTGTCCATTTGATTTTAAAGCACATATGTCAGCAGTGATAATAACATAAAGTTTCTCAGTAGAGAACTAGGAATAAAAGCCAAGGCAAGTGGATCATGAGGTCAGGAGATCGAGACCATCTTGGCTAACATGGTGAAACCCCGTCTCTATTAAAAAAAATACAAAAAATTAGCTGGGCGTGGTGGCAGGCCAGCCACTTGGGAGGCTGAGGCAGGAGAATGGTGTGAACCCGGGAGGCGGAGCTTGCAGTGAGCAGAGACTGTGTGCCACTGCACTCCAGCCTGGGCGGCAGAGCGAGACTCCGTCTCAAAAAAAAAAAAAAAAAAAAGTCTTGTTCATGGAAAAAAAGCAGAAAGTGAAGAGTCTGAGCCACAACTAAAATGCTTCATTCAAAAAATTTGTTTCTAGGGGAAACAGTACAGTAATTGGGAATCACAATGGCTCAAGGTAGGATATTGGTTAAACATAGCATATACTATGCATGCTTCTAAGCTGATAGGAATATCTAGTGGAATAGAAATTGGTTATGCAGGAACTGAATACATTACAGGAGCACATATATAAGAAGGTAAAAATGCAAAGCAAAAATGAAAAAGTTTTGCTTTAAGTGTAAGCACACTTCATCTAGTATAAGATGAGGAAAGAGAAACTCTAAAAGATTGGGTATAGACAGATACAGGTAGGGTGAAAGACTTGTTGCTGGGATATTGGTGGATTTCCTGTCAATATTTACTAATTACTTTATGGAAATGATACCAATTTATAGTGATAATGAAGACGATAGTGGTACAGAGGTATAGAGGAGACTGAGGAGAGAGGAAGTTAACAATGATAACTACTTGTTTTGAAGAATGAGGAAGTGAACATATGGGAGAAATGCAGTAAGATTACCAAGTAGAAAGGGGCAGCAGATGAATCTGGTAACAAAAGTAGCAAGAAAAAGCCCATATAACAGCCTAAGAAGCTGGCCAAGGACATGGACAGAAACAAAAAGAGGAGCAGAAGAAACTCAAAAAGCTAAAAACAAAGGCTGCAAGAAAGATTCACCTGGCCACAGGTGGGATTAAGAAATCTGGCAAAAAGCAATCTGTTCCTTGTACCTGAGGCAAAGGCACCTTCTGATTTCATTCCTGTTTAAACATCTGAATTCTCTGCCATAACATCTATTGCCACCTATAGCTGAAATTAAGTGTTGTCTTGGAGCCTGTGGTATATTTAAGAATAAACTTTTGTTTTTAAAAAAATCATCCAGTGCCTCATTGTCTCTTCATTTAATCTCACTCAGCCATTCCTACCATACTGTGAAGTCAAAGTCAACCCAGCCCAGAGTGCTGCCAGAATGTTCTTTTGTCTTTGTTCTACCCCCAAATTCTGTATCAACTGGAATTACAACTTATTTTTTTAAAAAATGCCTAGTAATATTGAATTTCCATCTGGAATTTATGCTTATAGATTTCAAGTATTAAAATTCAGCATGTACATTTCTCTCCACAATTGCACAGAGAAGTAGCCATGGTTTTGTCACAAAATGTGATTTAACCATGTAAGGATATGGCTAACCCATTGGGATCAAGGCAGAGGGGAATAAGCAAATCAAGATTACATTTTTAAGAAATTGATACGATGATGTAACAATATGTCTAATGTGTATAAAAATAATATGAGAGGCACAATGATTAGTAAAATACAGAAAAATAAATCAATTAGATGTCTTCATTAAGTAGTATAACTTGCAGACTGGAATTTACTAGAGAAAATCAAGTACTAGAACAAGAAATTATTATCTTTGAGACTTCAGAATGGGAGAAGTGATAAAGTCTAATCACATGAATTTCAAAGGAGACTGAACATTTAGAGGAGGAGGAAGGAGAGCAGCTTTGAAATAATACTAGAAAACGTGAAATATATGAGAGAAATAACAGGTTCAATTCTAGCTGGCTGAACTGTCCAGGACACTACACTCTTAGGTGCCCAGAAGGACCAGGATCTTGAGGGTCTTGTCTCTTTGTGGCATGGTAAGGTGCCAGTCTGTGGACAAGGTGCTGTGTCACGTGGAGCAGCAGGCTTGGCACTGACCCTTCTCTCTGACAGGTTGGTGATTGCAGGAGTTGGATCAGAGGAAATATATAAAAAAGATCTCTTATCTTCTCTAGCAAAGTGATGTGGAATTGTAGGTCCATTTGGGGAGTTTCTATTCATCAAAGAGTATTAGAAAGCAATTGAATAGTTTCAGATGGAAAGGGAAACATGAAAATATTTAATCTGAAGTAAAATGTAAAGCACCGTAACTGATGTGTCGGTGATGTCTGGGGAGGGGAGGTAGAGTAATTGCAAGAAAATTAATAAGGAGGCTCCTGATGAACTCTAAGGAGAAACTATAGTAATTTGGATCAGTGTGGTACTTTTGGAAAAAAAAGTGGACAAAGATGGCACATGTATCTATATACATATATGCATACATGGATATCTGATTTAGTACTGCACACACAGAAAATCGTCCATCTGAGTGGAGGGGTCAGGAGACAATGTAAGTAGAAAGAATCTTATGCCCTGTAAACTGATAGCAACTGAGGGAAGGAAATCTGTGGACTTTCAACCAACCATTGATTTGGAGGAAATGAGTAAAATTTTCTTAAATCTTAAAAATTTAGGTCCCTCCTAGAGTAAGGAATAAAAACCTAGAGAGTATTATATGTCTTTGTGTATGTATTATGTCTATCCATCTAATCACACAAACACAACATGCATACTAAATAATAGCTAATATATCAAAAATATTATTGTTTAAGAATAGATTCTATTTTTTACAAGCTCCCCAATGGATTTGGCTTTCATCTTTGAGTGGCAATCATTGTAATAGGCCACATCTTTCCTCTTTTCCTCATACTCTTTAGGAATCACTCTACAGTATTGAATTTTTCTTTTTATTTTATCATAACATAGATAATACAGTGAGATTCATAAATGTGTTTTATATGTAAATATGATTTTTATATTAATTCATTTTATTTCATAATATTAGATATAATACCCATGCAAACTGCTAATTAAACCAGATATATTTGTTTGTAATTCCTTTTAAATTGATATATATATATATATATATATCACTGTCATTGAAGTTAAAAAAACAGCATGGCTACTGTTTAACCCCTTTCACAATGCTTAAATTGATTAAGTATAAATTCTGCTCCGCACAAAAGGAAACACACATTTAATTTGTTGATATCTTGAAGATATATCTCATGTGTTGTTACTACATTTTTAAAAGGCAACAAAACCCATTCAGCACATTTATTTCCTTTTTGAGATGTATATATGAGGACTGTTTTCTTCATTTTGATAATAACAAATTAAATAAGCAAAGACCTCAAGAGAAAGAATAATTTTGAAATTAATAAAGGGAGTTCAATGTAAAAAAAGAAAATATTAGTACTATTTCCAACCCAAGTATTCCATGGCTCCCATCTGGAAATATGTGCATGGCATAGAAGCCTATTATCATTAGAAAGTTTATAATTACTGTTAAATATGTACATAGAGTGCTATCATGATGGTTGTGGCTTTGTGATCTAACATACCACGAAGAGGCAGCTTAAGATTTACTTTCTCAGAATAAAAACTTTTAAGAGAATGGACTTCTTTCCTAGAAATGCAAAGGCAAATATGTGGACAATCTTGCTTAACAATGGCAGAAAGCCCATCAGATAAAAGGACTAACTGAAATTGCCAAAGAAACAAAGAAAAAAGGAACCAGTCAGTGTTTTCTCGCAGAGATCATTTTACTGGACTATTAAGGTGTGTCCTGTATAAACTACACAGGTAGAGCGTGCACAAAATTTCCATGGAATATGTTTGTAATGAAATACTATGTAGAGGTTAAAATTATATTGTAAAATAAAGACAAAATATTTTAATATAAATCAGTAAGTGAGAAAAATCACATTTCAGGAAAGAATATGCAATACAATAGTTTTTTAGAGAGAAGGGGATACTTTATTGAGAAGTTATCACAATTTACTGCCTCTTAGCTTTCCAGTCAATGTATCATTGCCCTGCTTGTCACATGGAGCTGGATGTTGTAAACACCACTTCATTGCCAATTGAGGTGCTGGAGGGATGCTGAGGAAGGAAAATGTTTCTTTTGCTGATTCTAGTGCACTTTACTCAGTTTGCCTCTGAGGGACTGACTAGGCAGTTGTCCACAGACACAAAATGGTGCTCACCTTCCAGTAGTTGCAGCCAAGGGGTATTTGCACAGTAGTCTTGGTCCACCAGCTGTGGACAAGCCCTGTTTCAGAGTAACACAATAAACTTTATTGCCACTTCTTATTCTGGAGCCATGCCTCATTCATTGGCATCTAGATCCTATCCTTGGTGGGTGGAGGGATACCGTCAAGTTGATTCCTTATTCGTTCACTTTCCCTCAGCTCTATGCCTTCTTTCACAGTTGTCTTTTATTCCCTCTTAGTAGCTAATTTCCTGTAAATAATTAATCTTCATAGTGTGTCTTTCCTGTTCAGATTACTGTGTGATCTCTCTTTCCTGACTGGACCATGACTGATACACACTTTAGCACACATATACAAACACACACATAGATAATTGGAAAGTGATGTTTGGAACAATTAATAGTGATTATTATTTCTGGATGCTTATATTTGAGGTACTCTTTATTTTCTTCTGTATATATTTGTATTGTCTAAATTCTCTACAATCCTGCATTACCTTTGAAATCTAAAAATTTACTCTAAATTTTAGAAAGCATTAATAAATTCTCCTAAGTTTAGAAAATAAACAGACCCAGTATATTTAAAATAAATTAGAATCTAAATTTGATAAGGCTTAGCTTGGGAGATTTTTTAAAAATCATTCTTATTTTTATCTTGTATGTTTTAAAAGGTTCAAAATGAAATTAGAAAGGAGCAAACACAATGAAATGTGTTCAACAAAAAATGTCAGACACTTATGATATTGCATTTGTTATTATAAACTAATTGTTGCAGACAAGAAAACAAAAAGTGGAATTACTTTTGCAAACTTGTTCTAGATCAA
Source organism: Papio anubis (assembly GCF_008728515.1). NCBI lineage: Eukaryota > Metazoa > Chordata > Mammalia > Primates > Cercopithecidae > Papio > Papio anubis. The sequence continues at coordinate 98,965,082 of NC_044981.1, forward strand.
AATTGCTCTATTTAGCGCCCTTTAAATGCAAAGTGACAGAATATAAACTGACCCAACAGTATAGTGGATGCATTATCAGCGTGCTGACGTGGCCTCCTTTGTCTGCTCTCTCTGATTTAATGCCATCAGACACAAAGTGATTTAGAACATTGTTGGTAATAACGAAGAGGCTGAAAGCAGATATTTTGAATGTATTTTTCCTCCCCCAAGGTTTGTTATTTAGTTAAGGCAATACTGCGGAGACAATCAGTGCGTTGCAGAATGTAATAAAATGAATATCAAGAGCAGATTACATTGGTGGGAGAAAATTCCCTCATTTAAAAAAAAAAAAATCTCTATCAGAGTTTCAACACTTGGAAACTATTTTATTTTATTTTAAGTTCCAGGATACATATTCAGGTTTGTTACATAGATAAACGTGTGCCATGGTGATTCACTACACCTATCAACCGATCACCTAGGTATTAAGCTCAGCATGTATTAGCTATTTATCCGGTTGCATTCCATCTCCCTGTCCTCACAACAGGCCCTCATGTGTGTTGTTTCCCTCCCTTTGCCCATGCATTCTCATTGTTCAGCTCCCACTTATAAGTGAAGCTGCATGGTGTTTGGTTTTCTGATCCTGTGTTAGTTTGCAGGGAATAATGGCTTCCAGCTCCATCCATGTCCCTGCAAAGATATGATCTTGTTCCTTTTCATGGCTGCATAGTATTCCATGATGTATGTGTACCACATTTTCTTCATCCAGTCTATCACTGATGGGCATTTGGGTTGATTCCATGTCTTTACCATTATGAATAGTGCCGTAATGAACATACGCATGCATGTATCTTTATAATACAATAATTTATATTCCTCTGGGCATGTATCCAGTAATGGGATTGCTGGGTCAACTGGTGTTTCTGGTTCTAGGTCTTTAAGGAATCACTAGACTGTCTTTCACAATGGTTGAACTAATTTACATTCCCATCAGTGATGTAAAAGTGTTCCTCTTTCTTCACAACCTCACCAGCATCTGTTGTTTCTTAACTTTTTATTTGCCATTCTGACTGGTATGAGACGGTATCTCATTGTGGTTTTGATTTGCGTTTCTCTAATGATCAGTGATGTTGAGCTTTTTTTAATATGTTTCTTGACCATATAAATGCCTTCTTTTAAGAAGTGTCTGTTCATGTCCTTGGCAGACTTTTTAATGTTTTTTTATAAATTTGTTTAAGTTCCTTGTAGATTCTAGATATAAGACCTTCATCAGATGGATACATTGCAAATTTTTTTTCCAACTCTATAGGTTGCCTGCTCCCTCTGGTGATAGTTTCTTTTGCTATGCACAAGCTCTTTAGTTTAATTAGATCCATGTCTCAATTTTTACTTTTGTTGCCATTGCTTTTGGGAATTTTGCCATGAAACATTTGCCTGTGCCTATGTCCTGAAAGGTATTGCCCAGATTTTCTCCTAGGGTTTTCATAGTTTTGGTTTTACATTTAAGCCTTTAGTCCTTCTTGAGTTGCTTTTTGTATAAGGTGTAAGGAAGGGGTCCAGTTTCAGTTTTCTGCATATGGCTAGTCAGTATTCCCAGTACCATTTATTAAGTGGAGAATCCTTTCCCCGTTGCTTTTTTTTTTATTATTATTTGGTTAGGCTTGTTGAATATCAGATGGTTGTAGATAGATGTGTGGTGTTATTTCTGAAGTCTCTGTTCTGCTCCATTGGTCGATATGTCTGTTTTAGTACCAGTGCCATGCTGTTTTGTTTACTGTAGCCTTGCTGTATACTTTGAATTCAGGTAGCATGATGCCTCTAGTTTTGCTCTTTTTGCTTAGTATTATCTTGACTATACTAGCTGTTTTATAGTTCCATATGAATTTTAAAGTATTTTTTTTTTCTAAAACTATGAAGAACGTCAACGGTAGTGTGATGGATGTAGCCTTGAATCTGTAAGTTACTTTGCACAGCATGGCCATTTTCATGATATTGATTCTTCCTATACATGAGCATGGAATGTTTTTCCATTTGTTTGCATCCACTGCTACTTCCCTGAACAGTGGTTTGTAGTTCTCTTTGAAGAGGTCTTTCACTTCCCTTGGTATTTTATTCTATTTGTAGCAATTGCAAATAGCAGTTTATTTATGATTTGTCTCTCTGCTTGTCTATTGTTGGTGTATAGGAACATTTGTGAGTTTTGCACATTGATCTTGCATCCAGAGATTTTGCTGAAGTTGCTCATTAGCTTAAAAAGCTCTTGGGCTGAGATGATACAGTTTTCTAGATAGAGATCATGTCATTTGCAAAACAGAGACAGTTTGACTTCCTCTCTACTTATTTGAATACCTTTTATTTCTTTCTCTTGGCTGATTGCCCTGGCCAGAACTTCCAACACTGTGTTGAACGGGAGTGGTGAGAGAGGACATCTTTGTCTTGTGCCTGTTTTCAAGGAGAATGCTTCCAGCTTTTGCCCATTCAGTATGATATTAGCTGTGGGTTTGTTATAAATGGCTCTTATTATTTTGAGGTATGTTCCTTCAATATCTGGTTTATTATGAGTTTTTAACATGAGGGAATGTTGAATTTTATTGAAGGCCTTTTCCAAATCTATTGAGATAATCATGAAGTTTTCGTCTTTAGTTCTGTTTGTGTGATAAATTACATTTATTGATTTCTGAATGTTGAACCAGCCTGGCATCCCAGTGATGAAGTCAATTTGATTGGCATGAATAAGCTTTTTGATGTGCTGTTGGATTCAGTTTGCCAGTATTTTATTGAGAATATTTGCATTGAGGTTTTTCAGGGAAATTGGCTTGAAGATTTATTTTTGTATCTCTGCCAGGTTTTGGTATCAGGATGATGCTGGCCTCATAAAATGAGTTAGGGAGGAGGCCCTGCTTTTCAATTGTTTGGAATAGCTCAGTAAAAAGGGAATCAGCTCCTCTTTGTACCTCTGATAGAATTCAGCTGTAAATCCATCTGCTCTTGGGCTTTTTTGGTTGGTAGGTTATTTATTACTGCCCTAGTTTCAGAACTTATTATTGACCTATTCAGGGATTCAACTTCTTCCTGGTTCAGTCTTGGGAGGGTGTATGTGTCCAAAAATTCCTCTATTTCTTCTAGATTTTCTAGTTTGTTTGCATAGAAGTGTTGATAACATTCTTTGATAGTTGTTTGTATTTCTGTGGGGTCAGTGATGATATCCCCTTTATCATTTTTATTGCATCAATTTGAGTTGTCCCTTTTTCTTTCTTTCTTTTCTTTTGTCTAGTTAGCAGTCTATCTATTTTATTAATTTTTTAAAAAAATAAGCTCCTGGACTCAGTGATTTTTTGAGGGTTTTTTTGTGTCTGTATTTCTGTCAGTTAATGCTTTGAACTTGGTTGTTTATTGTCTTCTGCTAGTTTTAGGTTTTGTTTCCCCTTGGTTCTTTAGATCTAATAGTTGTGATGTTAGGGTGCCTATTTTTCTAGCTTTTAGATGTGGGCATTTAGTGCTGTAAATTTCCCTCTTAACACTGCTTTAGCTGCATCCCAGAGATTCTGGTAGGTTGTGTCTTTGTTCTCACTGTTTTCAAAGAACTTCTTGATTTCTGCCCTAATTTCATTATTTACCCAGGAGTCACTCAGGAGCAGGTAGTTCAATTTTCATGCAGTTGTGTGGTTTTGAGTGAGTTTCTTAATCTTGAATTCTAATTTGATTGTGCTGTGGTCTGAGAGACTGTTTGTTATGATTTGAGTCCTTTTGCATTTGCTGAGGAGTGTTTTATTTATAATTATGTTATCAGTTTGTTGAGTAAGTGCCATGTGGCAATGAGAAGAATGTATATTCTGTTTTGGGGTGGAGAATTGTATGGATATCTATCAGGTCCACTGGGCCAGTGCTGAATTCAAGTCCTGAATATTCTTTTTAATTATCTGCCCTGATGATCTGTCTAATATTAACAGTGGGGTGTTAAAGTCTCCCACTATTATTGTATGGGATTCTAAGTCTCTTTGTAGGTAACTAAGAACTTGTTTTATGAATCTAGTAGCTCCTGTATTGGGTGCATATATCATTAGAATAGTTAGCTGTTCTTGTTGACTTGATACCTTTACCATTATGTTTGTCTTATTTGAACTTTGTTGGTTTAAATTCTGTTTTGTCAGAAACTAAGAATGCAACCCTTGCTTTTGTCTGCTTTCCATTTGCTTAGTAAAATTTCCTCCAACCCTTTATTTGAGCCTATGTGTGTTTTTCCACGTGAGATTGGTCTCTTGAATGCAGCACACCAATAAGTTTTGACTCTTTGTCCAGCTTGTCATTTTGTCTTTTAATTGGGGTATTTAACTCACTTACATTTTAGGTTAATATTCTTATGTGTGAATTTGGTTCTGTCATCATGATGCTAGCTGGTTATTTTGCAGACTTATTTTTATATTTGCTTTATAATGTCATTGGTCTTTGTACTTCGGTGTGTTTTTGCAGTGGCTGGAACTGGTTTTTCCTTTCCATAACTAGTGTTTCTTTCAGGAGCTCTTGCAAGGCAGGCCTGGTGTGACAAATTCCTTTAGCATTTGCTTGTCTGAAAAGGATTTTATTTCTCCTTCACTTACGAAGCTTACTGTGGCCGGATATGAAATTCTCAGTTGGAAATTCTTTTTTTTAAGAGTACTGAATATTGGCCCCAATCTTTTATAGAGTTTCTTCTGAGAGTTCTGCTGTTAGTCTGATGGGCTTCCTTTTGTAGGTGATCTGCCCTTTCTCTCTGGCTGCTACTTGTCAATTTCTAACATAAAATGTAATGGGTAAGTTACCAGAAGAGTGGTTGACTCATATTTTAATTTTTATTAAGATGTTTAAATCAAGGGCATGTTGTAGGAAAGCTATGGAAATTTACAAATTTATAGCCTTATATTATGGTATACCCAAGCAAGGGATATTCTCCAAACCAGAGAATTTTGTAAGATTTCTCTAAGTAACCTTAGATCACCTGTTTTCTTGTAAGTCAGTGTACCTAATGGTTTTCATATATAAAATGAGGATGGTATTTTTCCCAGCTACAATCTGTAATCAGATTACATTATATTTTTAAATTTTCTTTTTTTTTCCTAGATGTAGTATTGCTCTGTTGCCTAGAATGGAGTGCCATGGCACAACCATGGGCACCACAGACTTCAACTCCTGGGCTCAAAAGATCCTCCTCCCTAAGTCTCCCGAGGAGCTGGGACTACAGGTGTGCATCACCACTCTCAGCTAATTTTTTTTTTTTTTTTTTTTGTAGAGACAGGGTGTCACTATATTGTTCAGGCTGGTCTCAAACTCCTGGCCTCAAGTGATTCTCTCACCTTGGCCTACCAAAGTGTTGTAATGATAGGTGTGAGCCACCAAGACTGGCTGTACTCAGATTTTAAAACTTCATTTAAAATTACGTGAGGCTCGTATAGGTAGCAAGTTAACATATGTAAATATTTATTAAAATTTACTTTTATAATGGCATATATTATCACACATATATCAAGCTCTCATAGTTCAACCATTGGTATCTGCAGACTCAGAGGATCACTAAACAGATGGAAATATACTTGATCATTTACAAGTTTACAAATGAGAAATGTAAATTATAAAACAAAATCAGTTGCAATGAGGGCAATGATAACTAATTGCTCAGTTTCAAGTTGTTTCTGAAGGATTTCTCTTCTACAAGCTTCCTGTTAGTTGTATCACAGTCTCTTAACATATATTGTGCTTTGGCTTTCATGCCAGGAAGCACATTAACTTTAAATACTTCTAGTTTTCTATCTCTGAGCAGTCAGGCAAGGCATAGCTCCAGCAGGACCTGAAAATAACTGAGCAAAGCAAGAAGGAGAGAAAAAGTCTTGTTGCTTCTTTCTAGGAGGGTCTCAAATTACTCTTTCACTGTTCTCCTAGTATACTAAGTGCCTAAAGTCAAAGCAAGTCTACTTTTTGGCTACCACATCCTCTAGGGCATATTTGCTTTTTAAATTCTTTATCTTATTGACTACCAGTAGCTGGATCTGTCAACTCCTTAAAGAGAGTAAGATCTGGATAGAATTCTTCCTTTAGCTACAATTATTTAAGTTCTATTTAACACCCTCCAACATCCTAAACCACCAGTCTTCCAAGGGTAGGAAGGTGCCTGTAGCTATATTAAACAGATTCTTCATTTCACAACTTATACTCTATTTTATTATTTTCAAATATTTATGATTGAAGATCTGTTTCCATACAATGACAGTTAAATCTTTTACTGTTTTAACTTGATGTATTTCCCTTTTCCTTTCTCAGGTGAGTCTAAATTGACAAAGTCAATTCACATCTATGGCTTTGAACCTGCTTTCACATACTTATAAAATCAAATTTAATTTTAGTTCTTCTACTTGAAAAACTTGAAGATCTTCATTATGACACCTTTTCTAATAATTATCTCTAACTCATTTATTCTGTTCCAATTAACTACTATTTACAATTAATAGTTTATGGTTGTTTATCCATATTTAAGTTTAAAACCTTATTTCAAAATTTGTCTTATCCCTGGATGTCCTTTTGACATTCGCTGAGGCATTCTGAACCATATGCATACTAAATACTGTCTGATTCTCAGCATGATGCTACAGAAGGGGTTCTCAAATGTGACTACATAGTAGAATTAGTGGGGAATTGAACACAATATCTGTGCCTGTACTCCTCCCCAAGAGATTTTAATTCAACTAGTCTGGAGTGGCACCCATGTATATGTAATTTTAACACTTTCTGCTACCCCAGATGATTCGAATGTGCAGTCATAGAACAACACTGTGCTAGATCATGTCAGGGATCAAAAAAATGAGAAAGGTATGGTCTCTTTTTAGTGACCACATAATATAGAGACTCAACTAAGAGACACAAAACAATTAGAGTACAATTAAATGTAAACTGTTTTGAACTTCATATAAAAACCTAGAGACTAAAAAATTAAAATAACGTTATTACAAAGTAAAGATCTTTGTAAACTAGACTAACCAGTGAAGGCTTTATGGAGTATGTATAACTTAAACTCATTGCTGTGAACAGATTTGTGTAAGTTCAGAGAAGGGTGAAAGAGATATTAAAAATTAAAGGACTAGCAGACACAGAGGCAGTGAATCATACTTGCCATTAAGAAAGAAAAGCTGACATGTTTGACGAGAATATGTGTTTGAAAGTTATGAAAAAATAGAAAAAAATATTTATCACAGAAAAGCTGTTATGTTTGACTAGAGTATGTGTGTTTGAAAGTTACGAAAAAATAGCAGTAAATAAGTTAGTGGCAAAATCAGAGGAGTCTATCTGCCATCTTATCTCACCTCTATCATTCCTAATAAAACAAGTATCAAGTAGTTATAGGATAAAAGTAGTGATATGAAAGCTGGTATCCAGCCCCACCACTGGAAAGTATATATGAAATGTTCCATTACACATAAAAATAGGTGTACATTTTCATTAACATCAAAAACTAGCAATGTTCTCATTTACATGGCAAAAACATTAAATATTTGGCTTGTTAGAATGCATAGAGTGCCGAATCAGAACAGGCATAGGACAAACGTTCATTTTTCACTCCAGTAAAAGAACAGCTGAGAAATCAGGGAAGGACACCTTAATAAGATTATATTCTGAACCCTTATTTTGAAATGTGAGTGAAGCTCTGGGGCATACAGGATAAGAAGTAGCAACCAGCAAGTATTGTGAAGACTTCTCACTGAGAAGGTGACTACAATAAACAGAAACCCTTCAAGGAAAGGCATCCTGTGAGATGGATGTCTAATGAACCAACAGCTAAGTCACAGAAAGTACTCCTCTCCCATGAAGTTGGCCCTAACAATTAAACTACTAGAATACCTAGTGTTGCAGAGCACTGCAATGAGGCAATTTGAAATTCAAGTTCAAACACTATTGCTTATAGAGTGACTTAAGCACTTTGATTGAACTTTTTATTTATATATGTTTTCAAATTCTTTCAGATCCTGAAATGAACTGTTTAATCTTTATTTTCCCGAATATAAATTGAAATCACTAGAGAAGAATTTTCCTTTGGGGTATGTTATGTGGAATAAGTAAAATAATACAGGTAAAGCAATTTGTCCTTTTTATGTCCTAGAAGGTTTAACTATAGTGAAAAGAAACATGGGTGTAGTGGAAGAGCTTCCTTATAGAGTTAGCATCCACATGTAGGAAGTCAGTGATTCATGTCTTATTCCCAGAATGAGAAACTAGCAAGACTAGCAGGTGCAAGTAACCTGCACATTAGAACTTCACTTGACAATCAGAAGTTGAAATAAGCAGATGTCAGCTCAGTGAATATTCTCCTAGAGTTGATGCCCAAGAAAGAGGCTCCTCCGCCTCTTTCAAAAATTGGAAGATAACCACTAAAATCAGCGACAAGTTTTTACCTTTTTGGAAAGGAATAAGGATAGAAAGTGATGCTAATGAGTTATGTTATATTTAGCACTATTAAACTTTGAAAACTTTTATATAAATTACCGTGGAAAGTAATAAAATCAATTTAAAATATACATGCAATAAAATAAAATATTACAAAGTCTGTATGACAATTCTAAAAATTAAGTAAGGACCCTGATGTAATATGGAAAATGGGAACTTAGAACCTGCTGGGGAAAAGACATATTGAAGAAAGAGATGGCGAAGAGGGGAGAAGGTGATACCTGTCTAATAAATTCTAGGAAGTTCAATGTTGAATATAAAAGATTGTCTCTAAGAGAATTTTAAAAAATGATTTATTTATAGAAATGGAGGAAAAGATAACTGAAACAATTGAAGAGAAAATTTAAATATCAGTATTTAATTCACATTAGAAGTAGATGTAGAATTGTAAAAAATAGAGACATTGAGCTGCATAGCACTCATGGCAAACTCACAGAAAATTCAGAGGAAATAAGAAATGAAAAGAATGAGAATGAAAAGTGACATTTAGCTCCTGGGAGGAAGAAGTTGCAGCATCTACTCTGGGAACCGGTCACTCCATGAGAGTGACGCCCCCAAAGGAAAAGCATAAGCAGATAACCTGGTCTAATCTTTGCATTCACCAGACCTCTAGAAAAACAGACCAGTGTTATTTTCTAGGAGGGAGAGAATTTATCTCTGAATTGCCCTTAACAAGATTTTCCAGTCTAGGATTCCCCTGTGGTAAATGGAACCGTGAATTTTGACAGATACTTCCCTGAGGAGCTATACAACTCTGGGGTTAAAAGTAGAGATGATTCATAATAGAATTGCTCCAACTAAGGGAGGTGATAGTGTGAACTTTGCCTGTGGAGTATGTTTATTATTCTGTAACAGAGGTGCATATTCAAACTCTCTGATTTGTCTGAATCTTTAGATTTCCCGTATCTTGACATTAATTATTGAAGGTTGACATTGGGTGAGATCTTTGATCTATGTGTCAGATGTGATAATATTATATATGTGTTAGCTCAACTTCAAATGACCTAAAATATAGAAAGAGTTGAACTGCAAGATGATAACTGAACCAATTCCAAAAAATATATTTATATTTCAGGAAACTTCTGAAAATAAAGAAAAGCTGGAATCTACAAAGAGGAAAGTATCATGATTTTCCAGAAAATATGTTTATATCCGTATTATGAGTTCTAGATACACAGACACACACACACACACACACCCAACATATATACATAGTGTTTCACATAATGCAGAGCTTTGATCTATGTGAATCAGATATGATATTATATATACGTTAGCTTAACTTAAAAAGACCTAAAATATAGAAATAGTTGAACTGTAAGATGATAATGGAACAAATTTCAAAAAATATATCCGTATTTCAGGAAACTTCTGAAAATAAAGAAAAGCTGGAACCTACAAAGAGAAAAGTATGATTTTTCAGAAAATAGGTTTATATCCATGTTACCAGTTCTACACACACACAGACACAGACACACACACATGCATCAGATGATATATAGACAGATGTACATAATGTTTCACACAATGCAGATGAGGAAACTACTCAAGTGCTATGATTACTCTTATTAGGATTGCTACACCTGAACTTAAAAAGCAATCCGCACTTCCCATTTAAATTCGTGGACTGACGTCCATTTGTTTTCCAGGACTTAGACAATGGTTCAGTTACGCCTCCTTGTATAATAAGTAATTTTATACCTCTTCTTGCATTTCTTTATTGAACATATCCAGTAACAGTAACCACACAGTTTTCATTTTTTATTGGTTATACACAACATCTAAATAATGTGGTATCTTGCCTTAGTTATTAATGATGGACATGGCAAATAAAATATAATATCAATCTATCTAAGTAATTCCTGATTTTTCCATTTTTAAGAAGTAAATGACAGTTATTATAAAGCATTAAGGTTGTATTTAGAAGTACACTGTAAGAGATACCTCCCAAGACAAAGGGAAAATATTTCAGTAAACATAGTGCCTATTTCTGATCCTTCTCACCCAATCATATAATAATGGTGACTATGGTTTTGTGTTGGAGGTAGAAAAATGAACAAGGAAAAAATGGGAAACTCAGCTTATAATTAATTTATCAAAACTCTATTTCTTAGTTGTGTATTACTGGACCTGAGTGGATTCCTAGGCCATGAAGAACATATTGTAACTAATACAATATAAAATTCTTTCTTCATAATGTTCTCTTTATTACTGCAAGACACCAGACCCTATTATCACTGAAAGAATGGGTGCCAATGGACAAAAACACTAACTAGTCAAAGATGACTAGAGTATTAATTATGGATGCCATTGAGGTATCACTTCCATTTTAAATAAGAGGGAAATGAAGAACACAGAGATCAAATATCTTGTCATGGGCCTTACTTATATATAGAAATAAAGATGTGGTTTCAACCAGAAATGTCTAATTCAGAAGTTCTTTCTGACTGGACAAGGTGGCTCATGCCTGTAATCTCAACACTTTGCGAGGTCAAGGCAGGAATATCACTTGAGCCCAAGAGTCCAAGACTAGCCTGGTCAACATAATGACACCACATATCTACAAGAAAATTAAAAAAAAAAAACTTAGTTGGGTGTGGTGGCATGCACCTATAGTCCCAGCTACTCAGGAGGCTGAGTTGGGAGGATTTTTTGAGCCTGGGAGTTCAAAACTACAGTGAGCCATAATTGTATCACTGAACTCCAGCCTGAGCGACAGAGCAAGACCCTGTCTCAAAAAAATAAAAAGTAAAACGTAAGTTATTCTCTGTATATCTCCCCCACATCCCACCCTGCAATATGTACTTCCTGCTTTAATTAGAGTTACATTTTGACGTGTGTTGGAGTAGAAAAATAATCTCAGAACTATGCCAATCTGATTGCAATCTTCAGCTTCACAACTGATATCATTGCTTCCATGGGTATATGAAACTTTTCAGCAGGAAATCTATCTGAGATTTTGAGATTTTGATCACCAGTTCATAATATCTTGCATAGGCTAATTATTGTTAATATAGATATCTTGTTATTCACTAGATTTTAAATAATGGTGAGCTAAGTATTCTATTCAATTAGCAAGTCCTTACTGGAAATATTCTACCATATTCCAGCTATTCAAATAAGATTCATAGGTTCTTCTATCTGAAACTTATTAAATCAAATGACATTGAAAATAAATCCCAGGACCATTATTTACTGAGATGTTACTAATTTTGTATGTTTGCTAATTCAATAAATAATAGGTAATTGATCACACTGTATACATTAAAAAAATAGAAATCAACTACACTTAATTCCATAGCTACTTTGTTTTATAAGGCACTCTAAAAAGTTCATAAATATGTTGATTTTCCTGCTTGGAATATATACCCATTTCACATACTGAACTCCAAATAATTTTTCAGGTCTTCGCCTAAATATCAATTTGCCTAAATATCAATTACTTCTCATTAGATATCAAAGCCCTTTATTATAAAATCTGAAAACATCCTGTAGATTTCTTTATAACATTTATCACAGTATAATTATATACGTATTTGTGTTTATGTGTTCAAGGCCTATTTCCTTCAGTTGATATCTGCACCCACAGGAACAGGAACTTTATCTTGTCTCTCTACTGTTATTTTTTCAGAAATATCTCAACCTGGCACAAAATATACTTTCATATTTGCTAAAAATTTGAATAATTTGTGATATCACTGAAGCACAAACTTGAATTAAATATATGAGTCTATTGTGTGGAAGAAAGAAAGGAAGATAAACTTTATTTTCTCTTCAGGATCAAAGTTTTTTGTTGTTTTGTCTTGTTTTTTATTTCAGTAGCTTTGGGGATACAAGTGGTTTTGGTTACATGGATAATATTATCGTGGTTAATTCTGAGATTTTCATGCATCCATCACCCAAGCTGTGTCGACGATATCCAATATGTAGTCTTTTATTCCTCATTCCCCTCCCACCCTGCTCCCTCACCCTGAGGCCCCAAAGTCCATTATATCACCACTCTTATGATGAGGATGTCTTTGCATTCTCATTATAAGTGGGGACATGTGGTATTTGTTTTCTAGTCCTAAGACAGGACTTCACTTAAATAATGGCCTCCAGCTCCATCCAAGATGCTGCAAAAGACATTATTTCATTACTTTTGATGACTAAGTAGTATTCCATGGTACGCGTGTGTGTGTGTGTGTGTGTATGTGTGTGTGTTTGTCACATTTTCTTTATTGACATTCATATGCTTGTGTCTTTTTCATATAGTGTCTTATTTTCCTTTGGGTAGAAACCCAGTAGTAGGATTGCTGGATTGAATGGTAGATCTACTTTTAGTTCTTTAAGGAATCTCCATAACCGTTTACCATAGAGGATCAAAGTTTTAATGCAGGTTTGCCATTTATATTCCTGCATGATTCAATTTAACAATTATACCAATCCTGTTAGGAAAGTATCACTGTCTTCCTTTAAAGTTGAGCACACTGAAGAAAATATTTGCTACATCTGTATACACAAAATCTGATTTCACAAAGATTATACCAAGGTTCTCTTTGGATATAAAGAAAGTATATGCATATCAAAAATATGTCCTCATATTGAGCACATCAGTTATCATACAGTAAGCTGATTCAAAATGCTAGGCCTTCCTATGTTCCTGTTTGTGTGTGCATGCACACACACACACACACACACACAACCTAGAGATGTCATAGTTATTATTATTATTATTTTTGTTGGAGTTTCACTCTTGTCACCCAGGCTGGAGTGCCGTGGTGTCATCTTGGCTTACTGCAACCTCTGCCTCCCCGGTTCAAGTGATTCTCCTGACTCAGCCTCCCAAGTAGCTGGTATTACAGGTGCCTGCTACCATGCCCAGCTAATTTTTGTAGTTTTAGTAGAGATGGGGTTTCACCATGTTGGTCAGGCTGGCCTCAAACTCCTGATCTCAGGTGATCCACCCACCGTGGCCTCCCAAAGTGCTGGGATTACAGGAATAAGCCACCACACCTGGCAGAGATGTCATAATTTTGAATGCTTATTTTTAGAAACAAAATGCTGCCCAAAATATCATTTTTTTCTATAAAACTCAGATAAAAAGTCGCTTATATTCTTTTACATGAGTTTAAGTAAGCTCAACTAATATTTCAGCTGTAAGCATGAAGCATTTTTGTTTTTCTGAAGTCTACAATTTGTTATGTATCTGTTTACTCCAAGTTAACGATTTCTACAGAGATAGGTTGTGACAAATGTTCTAATATCAGTGCAACCACTTATTTACATTACATATCGGTTTGTGTGGATAAGCTAACAACATAGATTTTGAAGTTTGCCAGAGGAGGATGACAACCGATATACCCAAAAGAATACAGTCTTAGATAAATTTAAAGTGTTATCACACTGAGAAATACCTTTTTTAGGTAGATGAATATGAAAAGGATCAGAGAGCTAGGAAAAGGTAAAAAGTACAGTGTCACAGATAAGAAGGAAGGGAAGTGTTAAAGAATGGGGTTCATCAAGGTTTAATTAAAACCTTCATAAAATTTTTATGCACAGAATATATACAGTATTTTCTTACAATTTTTAATAAAAGTCTGCCATGTTTTCTGACTGTACATTAATGGAAGTTGCAAGTGAAATGCTGACCTTTGTCTATGTAAGTAATAATAATAGACGGGTTTATGACAATGTTTAATAGCACTTAGTTCAATCTTTCATTTGTCTTTTTATTTAATATTATTAAACTTTATGAACTCTTACAAAAATGAAGTAATTAATCTTTGTAACATTCCCTGCAGGTAGTTAGATAGCTTCATTGTGATAAAAGAAATAGAGAACATATATTGGTTAAATGAATATTGCAATATCAGCATCTTAGCACTTCTGATCATCTTTTCAACCCGCAAGAATAATTATGTTTTTCTTTTCAGAGATTTTTTTTAAATATCTGCAAGATTCACATAGTCTTACTTTTATTTATTATTATTCTCTTTGCAATATTCAGGATGTGATAAGAAAAGTCTATAAACATTAAAGATATTTATTATTTACGTATTTTTAAGATAATTTAAACTGGATTTAAGAACTTATTTTTAAATAATCTTTACATTTCTTTAAAACATATGTATTATTATTAAATAAAATGCAAAACATTAAAAATATGTATACTCAAAACATTTTATTAAAATATTTTTTATTGGACTCTAAAATAATCTAGGCAGGGCACAGTGGCCCACAAGTGTAATCCCAGCACTTTAGGAGACTGAGGTGGGTGGATCACTTGAGCCTAGAAGTTCAAGACCAGCCATGACAACATGATGAAAACATATTTTCCAAAAAATACAAAAATTAGCCAGGCCTGGTGGCACATGTCTGCAGGTTCAGCTACTTGGAGGCGGAGGTTGGAGGATTGCTTGAGTCCAGGAGGTCAAGGCTGCAATGAACCATGATCATGCCACTGCACTCACTATTCCAGCCTGGGTAACAGAGCAAGACTTTGTCTCAAAAACAAAACAAAACAAAACAATATATGTGTAGCTCTTATTTTTTATTTTATGTAGCGCAATATCTAATTTATTATCTTTAGACTCTTTGGTCAAAATTAAAGGAAAATTAACTATCATGTTACAATCCCAATGTGCAGCTTCATTCTTCATTTTTCTATTTTTTAATACAAGAGCATTCATTGAATTTCTTCTAGTTCATTTTGTCCCTTTGTTCTAAAATGTCAAAAACGTTGATTTCTCACTCTTTTATCAAACTCAATTCTTTGAAGTTTTGTTTATTCATAAACCCATATGTTTGCATAAATTGTGGTTTTAAGATTAAAATGACAGGATAGATGTATCACAATTCCCAAATAACACCATTATTTAGTCACCTCTCTCTAGATAGAGCATAAGAAACTCTGAATTAATATTTTTTATCTTTTTTCCCAAAAGTATTGTGTAGGCCTTTGACAAATGGCTTAAAAAATGTAGAGACAAATTGCCTGTATTATTCTTTTTATCTCTAAGAGTGGTAACCTTATCAGAAAAGCAAATGAGTTTAAACTGACTGGACTTGTTCTTGAGTGTCCATATTTGTTTCCACCATCAAGTCTTGCCCCAAGATTACATTTCTAGGTGCTTTTAATCCTTTTGTGTATAGTGCATCCTTTGGATTTCTCAGAATTCATGATATGCTTACAGTGTTGCAGCATCCATCTTCTTCAGTCATACAAAAATAAAAGCAATTCAAATCTAAATTGAAATAGACTGAATGTTTATATCCCCTACAATTGATATGTTGAAATCCTAACCCCCAATGTGATGGTATTAGGAGGTATTAGGCAAAAATTATCAATAAAATACTGGCAAAATGAATCCAGCAGCTCATCAAAAAGCTTATCCAACACAATCAAGTTGGCTTCACCCCCAGGATGCAAGGCTGGTTCAACACATGGAAATCAATAAACATAATTCATCACAAAAACAGAACTAAAGACAAAAACCACATGAAGAACCCCAAAGATGCAGAAAAAGCCTTCAATAAAATTAAACATCCCTTCATGTTAAAAACTCTCAATAAACTATATATTGATGGAACATACCTGAAAATAATAAGAGCCATTTTTGACAAACCCACAGCCAATATCCTACTGAATGGCAAAAGCTGGAAGCATTCTCCTTGAAAAATGGCATGCGACAAGGATGCCCTCTGTCACCACTCCTATTCAACATAGTATTGGAAGTTCTGGCCAGGGCAATCGGGCAAGAGAAAGAAGTAAACGTATTCAAATAGGAAGAGAGGAAGTCAAATTGTCTTTGTTTACAGATGACATGATCCTGTATCTAGGAAACCCCTTTGTCTTAGCCCAAAAGCCTTTTAAGCTGATAAACCACTTCAGCAGTCTCTGGATTCAAAATTAATGTGCAAAAGTCACAAGCACTTCTATACACCAACAATGGACAAGCAGAGAGTCAAATCATGAATGAATTCCCATTCACAATTGCTACAAAGAGAATCAAATACCTGGGAAGATAGTTAACAAGGGAAGTGAAGGACCTCCTCAAGGAGAACTACAAACTGTTGCTCTAGAAAATTTTTCATTCTTTTTTGAAAAATTGTCTTCAAACCCTAGTCAGTCGGGTAAAGGTTCTAATAAATGTACAGATAATAATGTTCATAATATTTACTTTTCAGAGTCATTGTAAATAATTGGTCTTTTACCAAAACTATTTTTCAAGCATACTGTAACTTGCAAAATGGGAAACCACAATATCATACTTGTTCATATTTCACATGATATCCAGATTGAAGTCATAATTAACCACTTTTACACATTATAAGGCATCCCAAAACACTGTCAATTTCTCTTTAAAACATGTTAAATTTTCTTTGAGTTTTGAAAATTTTTTGCGTAACATTTTAAATTTTCTAAGAACATTTTAAATTATATTTCAGCTTTCCCTCTATTTTAGGATTTCAAAATACTAGAACTATAAACATTAAAGTATTAAAATTGCATAAATTTATTCCGTTGCTTGTTTATTAACTTATAATTTAATAAATATGGGTTTGACCTAGCAATCATATGTTTGCCATTATTCTACATGTTTTCTGCTATTTAGACCATCCCTCTATGCTCTCTTTCCTTTTTTTGGCTTTCTTTTATTGTGGTATCAAAAATCTCATTTTTTATTTCTTCCAACTGATACTAAATTCCCTTCAATAATTTACTCATGATGTGTAATAATAATGTATGACTGATTATTAAAACGAGATTGTTGATCATTTTGGCTGATAACTCAAAGGTTGAGCAGAATACAAGGGATGTTTAGTTGACCTCACATTCCCTTATTGAGGTGCTAGACCTGCTATACCACTGATACAGAACTTGCAAAAATAGATGCCTAAAACTGATTTCAGCACCCTGGATTCATCTAAAAATTCTAAACATTTTTGGCTGATAGTTAAAGAATGTAAAGAATGTGTAGAATTACTGATACATCTCCCATACTCCCCATAGGGTAGATATGATAACTTTTTTCTCCCTCAGGTCTGGTAAATGGGGCTTCAAAAGGTACACATGAAATGCTTCAAAAGGACCATTTGGAGGGCACACCACTCTTTCTCCAGTGACAAAAGCAAATAAGTCCACTGAAAGTCATTCCATAAAGGACACAGCCCAAGATGGCCACCTCGAGAACAATGGGGCTCCAACGGAGAGGGTCTGTGTGAGATGGACCTCACTTAGTAAAGTACAAACAATCATGAGATTGTGGTTTTCTATTTTGCAAGTTGCAGCTCTCAGAAACTGAGAGCTGGAGTCATAAGCAGCCCATACCACTTGCATTGCTCTAGAAAATTCCCTGCGGAAGTCTCTAAGAAAACGTAAATGTTCTGCAACAGAATTTTAAACATCCACCAAGCACTAGTACACAAGACAGTAGTGGACAGATAAGTGGCCATGTGTTCTTTCCCTTATTCTTCTCTATTTCTAGTCAAACCCTAGATAAGTCTGAGGTCATGGTAAGACAGAGAAATAAAAAAACACAAAAGCATTGTGGGGAAATAGAAGAGAAGTTCTTCATCATCACTGACCTCACTGTGGGCCTTCTAGACTAAATTAGAAAGAGGCTAAAGAAGATATGACTTGTAACATATTTTTCATTTTAACAATTACCATAGACACTAAGGGTATTATTGGAATAGATGATGTCTAGAGGATGTTTTGTTATTCAAGAGTGATAAGAAAAGCTATAGTACCTGTTTAACATTTAATTCAAGGGGAGAGAAAGAATATTCACTGAGCAATTTTGAAGAGAGAGTGAAAAAAATAATGATAATGCTTTGTTTGAATCCTATCGAGTACAGCTCAGACTATACAATGGTTATTTTTTAAAATTTATTTCCCTTTACCAACTAATGTGTGCCATAAAGTGATTTAAGGTAGTGAGTCATAGGCCTTGATAAAGCATTCATAAGAAGCCCAAGGTCATGTGTCTGTGGATTATGTTCCAAATTTCTAGGGGTCAGAAGGAGTTACGACGAAATCTATATCATCAAAATCAAACAATTTAAGAACCTTTCAGCCAGAGAAAAAGTAAAATCAATGATCAAGTATACCCTGTTATTCATGTCATTGATCAGCATTAATCTTCAGAGCACATCAAAGCACTGATAGAAACATTCAGACAAGGGACTCTACTCTGACAGAGGCAACCATAAGTCTCATCCTGAGAATCAAATGAAGTGAGGGCTTAGTACTGCCAATCAGAATGCCAGTTTGATTGTAAGGAGCCAGCAACTCTGGGAAAGTACAAGGGCACCTCTATCTGGGAAAAGAGATCTGAGTTTTGAAGGGTTTTCTTATCTAGAAGGGAAAATTTGCTAGAGTCAAAGTGTTACACATGCGCGCGCACACACACACACACAGCTAAAGCATCATATCCAATAAGCTGGAAAACAAAGAAGTCAATGTAATTATCACATGAAAGTGACATTGAAGGAAGATGAGCAACATTGTCTTTAACTTGTAACAGGGCATTTTAACTGATCAAGCAAAGATCCAATCTTGTGACTTTTTACCGTACTTCCCCATCTAGTACATGCTTGCAACAAGAGTTCATCATGGGATCTTTTTTTGCAAATGGAAGACGGTGCAGGAGTTTGATAAGAGGAAAGTTTAGGGCCTAAGAATGTGGAAGAGGATGAAAAACATGGGATAGTGTCTGATTTACTTGAACTTACTTTGAGGTTATTTGATTTCACGATGAAAGGCAAGCACTGAAGGTAAAGGTTTCTTAAGAAGTGTGAAATTCTGGGGCAAAAATGGATGCTGAGGAATGCTTCCCAAAAGGCTTTGTAAAATGCTGATTGCAAGCAAAGCGTGGGTCTAACCCTCTGAACTGCATGAGATGGAAGCAGTGGCACATCTCCTCTTTCTGCAAGGTGTCCAAGAAGCTAGAGCAAGAGCACAAAGCATGACGGTGGCCATTTACAGAACTGTGATCATGAACCCTTAGACCTTCATTTAATACTTCAAAGCAACTGACTTCGAGGGGAACTAATTTCCTTCTTGTAGAGAAGTTTATAATTTAGGTAACAAATTAAAAAAAAAACAAAACTTTGAGCAGAGATTGAAACTGGCGGAAATTTTAGATGGACTTTGCATGATAACTACTCTCTTTCACTTCTACTTCTCTGGAAGACAAAATACTCTGACTTTTCTCCAATAAATTTACTTATTTGCTTATGTTAACTCAGGTTCAAGATGTTGTTTGCAGCCAAAGAATTTTGACTTCAGACAGAAGTAGGAATTTTTTTTTACTATGTATTTATTTCATATAAAATTATTATTCTCATTAAAATCAACATATTATTGCCTCCTGTGAATGTGCTTCTCTGCTTGCTTTATATAGACAAATATTTATACCCAACAGAAATAGTCTACACTATCAAGAGTGCTATCATTTTAAGGTTATTGAAAATTTAAGTAATGCATAACAAAATTAATTCAGAGAAGTGGCTATAAATTAAAACAAATTAGAATAAGATTGCAGCTCAGGGGTTCTAATGATGAGTGGTAAGGTTCTTTTTCTGCTAAAATTTTCTGTTTTAGAATATTCCTCCTGTTTGTCTGCTCTAGAAAAGCAAACTTTCTTTCTAGAGGTTTCTTGGTCAGTTTTCACTCTATGTCTCCCAAACAAAGCCCACTGACTCCCTTGGTAAAGTAACTCTCGATTCCCAAGCACATTCCTAGGCAGCATCTGTGTCCTAATCACAGATTCTATCCTAGACTTTTCTCATTTGCCATTGCTCTCATCTCTGAGAGCCTAAAGGAGTTTTGGTTGAATATGAAGGCAGAAAGATAACATTATTTTTTAACAGTGCTTAAAATGCACCTTTATCACTATTACACCAATCGCTGTGAACTATATAACATTTTCTAATCAAAGTATAGGCTATTCTCCAGTACAACAATGCATGATCCATAGGCATGTATTAGACAGTTCTCACACTGTTATAAAGAAATGCCTGAGACTGGGTAATTTATACAGAAAATAAGTTTCATTTGCTCACAGTTCTTCAGGCTGTACAGGAAGTATGATCCTGGCATCTGCTCAGTTTCTGGGGAGGCTTCAGGGAACTTACTCAATCATGGAGGAAGGCAAAGGGATAGCAAGCATGCCACATGACAAAAGCAGAAGCAAGAGAGCAGGGGAGATGCCACACACCTTCAAATGACCAGCTCTCCTGAGAACTCACTCATTATCACAAGGACAGTACCAAGGGAATGATACTCAATCACGCGTGAGAAATCTGCCCCCATGATTCAATCACCTCCTCTCAGGCCCCAACTCCAATACTAGGGATTACTATTCAACGTGAGTTTGAGTGAGGACACAGATCCAAGCCATGTGAGGCTTCAAGAATACTCATATGAGTAGGGCCCCAAACATTCTATCTCCAGAGAATATTTTATCGAGATAATAGTACACCGTTTTATTTAAGCTGTCTGCACTTTGCCAGTTGTTGAATCCTAAGGTGAGATAACATGCATTTTCTGAAACGGCTCTGTTGTATCCATGAAGCTTTTATTTAGATATCAACAAATTTTGCATTAATACTTAACATATTAAAATTGCTTGAAATCCTGGTTTCCCAAATCAGCCTTTCTCTGGGATCTTCCAGTGAATCTCTTATTTCACCATAAAGATCACACAGAAGGGGTTCTAGTTGCTGCTTGCCAGTCTCTAAAAGTAAGATTCTGGCTTCTAAATTACTTTTGGCAAGAAATTTAAGGGTTCTTCTCTGTGTCTCCTAATAATTCATAGGCAAACAGTATGTAATAATAAACTCTCAAAAGAGGAGTAACAGTTAATTTTACCATCAAGCGATAATCTAACAAAATTCACTCTGTAACAACTCATAGGTCTTTTGAAAGGCTATGGAGTCATCTTTATACTTAGTGCAATTGTGATGGATTCAGGATCTGTCCCCAGCCTTTCAAGTCCAGAACTTACCCAGGGATAGTCAGGAATAGATTTGTTACCTTTAACAGAATGATTACTTCCATTTCTATACACACTTAGAATGTATAAAGTAAATTTAGTATATGTTACTCGAACTTTACTTAAGCATCTATATGTTGCATGGCATTTTACTGATTTCTCTGAGTTTAGAAATAACCCAGCTACCATGGCACCTAATGACTATCATTCTCCTAGGTCCTATTTTATGTTCTTGGCACTACTACGAGCTCAAAGTGTCAGCTAAGAGCCAGTTCAGTTTATGGCAAAGTCAGTATAAATAACAACTATAAAGGTAATCAGTTCCTGTACAATACAAAGAAGACTTTTAAAACAACTTATTAATGTGGTATTTTCAAACTTTCAGTGGTGAAGATACAGAGTTTTTTATTTGTTTGCTTGTTCTTTTGTTTTGTCTTAATTTCTAATCTAACGCAGACATTAAAAGTAAATTATTAGAAAAGTTAAAAAGACACAAGATATAAAGCCAAGTTTTTGACCTAAAATTACCCTGTCAAATTTTACACAATTTTTGACATATTCACTCTCAATTTCTGTACTTATTGCATACAGATGGCAGTTTTTAACATCAACATTGGCCCTTACACCACACTATAAATTATCCTCTAATAAAAGATTATTAGAAGTAAATTTATGAAGGCACAACTTCAACTAAGCATAACAGTTGAAGAACTATAATGCTCTATATTTCCTGCAATTTAAAAAAAAATCCATTACTGTGTCATATTTTGTTTTGCTAGGTAATTTTATCTCATTTTCTTGGGTACTTTGGGACTCATTTTATATGATAAGACACATTGCTATAATCTGAATGGTTATGTCCCTCCAAAATTATATAGTGAAATCCTCCATGTATGTTTATTGCAGCACTATTCACAATAGCAAAGACTTGGAATCCACCCAAATGTCCATCAGTGACAGACTGGATTAAGAAAATGTGGCACATATATACCATGGAATACTATGCAGCCATAAAAAAGGATGAGTTTGTGTCCTTTATAGGGACATGGATGCAGCTGGAAACCATCATTCTCAGCAAACTATCACAAGACCAGAAAACCAAACACCGCATGTTCTCACTCATAGGTGGGAATTGAACAATGAGAACACTTGGACACAGGAAGGGGAACATCACACACTGGGGCCTATTGTGGGGAGGGGGGAGGAGGGAGGGATGGCATTAGGAGAGATATCTAATGTAAACGACAAGTTAATGGGTGCAGCACACCAACATGGCACATGTGTACCTATGTAACAAACCTGCACATTGTGCACATGTACCCTAGAACGAAGAAGAAGAAGAAGAAGAGGAAGAGGGAGAGGAAGAAGAAGAAGAAGAAGAGGAGGAGGAGGACGAGGAAGAAGAAGAAGGAGGAGGAGGAAATCCTCACATCCAGGGTGATGGTTAGGAGGTGGAATCTTTGGGAGGTAATTAGATCATGGGAGCAGATTTAGTGCGCTAATAAAAGGCTAAGAGAGATACTCCCACCTCCTTTCTCTGCATCAGGTTAAAATGAGGAGACAACTGTTTGTGAGGAAGCAGGCCCTCAAAAGACCCTAGATCTGCCAGTGTCTTGATCTTGGTTTTCCCAGCCTCTAGAATTGTGAGAAATACATTTATTTCATTTGTAAACCACCTCATTCTATGGTATTTTGTTATAGCAGCCTGAATAGACTAAGAAAGAGACCATTCTGTATGGACATTGGTTCTTATTTTTGGAAATAAAAAAAATTTAAACAGATCTATTATACAAGATTGATAGATGTCTTTGACTACCTTGGTCTCTTTGCCTGGAGTTTTTTGATTTTTTTTTTTTTTCTTCAATTCACACAACAAATCTAAAATCTGACAATCCCACGAAACCCAGTTCAGTTGCTAACATCGCTAGGAAACTGTTACGGATTCTTAGAGCTGGAAATTTTCTCTCTCTACTACAAAACTCTTTCCGCAGTTTTCTTTTATGGCTTACTATTAGATTCAGGTCACGTGTGTGATATTGTATTTTTCCTTCTACAAAAGTGATTCCATTCAGGGAAAGTCTGTATCCTATCCAAGTACCTCATCATAATATCACAATTCCCTATTATTTTTATTCTATACTCACATTTAGTAATTTAGTGTTTTTAATAGTTAATTTTTTGTCTGTATTCTTAATAAACTGTGAACTTGGTAATATCAAAAACCGAGTTATACATGATGTAAATGACGAGTTGATGGGTGCTGACGAGTTGATGGGTACAGCACACCAACATGGCAGAAGTATACATATGTAACAAACCTGCACGTTATGCACATGTACCCTAGAACTTAAAGTATAATAATAATAATAAATTAATTAATTAAAAAACCTCATCTACCTTCTTTAGCACTTATTTCTGGCAAATGCAATAACAAAAATAATATAATTTATGTACCAGGATTTATTCGAGGCCGTTTAGTCCATACAACAACACAATGAGAAAGGTAATATTATCATTCCCATATACTGATGAGAAAACTAAAGCACCCCTTTTAAGTAAGTTATGCAAGGTATGATAGTTACTTTACTAATTAATAAGCTGGGAGTGATTTACACTTCAGTTGTGTTTTCAGAGAATGCAATATTAACTGCTATTTATTACTTACCATTAATGAATGGCATGTAGTAGACGATAAATGCATATTTATAAACAAGTGAACAATATAAAGGAAAGTACTAATTCACTTTTAATTAAGATAACTTAATAAATAGTCTAAAGACATGGACATTTTAAGGACAAAAAATAAATATAATATTTTTAAAAATAATATTGCATTTCAGGAAACAATTCAACTGCTGCTAATTAACACCTCTTTAATATATTTAACAAGCAATATTTCTGTAGTTCATAAAGGATTAAAAGGTAAGAGAAAAGCTGGCTATCAATTTGAAGAAAAGTAATCCTAACATATTTGTTTTTTAATTGACTTAGACTAGCCATTTCACTGAATAAACCAGTTAAATTTGCAATACTATGTGAAATTTAGCTACACAAATCTTTTGTGGAACATTAACTGTTAAGAGAACAAAAATGTATTGTATAATAATTTGGCATTGAATAATAATTAGCAGAATAGAAAAGTAATGCTAATAAACTGTTTACTAGCAAAATAGCCTCTTAATTAAAGATTTATAAATAATTTATATAAATAATCTAAATACATTTTAACGCAGTATATCAGTGTCTCTTGAAATAGATCATACCATGTTTACTAATAAATGAAGGCCGAGTACTATTAATAGCCTTAAGCAAAAAAATGAGATTTTTTTCCAGTAGTAATTAACCCCAAGTAATGGAAAGACTGCTGAAATGTCACTCAGAAAAAGAGGCAGACAGCGTTTCCTGAAAGAATAATAAACCTGAAGTCCAGAAATCCTCGCTGCCACTTTAAGTTCAGATTGCAGATTCATACTCTGAGGTCCCCTGCATGATTCCAGAGAGAAAAGCAGGAGAGTCAAGAACAAATGTAAAGGGTGCAATGTTATCAATATAAATGAGATTAATGTTGAAAAGATGATCAACAGTTTCTGACTCTGCTCAGAATGGTAAGGACAGAATTGTACTCAAGAAAGTGAAGGGCAAAGTTACAAAAATAACGGCTATTTAGGAAGAAAAAGAGAGGCAATAGATCCAATCATTCAATATAAGTTTAATCTTAGACCTAAGACAAAAACATCAAAACATGACTGTGTAAATCTTGAAGACAAAATTTGTAGAATCTTATAATATTTTTCCTAGTGTTATCAAGAAAACACACACACCAAAAAAGGCAATCAGGAAATGTTAAATATATAGTTTTTTAGTTGCTCTTTAGAGTATTTATCCAAAATTAAAAAGTGTAATAACAGAGAAAGCAAACAATAAAATCTAATATTGAGAATTAAGCAATTATTGTTTCATTTTTATTGACATAATGAGACATCTTTTCATATTCCTCTTCTGGGTCTGATTTGTGCAAAAAGAATTCCACTGCCAAATGCAGACTGTTGTCTAAATTTCACACGCCTTCTAGTTCAGAAACAGTGCTCGTGTCCAGGCAGCTTCTTCACGTGCCTTCAATTTATCATAAAGAAGAATTGAATAAACTAAAGTACACTTGAATATCTGTGCATAACACAGTTTCTAAGGTTTTCTGACAGGGAAGTTTGACCAAAAACCTATCAGTTCAGTAACCCAGTAATAGATTAGATGTTTTATTTTCAAGATTTTGTATCAGTTTCCTGATAAAAAGCTCAGACAACAGTGAAAGTGACAATTTTTTGATTATGTGATCAGAGCTGTTTTTCTTTTCGTTTTACCTTCTGGCGTTGTTGCCTCCTTGAACTATATAGACGTGCTAGTGAAATATAAATAGAATTATAGTCCTCTAGCCTGGCGACAGCTAGTCATAAATTATCAGGCCATTATTAGCAAAGGCATTCTGGATCAACCCATGTCAAAAGAGATGGAGTGGTGTTCAAGATGCTGGACAAAGAAGAGTATATGCAGAGCACCACAGAAAATGATTTGTTTACTGCTTTTTTCACCAAGGACATTTGAATAGTAATCAACATGTTTATTATGATAATTGCTATTTAGAATTTATTATAGAGAAGATATTAAATGAGTAAAGAATTATCTTTTCAAATGCGTTAAATATAGTTCAGCGAATTTACAGTAATAATTAATTAAATTATGATTAGCCAAGTAAAAGGTTGCTCAGTGATTATTCTAAAAAGGCAGGTTATAAAAACAGATAAAAGTTCATAAATATTATTCAATTATTCAATAGAAATAAAATCATTCAAAAAAGAAAAGCTATACAAAAAGAATTGTGTATGCAATTCTTTACAAACATGTGAGAGAAAAATATCCATACATCCGAAATTAAGAAATAGTCTAAAAATATATTCTCAAAAGGAATAATAGAATTTATAAATAAAATATGGTCAATGACAGTAGTAGTAAAATCCTATGAGCATTGAGTCTTCAATAAGATTATATTTGAATTTTATCAATTCATACTTCATTGCCTAACATGTTTGTGTTATTTTTCTAAGTAGACATGAATCTACTTAGTAAGAAACTTATGAAAATAATATAAAAATAAAAGATACCAAAAGATATTGTCTCTTTAAACATAAAACACCTAGCAAAGTAATGTATAAACTGTGAAAAAAATCATAATTTTAATTGTCATAAGGAACAATGAATTTGTTAAATTTGTAAACGTTTGGATCTTCAAAAAGCTAAGCACCAAAGCTGTTGTGTGAATTAAAGAGTTTATTTTGTAATTATGATTCATATTATGGCTATCACTACTCTTTTCAAATGTTCTCAGGTTTTGATATTGATGCAAATTCTTTAACTAGGCCGATAATGCCATTATATACATTTCTTTCTGGATCAAGATAATATGATTATGTTTTTTGGGGCTGCTAATTAATATTCTTGTAAATAATAACCTAACTAAAATCTGAAAAATAAATGACAAGTTTAATAATAGTAATCAAAGACAAATTTCTGCCAAGCATTTGTTAATTTATTGGTCAGCAAATAATTTTGAAAACCATCTAAAAATTAGGTACTATCTTAATTACTGGAAATATCGTGATAAAAAAGACAGACAAGGTCTTAGGGCACATGACTGAATGTTGGACTAAAATGGTAATGAAGAGTCCCAAACTGTGCAATTACAGAAAATAAGAGTGGAAATGTGATGAGTACATGACTGATCTCTCACTGCATAGTGAAGTTGAGACTGATTATATGACCTTAAAAACTGTAAAAGCACAGTGAAGTAATTGACATTATACACTCTCAAAAATAGAGCTATTTTTAATAGAATTACATAATCTTCATGTTGCAACAAATTCAACAATGTAATTAAAGCATAAAAGATGTTATCAACAATTTGTGTCTTTACAAGCCAAATGATGACAACTAATCTACAGTATATATATATATATATATGGGCACTTTTACATTATTCAAGATTCATTCTTTCGCTGATGTAACTAATGAGTGATACATAACAATAGACTCAGTGAACTTCAGAGTAATAAGGCAACTGTCTACATGCCATTAGTTACCATATTAAATCAATCTAAAACCTGGAATATTTGTGGTTTTCTAAATCAGTGTCCTGTAAAATAAGAGATTTATAAACCTAGATTTACATCTGGATTTTCAAAGGAGTAGGTGTGTAAGAAGAGTTTAAAACAAATCACCTTATAGATTTTCAGTTTATCAATGTGTCCCTTTTTCAAACTGATCTGCCTAAGAATGTGGCAACAATTTATGGAAATATAAGGCTAGTTCTTTTTTCCATCTCACTTTTCACAAGCCCTTTTCTCCCACTTTCACTAAATAATGATGTTACTCTACCACTCCTGAATCTTAGATTGAGACATTGTGTATTGTTTGTATATATCTTTTTAATTTTCTATATATTATAAAACCTTTCTGGCTGGGAAAAGACTGCCTCTCCAAGGCTAACCAATTCTTACAGATAGCAGAGAGCTCATCCAGGAATATTCCTTTGATATGCACGGTGACTAATCCAGAGCTATATCTCCTCTATTTGTCCCTACACTCCAGGAGGCAATATTCCTCTGCCTTTATCTTCCCAGGTGCAGGTTCCAGGCAACTAGAGGGCACCCCTGTAATCCAAAGCCTACTGGAATTATTCAAACCAGCCATTCCTAAACTCCCTACTTTGCCCTGCTTTACCCTTCCTGTAGAAATTCCTATTATGCCCTTTCCTTGAGCTCTCCCCTTTCTCAGGTGGCCCTGTATGAAGTGGCAGGACACCTGTTTCAAGAACCTGTAAGTATAATAAACTGTTCTCCTGAACCTCTTCTGTGTCTTCTTTTATGGCTTCACTTGACTAACCCATTACATAAAAGAACACAGAACAAATTACCTTAGAGAGTAAAAACATCTGAGTGTTTATCAGAGAAATATCTTGAAAATTCAACTTTTTCTATGCTCCTCTTGTCAAAGAATAAATGACATCTAAAGGTAAGTAACTTGAAACAAAACCAAGAAAACATCCTAAGAAGCAGTAAAGGTAGAGGTGTCTCCGTACCTCATCTCTTTATGTTAGAATTTGGGTTCGGAAGTCAGAGAGGTTGTGACTGGAAAGCACATTAACATCTTTATTTGATTTGAGAAACACAGTCAGCCTTTTTTTTTCTAATAGAATGATTGGCTGATAGATTTGATAAGGACTGGACATTTAGGTCATTTTCCATATACTGAATAAACAAAATTCACAGCTTTAAAATTATTCCAAAATAAATTTAAAACAGATGATATGATAAAAATTATTGTATCAAAAGATAATGTATAGGGAGGCCTGGAATCATGGCAGATGAGAGGCAGGACTAGATTACAGCTCCCCCATGGAGAAACAGAGCAGTGTGTGGAGACTCACATTGTGAACTTTTGCTCCAGAACAACCGTGATAATACATTAGGAAAGCTGAGAGAACCCATACACCCTCCAAAGGAAGCAGATGGCTCCTGCAGGACTGGGGAGATACCACAAACACTGTGAGTACCCAAGCTGTGTAAGTGGGAAAGGAGGATTGTCTGGCCCCGAACACACACCCTCACTGGGGTACCTGAAGGTCTTGATCACGGGAGAAAATTCTGGCCTTACCTGGAGATGAGTCAATTTAGGGAGCTGAGCAAAATACAGGAATAGAGGAAGCAGCAGGAAAAGGCCTGTGGACTCTCTGGGTCCCCTGAGTAGCCATTTCTGCTTATCTCACAGGGGTCCTTGAAGAGGGCTGCCAGAGGAACTTGGAAAAGACCACAGGGAAAAGGAAACCTTCAGCTGAACATTGTAACAATTCGAACCAAACATGAAGTCTCCTAGCCAGAACTTGGGCAAGGGTGTGAATCTGGTGTGCAGTCTCCACCAGCGGGGAGGCACAAAGCCCTGCTTGCTTTTGCAGCTAGGTGGCTGGTAGCCTGGGGCAAGTTCTCAGCCCTGCTCTCCCACTGCCTGGAAACAGACTCAGTGCTATTGGAGGGGGGTACAGTGGGAATGAGGCCAGCTTTTTGGGTTTCCTGGAAGCTGGGTAAGGCCTGTGACTGCTGGCTTTCCCCTACTTCCCTGATGACCAGCATGATACAGCAAAGGCAGCCATAATCCTTCTGGGATCATAACTCCATTAACCTGGGAACCACACCCACAGCAGCCACAACAAGACCTGCCCAAGGAGAGTCTGAGCTCAGACATACCTACCCCTGTCCCCATCTGATGGTCCTTCCCTACCCAACCTGGTAGCTAAAGACAAAGAGCATATATTCCTGGGAGTTCTAGGGCCCCACCCACCACATGATCCTCCCTATATTACCACAACAGATGCTGTCTTGAAAGCACCACTTCCTGACAGAAGGCCAACCTGCAAAAAACTAGTGCATTAAACAACCAAAACTAAGGACCCTCTCAGAGTCCATTTCACCCCCCTGCCACCTTCAAAAGAGTAGGTGCTAGTACACAGCTAAGGGATCTGCAGACAGTTCACATCACAAAACTCTGTGTAGGCAATCCCCTGTACCAGCCCCGAGTCTGGTAGACCTGCTGAGTGACTAGATCCAGAAGAGAGATAAAGTCACTACAGCTTGGTTCTCAGAAACACATCCCTAGGAAAAGAGGGAAGAGTACTACATCAAGGGAACACCCCATGGGACAAAAGAATCTGAAAAGCAGCCTTGAGCCCTAGACCTTCCCTCTGACAGAGGCTACCATGTAGATGGGTCAGAGTGGTGGGAAAACTTAAAAGTTATAGGGAAAGACACAAACCTTCTTGGAAGGCCAGGAGGTTGTTCAAAACTTCAGGAGAGAATAAAATCTGAAAGCTGCTAATTCTCATACCCTGAGGCTAAGGGCAAGGAGTAGGTAACAAGGGAGTGTAAAGGAGTTTATCTAGATAAGTTTATTTACTTATGCTGTCCAGAATCAATCTTTGATCATCCGTGCACAAGACTGCTCTCTGCAAGCAGGGATGACAATGTTAACTATCCACAGGTTGTGTTGGCTCCAGGTCTTTGTCATTCAATCTGAACTAAATACAAGTGACTCTGGCTTATTGAGACTGCTAACTCTCTTTGGCCCTTAGTGCCAGCAGTCCCCTAGCCCACTCTTTCACTGGATACCTGTGTCTGAGTACTCCTTTCATCCATCACTTGGCCAGGGTCTGTGTGAAAGACCTGGCACTACCCAAATGAGAAGAAACCAGAAGAACAATTCTGGTAATATGAAGAAACAATGTTCTTTAACACCCACAAAAAGTCACACTAGTTCACCAGCGATGAATCTAAACAAAGAAGAAATCCCTGACTTACCTGAAAAATAATTCAGAAGGTAAATTATTAAGCTAATCGAGGAGGCACCAGAGAAAAGTGAAGTCCAATTAAAGGATATTTTAAAAAATACAATAAATGAGGGGAGATATCTTCAGTGAAACACATAAGATAAATAAAAATTTCAGGAAATAATGGACACACTTAGAGAAATGCAAAATGTTCTGGAAAGTCTCAGCAATAGCATTAAACAAGCAGAAGAAATATCTTCAGAGCTCGAAGAAAAAGTTTTTGAATTAACCCAATCCAACAGAGAGAAAAAATAAGAAAAAAATGAACAAAGCCTCCAAGAAGTTTGGGATTATGTTAAATGACAAAACCTAAGAATAATTGGCATTCCTGTGGAAGAAAAGAAATGTAAAAGTTTAGAAAACATATTTTGGGGCATAATCAAGGAAAACTTCTCTGGCCTTGTTAGAGACCTAGACATCTAAATACAAGAAGCTCAAAGAAGACCTGGGAAATTCATCTTAAAAAGATGATCTCCTAGGCACATTATCATCAGGTTATCTAAAGTTAAGATGAAGGAAATAATCTTAAGAGCTATCAGGCAAAAGCACCAGGTAACCTATAAAGGAAAACCTATCAGATTAACAGCAGATTTCTCAGCAGAAACCTTACAAGCTAGAAATGACTGGGGCCCTATCTTCAACCTTTTTAATCAAAACAATTATCAGCCAAGAATTTTGTATCCAGCAAAGCTAAGGTTTATAAATGAAGAAAAGATACAGTCTTTTTCAGACAAATGCTAAGAGAATTTGCCACTACCAAGGCAGCACTACAAGAACTGCAAAAGGGAGCTCTAAATCTTGAAATAAATCCTGGAAACTCATCAAAACAGAACCTCTTTAAAGCATAAATCTCACAGGACATATAAAACAAAAATAAAATAAAAAAATAAGGTATACAGGCAACAAATAGCACAAAAAAAATATAATAAAAGTACCTCACATCTCAATACTAATATAGAATGTAAATGACCTAAACGCTCCACTTAAAAGATACAGAATTACCGAATGGATAAGAATTCACCAACCATCTGCTGCCTTCAAGAGACTCATCTAACACATAAGGACTCACATAAACTTAAGGTAAAAAGGTGGAAAAAGACATTCCATGCAAATGGACACCAAAGTGAGCAGGAGTAGCTATTCTTATATCAGATAAAACAAACTTTAAAGCAACAGCAATTCAAAATGACAAAGAGGAACACTAATAGAAAAAGGCCTTGTCCAACAGGAAAATATCACAATCCTAAATATTTATGCACCTAACACTGGACTTCGCAAAATTATAAAACAATTACACCTGGAGCTAAGAAACGATATAGACAGCAACACAATAGTGGAAGACTTCAATACTCCACTGACAGCACTATGCAGGTCACCTAGAGAGAAAGTCAACAGAGAAACAATGGATTTAAACTATACCCTGGAACTAATAAATTTAACAGATATTTACAGAACATTCTACCCAACAAATGTAGAATACACATTCTATTCATCAGCCCATGGAACTTTGTCCAAGATAGACCTTATGATAGGCCACAAAACAAGTCTCAATAAATTTAAGAAAATGGAAATTATATTAAACACTCTTTCAGACCACAGTGGAATAAAACTGGAAATCAACTCCAAAAGGAACCTTCAGAACCATGCAAATACATGAGAATTAAATAACCTGCTCCTAAACGATCACTGGGTGAGCAATGAAATCACAATGAAACTTTAAAAATTCTTCAAACTGAACAAAAATACTGACACAACCAATCAAAACCTCTGGAATACAACAAAGGTGGTCCAAAGAGGAAAGTTCAGAGCCTTAAATGCCTACATCAAAAAGTCTGAATGAGCACAAACAGACAATCTACGATAATACCTGAAGGAACTAGAGAAACAAGAACAAACCAAACCCAAATCCAGCAGCAGAAAGAAAATAATGAAGATCAGAGCAGAACTAAATCAAACTGAAACAAACAAACAAAAAAATACAAAAGATAAATGACACAAAACGTTGGTTCTTTGAAAAGATAAATAAAATTGACAGACCATTAGCAAAATTAACCAAAAATAGAAGAGAGAAAATCCAAATGAGCACAATTAGGAAGAAATGGGTGATATTGCAACTGACAACACAGAAATACAAAAGATCATTCCAGGCTACTATGAACACTTTGTGCACATAAACTAGAAAACCTAGAGGAGATGAATAAATTCCTGGAAAGATACAACCTTTCTAGCTTAAATCAGGAAGATTAAATACACTGAACAGACCAATAACAAGCAGCCAGATTGAAATGGTAATTTAAAAATTACCAAGAACAACCAAAAAGTCCAGGACCAGACAAATTTGAAGCTGAATTCCACTAGACATTGAAAGAAGAATTGGTACCAATACTATTGACATTATTCCACAGAATAGAGAAAGAAGGAATCCTCCATAAAGTATTCTATGAAGCCAGTATCACCATACTACGAGCAGCAGAAAACAATACAACCAAAAAAGAAACGTATAGACTAATATCCCTGATGAATATAGATGCAGAAATCCTTAACAAAATACTAGCTAACAAAATCCAACAATATATCAAAAAGATAATCCACCATGATCAAGTGGGTTTCATACCAGTGATGCAGGGATTGGTTAACATACAAAAGTCAATAAATGTGATACACCATATAAACAGAATTAAAAACAAAAATCACATGATCATCTCAATAGATGCAGAAAAAGCACTGGACAAAATCCAGTATTCCATTATGATTAAAACTCTCAGCAAAATCAGCATACAAGCGACATACTTCAATGTAATGAAAGCCATCTTTGTAAAACCCAGAGCCAACATAATACTTAATTGGAAAAAAGTTGACAGCATTATCTCTGAGAACTGGAACAAGACAAGGGTGCCCACTCTCACCACTCCTCTTCAACATAGTACTGGAAGTCCTAGCCAAAGCAATCAGACAAGAGAAAGAAATAAAGGGCATCCAAATGAGTAAAGTAGAAGTCAAACTGTCCCTGTTTGCTGATGATATGACTGTATACCTAGAAAACCCTAAGACTCCTCCAAAAAGCTCCTAGAACTGGCAAAAAGAATTCAGCAAAGTTTCCAGATGCAAAATTAATATACACAAATCAGTAGCTCTTCTATACACCAACAATGACCAACCTGAGAATCAAATCAAGAACTCAACTTCTTTTACAATAGCAGCAAATAAATAAATAAATAAATAAATAAATAAATAAATAAATAAAATACTTAGGAATATACCTAACCAAGAATATGAAAGACCTCTACAAGGAAAACTACAAAACACTGCTGAAAGAAATCGTAGACCATACAAACAAATAGAAACGCATCCCATGCTCGTGAATGGGTAGAATCAATATTGTGAAAATGACCATACTGCCAAAAGCAATCTACAAATTCAGTGCAATTCCTATCAAAATGTCACCATCATTCTTCACAAAACTAGAAAAAAAAATTCCTAAAATTCATATGGAACCAAAAAAGAGCCTGCATAGCCAAAGCACGACTAAGCAAAATGAACAAATCTGGAGGCATCACATTACCTGATATCAAACTATACTGTAAGGCCTTAGTCACCAAAGCAGCATGATACTGGTATAGAAATAGGCACATAGACCAATGGAACAGAATAGAGAATCCAGAAATACTTACAGTCAACTGATCTTTCTAAGTCTTGGTAAAACTTTTGGTAATACTTTCAGGAATTATCTGCATTTATTATTAGATAATAAATTTGTTTATAAGGCAGGGAACATAAAAAGGCTTTGCTTTAAACAAAACTGAAGAGAAATTTGAGGCAGCATGAAAATAAATTTTTGATGAAAAATCACTCAGAGTTTTTTTAATATGACTTAGAAGTTAAAGATTTGTGTGACATTGCTCCTCATATTCCTATCAGATATTTCTTTCCAATTTGAGGATCATATTCTAGTTTCTCTTTCTACCTTAACAATTTTTACCTGATGCCTTTCTAGTTTAGATATTGATTCACAAGTAAAATCCATCATTTGCTCTATATTTTTGAAATTTTTCTAGTAGTAATTTGTTACACTTGTAAATTTTATTTCAGTATTTGCATATATAGTACTTTGCATAGTTTATAATTTAAAATAATTAAAACTTATTTATGGAGTATGATTAAAATATATCAACAGGTTTTCAAATGTTGAATCATCTCAACTTTCTGGGACCAAATTCCACATAATCATGATATATGATTATTTTAACACACTGCTCTATTCCATTTACATGTAATTTATTTTAGGAATTTTTAAACATATATTATGTCAGTGAGATTTTTACTCTGGTGCAATATTTATAGTAACCATTTAGTACATTTATTTCTGTATTCTATGGAAATTAAGCCGTCATCTTCAGATTTTATTTTATTTTGAATTTATTTAATGAGATATCATTTAGATATATTAAAACTCATCACTTAAAGTGTTCAATCAATGATATTTTGTAAGTACATGGTCTTATAATTACACCAACATTCATGGGTATAGACCATTTTAATATTACAAAAGTTCTTTAATCACAAATATCACGCCAAGGCACTCTAGCCTGAGTGATAGGAGGGAACTCTTTCAAATAAATAAATAAAAGAAAGCACTTGGGATAAAACAGAAAACAAACAACAAAAGCAATGACATATACAAGGAAACCACAAGCTGCTCATGCTTACTGGATGGTAACTTTTAAGCATGAATTAATTACAGGTGAATCTACAGAGGAAACCAGGAACTGCCTAGTAGCAGGGTTTAGATGTCATGTTACAGTGGTGGATGTTTTTTGATGGTTTTCAGCAAGAAAATTATCATTCTGATACTTCTTTTATCTGCAACTTTTACAGAAATTCTCAAGAAACTTTATTGTATAGATATGAATCATTCCATTTGTGGACAAATTTTCTATAATAAATTTTCATTCCAAATATTCATTTTCATTCCAAAATATGTAACTCCTTATTTTACTGGTTTACCAAACCTTTTATTTTTCACTTTTCCTTTTCGTATGTTAACTTATTTCTCTATTGTACTGGAATCCTCTACCTCCAACATCAAACTTTCTTTCAAGATAATACTACCTTCAAGCCAGGAAAGTTTACAGCATTTGCATTTTATTAGGTAACCATAAGGAACTATAATGAATCTTTCTATCTTTAATGTATAACTTAGCTTTCTAAATTGTAAATAAATAACCAGTATGCACATTCTTACATTTTTAATTAAATAGTATATTGTTTTTGTGTGTGTGTGTGTGTGTATATATATATATATATATATATAAAATATCTATTATGTGTGCATACATACAGTATTCACTTTAGATTTTAGGAAGCGAGCAATACAGCCAATTTTTATTACATATTTTTCTTTAAAAAATATACCTAAGAAAAACTGAGAGAATAAGGGGAATTAATTAGGTCAGAAAGGTGATGGTTTGCAATAAATTTATATGTAACATGAAAATGCCTCTTCTTATTCTCGTTAACATTATCTATTATTTTTATTACCTCATTTGTAATAATTTGCTTTATACTTATTTTTTAGTTTTTTTATGTTTTTATTTTATTTATTTATTTATTTTTTTGACACGGAGTCTCGCTCTGCCGCCCAGGCTGCAGTGCAGCGGCGTGATCTCAGCTCACTGCAAGCTCCGCCTCCTGGGTTACCGCCATTCTCCTGCCTCAGCCTCCCGAGTAGCTGGGACTACAGGCGCCCGCTGCCACGCCCGGCTGATTTTTGTATTTTTAGTAGAGACGGGGTTTCACCGTGTTAGCCGGGATGGTCTCGATCTCCTGACCTCGTGATCCGCCCGCCTCAGCCTCCTAAAGTGCTGGGATTACAGGCGTGAGCCACCGCGCCCGGTTATACTTTATTTATTTATTTATTTTCTCAGAGCCGTTGGCTTATCTTTAATTTGGACCTCATACTATCTGTGCCTGTTTCACGTGTGCTTGTATTCCACAGCTTGATTTGGTTAAAGAAGTTTATGTATCAGATATCTTTAAACTCCTTGAGGTTTTTCATTTTCAAATTTGTCACAATTCTATTTCTCTATATTAAAAGCTATTACAAACCTAACAACTCAGAAAAATAGCCATTCCAATAGATTCTGTGGATCATCAATTTGTGATTGCAGGGCTCAGCTAAGCAATTCTTCTGTTCCGTATGTCACAGACAGAGATCATATAGTTACACTCAGCTAGTGGATGAGCCGGTCTGAACAATCCAAGAGGGCTTCACTCACCTGACTGGAGAAAAAAAGAAGGCTGAGCTTAGCTAGTCTGCTGACTAGCATGCTATCTCAGAATAAACTGACATTATACAGGAAGCTGACTCTTTCTAGAGTGAGAACTCAGGTGGAAACTTTTATGAGAAGTCACCTTGCCTCAAACCTGCCATACTTAATTGGTTGAAGCGGTCACAAACCCTCTGAGTTTTAACAAAATAAATCTAGATTTTAGAAACCAATGGAAAGCGTATGAGAATGCTTTTTAAAAAATAATACTGTTTTGGCAAAAACTTATATGAAGTCTAGCAATCTTTCTCATTTCAGATTCTTCTTTCTATTAAAATTAAAT
The DNA here is from genome assembly GCF_008728515.1 of Papio anubis. Taxonomy (NCBI): domain Eukaryota; kingdom Metazoa; phylum Chordata; class Mammalia; order Primates; family Cercopithecidae; genus Papio; species Papio anubis. Next base: position 99,002,546 of record NC_044981.1, read on the forward strand.
ATTGTATATTATAGTTTATATTATAAAATATTTAATATTTTATATTACATATTTTTTGTTTTCTATTATATTATTTCAATAATCGTGTTTTATGGCAATTTTATAAAATATTTTATAGAAATATTAAAGGGTACTTTTGTGTCATATGGACATAAAGACATACCTATAATTATGTTTCTCCAAACCAGAGGACATGTTCCCTCTGATATTCCTAATCCATAGAAATAACAAAATCAATATCTTTTGTCTGTTTGTATGTATATTTGTAGACACATGGACATGCATGGTGCTAAAGGCATAAAAGGCAAAAAGTCATTCTCTTCCTTTGTGAACTTACATATGACTTGTACAAATAACACTTAAATTCCCATCTGAAGAAAGGTAACCTCTATATCCAGGAAGGAGTCGTACTTATGGAGAAGTAACAGGGATGTTAAAAGATCATTTTATGATCACTGAATAATTCCCACTTAAAAGACTTTTATGATAACTGTTTTTTCCCTTTAAGCAACAGAATCTTTTATCAAAAAGTCAGTGAAAAGTTAATATGGCAAAGATTGGAGGAAAAAAATTACATTTTTATATTTACATTCATGCTGAAACATTTTATGGAAAAGATGTTTTAGAGTTTCTGAGAGACTTGCTACAAAGAAAGAACAGTGTATAAAAAGGAGAGGTGAAGAAGATCTCAGACAACCTTTGCAAACTCTATTTTGCTTGGAGTCCATATTGAAAAAGAAAATATGTAGAGTTGCTAACTTTATGATTCAGACAAAAGTTACAAAAGAAGTTTTGGAAGGAGGAAGTCAGTGTGAATCAAGTTGTCAGGAAAAACTAAGTCCTAGAGTTACATAAACACCTTTCAGCATTGCCTTCAAAAATAAAAGAAAGGTCTATGTGAACAAAATTGTCTGATTTCCATAAAAAAGAAAATTCCTAGAAAATGTACATTAAACAAAACTATAGATAAGAACAATTAAAAATATTTTTTCATATTTATTCTGCAATAGTTTGTGTATTTCTTACAATTTTTAAAAAGCTGAAATGACCAGTTATGACTGCATTTTCAAGATTGTCAGGGGAATTTTTTAGGCAGTACATATTTTATTATTTTGATTAATAAACTAAATTATTCATCCTTCAACATATGTCATTTATTCCTAGAGAAAAAAACAACCAACACAAAATGTCGAGAAAGTGAATTCATTATATAATCATATATTTTAAAGGTTTTCAAACATTAATCTTATTAATATTTACCGCTAGATCAATTTCATTTCTGAAATATATTCATATAAAAATAATTGCTGAAAACACAGAATTCTAACTTTAATCCAGCTCCCTATTTTATGCAGCATATTAAATTGTATTCAGGTATTATTTCCCACAATGTAGTGCAAATGTCAGAAGAATTTAATCAAAATTCTGGAATATATTTTGACGTTATATGATTGTACTTGTTTTATTATTTTGTGGAAGGATTATAAAACAGTCACTTGTCATTTGTTAATTTACCTACAATTTAATTTTCACTTTTTAAAATGAGATTAGTATTGAGCATTAATTACATTTGCATTTAGGAAAAATATGTGACTTTAAAGTGTTCATACCCTCTGATCCATCAAATCTCCTTATTGAACTTATTCTAATACACACACTCATTTTAAAGATTTTGTATTCATGTATTATATGTAATAACGTGAAGCTTAGCTCCAATAAACATTGAATAAATTTGTACTAATTAAAGTACTTAAATACTTTTTGAAAGCCATGCAAACTCTCCAGAATATAAAGTTTAATTAAAAAAAAACACTACATATAATGATACCTCTTTTAAATAAATTTTATTTATATTTTCCACAAATAAATACCTAATGCTTTATGTTACATGATGCTTCTATGAACCAAAGATCTCTGTCTCTGTGGAATTTACATTCTGGTTAGGAGCAAAAGTATGAAAAAGTAGGGAAGAAAAGGAGCACTGAAAAGGTTGCATATTTAAGTAAGTGTTGTCAATGTAGTCTGCAATGAGATGATATTAAAGTAAAGCTTTGTTGGAGGTGAGAGATTTAAGCAAGAGGTTTGCTGGGAAAAGAATTAGGGGTAGAGGTAGTAGCTGCAGTAAAGGCTTGCTTGCCTTGCCTGTTTGAAGAACACTCAATGAAGTTAATGTGCTTGGATTTGAGAGGCAAGAATATTAATAGAACCAGATGAGTCAGGGAAGTCGCGGAGGACCACATAATATCAGGCTTTGATCCTGGGTGAGATGGGTTTTACCCTGAGTAAGATGGACAATGATTTCAAAAGTTGGAACTGAGGAGTGAGGTGATCTTATCTTTTGAAAGCATCAACTGGCTGCTCTTGAAAGTAAGAAAGATTAGAATCAGGGAGAAGAACTATGAGGCTACATCAGTAATCCTGGCAAACGATGATGAAGGCTCCAACTAAAAGCGTAGCTGGGGTAGAGGTAGGGGTGAGATAATGAGAAATGGCCTGTTTCTGTCAAAATTTTGGTTAAAGAGCCAATAGAGTTTCCTGAGGAATCAGATGCAGGTATAAAAATAAGAGAGGAGGATTAAGGATGACTCCAAATTTTTCAAACTGAAAAAATTAAGTTATCATTAATAAAGATGGAAAAGACTGTGGAGCAAGTTTTGAAGGAATGAAATTTTATTTTCAGATATGTGGAGTTTGAGTATCGGTTAAATATTGAAACAGAGACATGTAGATCAGAAGCAATGTCAGGGCTGGGGATATAACTTGGAGAGTTATTGGCATATATATGTTATTCAAAATCATGAGACTGAATGAAGTTACCCAGGGAAGGATTTGAGATAAAGAAGAGGATTTAGAATTTGGAGAAGATGAAGGACCAGCAAAGGAAGCTGAGAATGAGTAACATATAATTTAGATGAAAGAAGCAATAAAATGTAGTGTCTAAAAAGACAAGAAAGAAAATATTTCAAGGAGGAGAAAGCTGAGGGTAGGACAAGTAACCAGTAAGGTGGTTATTAGTGATCTTGAAGTAAGTGGTTTCACATACTCTATATACTTTCTAGAATCATAAATGATAGAAAATAGGTCCATTGCAATTTTGATGTTTTAAAGTGCATCCAACGTGTTTTACCCAGCTCATCAGAGTTTATTTCACACCAAACCGCCTAAAATTTAGTGACTTAAAGCAGCAACCGTATATTTAGCTCATGTTTCTGTGGGTTGGCAACTTGGTCTGACTCAACTGGATGATTCTTCTACTTGTCTTGTTTGGCTCCACTCATGAGTCCACTCTCAGCTCCCAGGACAGCTGGGGTTGGCTAGTTGGAGCAGGTGGTAGCATTGCTCCACCTAAATAACTTATCTGTGTTCCACATGTTCTCTAAGCCCAGAGAACATGCTCTGGGCTTAATCACACATCATTACAGAGTCTCAAGAAGAAAGAAGAAAGGTCCAAACCTTCTTGAGGTCTAGGTTCATAGCACACGTGACCATATTAGTCCAATGCCAAACTAAATGCAAAAGATGTAGAATTAGATGCCACTTTTGTTTGAGATTTGAGATGGGGCACAAACTGTTGTGGCAATATTTGTAATCTAACATTCTGTCCTCTGGCCATAACTACTTATCCCCTTACATGCAAAATATGCTCACCCATATTTCAAGACCTGAAATTCTCATTCAATTATGGCATCAGGCTTGAAATCCAGGATCCTGTGATCAGTTTGTATCCAAATTCAGTTTTGTCTCCTCTTTATCCAGAGACAAATGAAGCTAAAAAAAATTTAAAAAGTTATCTGTCTCCCACACATCTAATACAGTGCTGATACAAGGACAGGATAACTGTAATAAATACCCCATTAAGCTTTACAGAGCTGGAAAACAAAATTTCAGTTGTAACAAATGAGTCTCATCTGGAGATTATATGTGTGCACATAAAATGTGTTTTTGGAGGTGGACCTGAAGCAGCATGCAGAAAGGAATACAGGCGAGAGAGTTTAATATGACAGAATCAGGTTAGACAAAAATGCTAAGTGATTAAAAAAAAATTACTAGATTACTAGATCAAAAGACCTTAAAAGGAAGTTACATGAAAAGACATTAGAAAGTGTTGATCAAAAAAAGTGTAATAAGTGCTGTATTTGAGTCGATAATTATGGTTACAGAGCCAAAACCATGAAGACTTGCATGTCTCAAAGTAGCAAAGTCATTTAGAAAAAAATTTGTAATAATTAACCTGAAATAGTTAACCTAAACTAAGAAAGTAGTAGTGAGAATGGAGTACAAGTGAATATAATCAAAGACTCAAGGGCATGTTAGGTGAAAGAGTAACATGATATGATTAATTGAATATGGTGGATGAAGTTGAATATATACGGGTGACTTTTTCAAATGTTTGACTCAAGTCAAATAAGAAATATTGTTCACTGAGGTAGGAATATATGAGAAGGTGTAATTTGAGGAACAGTGGCAAATTTAATATTGGATACATTGAAATTTAAGATTCTTGGAGACTTAAATAGATGTTTCTAGGATTTAATTTGATATTTATGTTAATACCAACATCAAGGCTATGATCTGGCTATGGCCATATCTTCAACTTGGAGACACCATCTGAATCTGAGATGAGATGAATTTAATAAGAAGAATGTGACAAGGGACAAAAATAATTAATAAACATTGAAGTCTGCTGATATTTAAAGGGCTAGTTTAAAAAAGAGGAATAATAATGGCAACTCTAACGAAGCAACTACAACTGTTGAACTTGAACTGAAGCATGTAGACCTTGTCACACATCACACAACTAGTAAATAGCTAAGTATGATTAAAACACAGGTCTGTCTGCCTTCTAAACCCATGATCTCTACAGACCACTACTTTTGTGGGCTATGGTCTTTACAGGACAAGAAAATGGAAAACAAACACAAAAACCTTTACTATAATTTATATAAACCAGAGAGCTTGCAATTTCATCTTCACTAATGGCCATTTAAAATACTGGTGAAAATAGTGTAGGGTACTAATTTTGCTCGGGAGCATATAAAAATAATTGAACTGCTAAGAATAACTCTTAAATAAAAGATTGTTACTAATCACCCAGTACTAAACAGTTCTAAAATTTTTGAACTTAGTATTAGATATTAATAGAATAGTTAGTTACTGTATACCCTCTTCTTGTAGAATTTATACTTTATCGAGAGCATGGGTATAAATCTCTGGTATCTGAATAAGAGTTTGTTGTAGATAAAAATGACTGCAAATATGTAAAGGTTACAGCTCCACTCTTTAATGAATGTATTTTTGAAGCCTTTACACATCTGTACTCTGGTCAACAGAATAGTTGAATAAGTACCTTAATTTTCTTAAGGCAATTTTGTTAAAGCAATCTTTTCTTGATACCCTACCAAACTTAATTTTACGAGTATTCCTCTCTGGGGAGTGATCCAGGCGATATGATGGCTGAGGTTGCTGATGTACATTAATTTAATTTTAATAGCATTTATTGGCATTGTTTCCTAATATCGTACTTTATCCCACAGTCAGTCTAAAACCAAGGCTCCTTTCTGATCATCTGCAGACTGACTATAGATAGTTTACTCTCACCAAAGAGGTTTCCAAACCTGACTGCACATTGGAAATAACTGAGAAATTTGAAAATGCCCATACAATGGCCTTATTCCTAAATGTTCTATGATTATGTAAATGCATCAATATCTTTTCAAAATTTCTCCACGTGATCTTAAGGTGTAACCACAGTTGAACACCAACATCTTACCTGACACACATTAAAGTTTAGATTGTATTACTGTCTTATGTATTAAAATAAACATATGCTAACAAGTTATACAAAAATTTATTGTAAGTTGTCTCTGTAAATTTAGTAATAAAATGATTTAATTTCTCTAGAAAGGGCCTTTGAAAAAAAGTCTTAAACAACTGTAAGGTACCAAAATTATTTTAATCAAGGGGGTACTTTGGAAGAATTAATCCTTCAAATAGATTTTCAACTATTTTAAATTATGTCTTTAATTTTATTCTTAAAACCGATCACATATTACTAAAATGAAACTAAAGAATATTATCCCAGATTATAATCCCTTTTGTGAAATTTAAAGATCCAAACATTGCCTGAGGATGCCAGTGAGAAGTGCAATATTCAATAATCACTCTGATTCACCAAACAGTCTAGGCTTTGGTGAAACAGAATGTTTGTTAGTGTGTTTAGCAACATTTTAAATTTTTATGTCAAACAAAATAGGCAACATTTTTTCAGCATTTAAGTCTCAGAAACTGGATGGCTGACATAAAATCTGCCAGTCTGCGTGTCTGAAAGTATGTTAGGGAGGAGACTGTCTTAAGTGAAAGCTCCAACAGTTTTCTTACCACATATCTTTAAGAGAAAAGAAACATTGCCTAGCAAGTTTCCGCTTTATGGAATCATTGAAGATTCACCAAAAGCAGAATGAATATAATAAGATGAAACTGGATATTCCAAGCAACATTTAATTGTGTAAAAAAAAATTCTGATCTATTCTCTCAACATATTCTATAAAAAGTCAGAGGAGAAAAAATAATTTTCGTGATTGGGATTTAAACAGATTTCTCTAGGTTTTACATGGCACATTGCGTACATCATGTTATCAATGCACTAGAATGTAAGAGACTTTATCATTTTTATTGTGTCTATTTGATTCTTCTCTCTTTTATTATTTGTTAATCTGGCTAGCGGTCTATTTTGCTAATCTTTTCAAAAAAAAAAAAAAAAACAGCTCCTGGATTCATTGAATTTTTTGAAGGGTTTATTGTGTCTCTATCTCCTTCAGTTCTGCTCTGATCTTAGTTATTTCCTGTCTTCTGCTAGCTTTTGAATTTGTTTGCTCTTGCTTCTCCAGTTCTTTTAATTGTGATGTTAGGATCTGGATTTTAGATCTTCACCACTTTCTCCTGTGGGCATTTAGTGCTACAAATTTCCCTCTAAACACTGCATTAGCTGTGTCCCAGAGATTCTGGTACATTGTGTCTTTGTTCTCATTGGTTTCAAAGAAAGTATTTATTTCTGCCTTAATTTGGTTATTTACCAAATTAAGTCATTCAGGAGCAGGTTGTTCAGTTTCCATCTAGTAGTGCGGTTTCGAGTGAGTTTCTTAATCCTGAGCTCTAATTTGATTGCACTGTGGTCTGAGAGACTGTTTCTTATGATTTCCGTTCTTTTGCATTTGCTGAGGAGTGTTTTACTTCCAATTATGTGGTCAATTTTAGAATAAGTGTGATGTGGTACTGAGAATGTATATTCTGTTGATTTGGGGTGGAGAGTTCTGTAGATGACTATTAGGTCCACTTGGTCCAGAGCTGAGTTCAAGTCCTGAATATCCTTGTTAATTTTCTGTCTCATTGATCTGTCTAATATTGACAGTGGGGATATTACCACTGATCCCACGGAAATACAAACTACCATCAGAGAATGCTATAAACAACTTTATGCAAATAAACTAGAAAATCTAGAAGAAATGGATAAATTCCTGGGCACATACACCCTCCCAAGACTAAACCAGGAAGAAGTTGAATCCCTGAATAGCCAATAACAAGTTCTGAAATTGAGGCAGTAATTAATAGCCTACCAACCAAAACAAAGCCCAGGACCAGATGGATTCACAGCTGAATTTTACCAGAGGTACGAAGAAGAGCTAGTAACATTCCTTCTGAAACTATTCCAAACAATAGAAAAAGAGGGACTCTTCCCTAACTCATTTTGTGAAGTCAGCATCATCCTGATATCAAAACCTGGTGGAGACACAACAGAAAAAGAAAATTTAAGGCCAATATCCCTGATGAATATCGATGCGAAAATCCTCAATAAAATACTGGCAAACTGAATTCAGCAGCACATTAAAAAACTTATCCACCACAATCAAGTTGGCCCTATCCCTAGGATGCGAAGATTGTTCAATATATGCAAATCAATAAACGTAATCCATCATATAAACAGAACCAATGACAAAAACCACATGATTATCTCAATAGGTGCAGAAATGGCCTTTGATAAAATTCAACACCCCTTCATGGTAAAAACTCTCAATAAACTATGTATTGACAGAACATATCTACAATCCTAAGAAAAAAAGAACAAAGTTGGAGGTATCACACTACCTGACTTCAAACTCTACCTCAAGGCTACAGAACCAAAACAGCATGGAACTGGTACCAAAACAGATATATAGACCAATGGAACAGAATAGAAGCCTCAGAAATAACACCACACATCTACAGCCATCTGATCTTTGACAAACCTGACAAAAGAAAGCAATGGGGAAAGGATTCCCTATTCAATAAATGGTGTTGGGAAAACTGACTAGCTATATGGAGAAAACTGAATCTGGACCCCTTCCTTACGCCTTATACAAAAATTCACTCAAGATGGATTAAAGACTTAAACATAAGACCTAAAATCATAAAATCCCTAGAAGAAAATCTAGGCAATACCATTCAGGACATAGGCATGGGCAAATACTCCATGACTGAGACACCAAAAGAAATGGCAACAAAAGCCAAAATAGACAAATGAGATCTAATTAAATTAAAGAGCTTCTGCACAGCAAAAGAAACTGTCATCAGAGTGAACAGGCAACCTAAAGAATGGGAGAAAAATTTTGCAATCTATCCATCTGACAAAGGACTAATATCTAGGATCTACAAAGAACTTAAACAAATTTGCAAGAAAAAAACCCAACCCCATCAAAAAGTGGGCAAAGAATATGAATAGACACTTCTCAAAAGAAGACATTTGTGTGGCAAACAAACATATGAAAAAAAGGTCATCATCACTGGTTATTAGAGAGATGCAAATGAAAACCACAATGAGATACCAACTCACGCCAGTTAGAATGGTGATCATTAAAAAGTCTGGAAACAACAGATGCTGGAGAGGATGTGGAGAAATAGAAACACTTTTACACTTCTGGTGGGAGTGTAAATTCGTTCAACCATTGTGGAAGACAATGTGAAAATTCCTCAATGGTCTGGAACCAGAAATGCCATTTGACCCAGCAATCCCATTAATGGATATGTACCTAAAGGATTACAAATCATTCTACACATGCACACATATGTTTATTGCAGCACTGTTCTCAAAAGCAAAGACTTGGAACCAACTCAAATGCCCATCAATGATAGACTGGATAAAGAAAATGTGGCACGTATACACCACAGAATACTATGCAGCTGTAAAACATGATGAGTTTATATCCTTTGCAGGGAAATGGATGAAGCTGGAAACCATCATTCTCAGCGAACTAACACAGGAACAGAAAACCAAACACCACATGTTCTCACTCATAAGTGAGAGTTGAACACATGGACAGGGAAGGGAGAACATCACACACTGGGACCTGTCGGGGTATGTGGCTAGGGGAGGGACAACATTAGGAGAATTACCTAATGTAGGTGATGCGTTGATAGGTGCAGCAAACCACCATGACATGTGCATACCTATGTAACAAACCTGCATGTTCCTCACATATATCCCAGAACTTAAAGTTAAAAAAATAAATTAAAAAAAGAATGTAAGAGACTTGAGGTCAAAAACAAGGTTTCATTTTAATATTTTTCTCACTGAAACTGGTCCATAGCAAATGCTAAATACTTATTTGATCAGAAAATGAATAGAATCACAATACTTCTTGGCATCCACTATATTAATAACGGGAGAAGTGAATAAACACTTAAAATAGTATTTGCTGTTATTTTAAATATAAGTGGCTCAGAAATATAATAAATAAAATTGGTTGACGTACTCCAATAGAGCATAATGACAAATGACAAGAATCATGCTGGAATTCAACATCAACAACAAATAATTAAACATTGAATGAACCTGACAGAAGACCTTTAAAATGTTGCCAAACTCTATTTGGATAAACTGAATGTTTACAACAAGCCTAATGATTTCATCAGTCTTAATTATAATTGTGGTTTAGTAAAAGACTCACATCCACTAAAAGTAATGAAGAATGTGTCAAATGTTTGAAGAGAAACAATTAACTACTGCCCAAATGGTTATTGTTTCGCAAATAATCAGAAACTGGGGAAAATGATGGTAATTGCAAGAGAAAGCCTATTGTCTCTGAAACAACACAGTGATTCTCTTACACAGCAGCTCAGTGTGATGATTCTTAAGATTTATAACCTCCTGCTTCTTTCCATTAAATTTTTATGCAATTTTTATTTTTTGTTTTTAAAAAATTTTTAAATTTCAAAATGACAAATTTGAAAAATGCAACTGTTACTTAAATATTTGTCATTTTGCTTAAATGTATGTACAACAATTAGAAGCAAAATTTGTTTCAAAGGAAGTTTGAGCTTTTGCATTTGAGTTTATTTATATTAAAATTAGTAGAAAATAGTATTAAGCTTTAAAATTAGAAAATTATAGAAACTGATACACCTTCTGAATAGTGATTCTGGATTATTTGATTGTCTTCAACATATAATGCAAGCCTTGTTTTATATATATATATATACACACACAATTTAGCATTATTGAGTTCATAATACTTTGTCTCACATTAATTAGCATTTTCTGTAACTATTTCCATCTTTAAACATGGGGTGCACATTACACAAATATACTACTGTTAGGCATTTGGTAGATTTCTCACTACTTTATAGTAGTAGTGAGATCATAAAAGCTTTACCTAAATTACTTTAAGATTATTTCTTGAAGTATAATTTTCTGGAAGAATATTCCTAAAGGGAAAATGAGGTTTTAAAGTATATAGATAGTTTGTTGGTTCCATCTTTTATTGTTCAATTTAACTCTAGAAAAAAAAGTATAGCAAATTTAAAGTACCATAAGAGACACGTAAATTGCATGTACCCTAAAAGCCAATATGTTGTATTTACATTTTGTTTGGTTTTGTAGTTGAATAGAAATACAATTGTTTCTTAAAATTCTTTAATTTGTATTTTGTTAATTGCTATTGGACTGTACTTTCCTCTATGAAATGCCATGTTGCCCATTATTCTTTATGTGATAAGTGACATAAATTGTGGACACTATTTGCCGACTTGGATTGTTACATAGATTTGCTTCTAATCATATTCCTAAAGCTTATATTTTCTGGGAATTTATTGATTCGATCTTTTAACAAGTCTGTAGAAGATTTTTATTTTAGGATAGTCATATAATCCCAAGCATTTAACTTATCTCTAAAATCCCCACTGCAAAAGAAATGCAAAAATAAGCTTTTGTGTATGTAGCAGTGCTTAATAAAGGGAAGAGGACTTTTAACAAGCAATTTAAAAGAATCTTTGAGCTATTTCTGTAAAATGTCAAGTACATGGGATCCAGAAACTAGGAACATCCCATCTCAGTGCCAGCAAACAAATAATCTACATTCCCCAGCAGCTTCTCAAAACACAAAGCATAAGGCCAGGAAATGTGGATTCATCAAAACTCAGGAGGTAGGGTATAAAACAGCTTAAAAATTGTGCCAATTATAGCATAAGAATCAAGTGAGCTATAGTCACCACTGTATCATTACTTCTGTTATCATAGATGAAGTACAGTAAGGTCATAATAATGATAATAAAGTACAGTCTATATCTGCTATGGTTTCATTTTGGTTCATCTCTGCCAAAACTCATGTGAAATTTAATTGCCCATATAATGATGAGATTTGGTGGGAACTTTAAAAGGCCTTTGGTTCATGAGGGATCTGCCCTTATGAAAGGATTAAAGCAATCTTGCAGGAGTGAGTGAGTTCTCATTTCTCGAGAAATGAAATTAATTACCATGAGAATGGATTGTTATAAAGCAATGCCACTCCTCCTCATGTTTTGTGTTTTTCACGAGTGCTTTCTTGCCCCTTCTGTTTTTCTACCATGCTATGAAGGATTAGACCCTCAACAGAATCTGTCAGATGAAGCTACCTCAGTCTTGAATTCTTAGCCTGTAGATTCATGACCTGAACTAACCTCTTTCCTTAATGAATTACACAGTCTCAGGTATTCTGTTATAACAGCACCAAATGAACTAGGACAGTATCCATGCCATTTTCTTAAAAATTTTTAATTTTTTAAAATGTTCGTCTTAAGTATTCTGAGTGAAGTGTGTATCTCCTACAGTTAAGTATTCTCTTGTAGTAAAAATAAAAAGTCATATTTTTAAAATAATAGTACCAAATTTCATATCCAGTTACAGTTAAGTAACCAGGAGTGGGCCTGCGCTCCCACTTGAAAATTAGATTCTAACGAAAAAGAAAAGTATGTAATGGTTGTTTTCAGAGAACATATAACAGGTAGAACAAAACCCTGTTTTCTGAGAAAAGAGAAACAAGTTGAACCCTGTATTTCCCTAATTTTACACCTGAATAAACATCTTGGACTGTGGTGGTAGGAGAACTCTGGCAGAGAATGACAGTCTTATCGAGTTGAGACAATTGAAACAGGAATTCCAGGATGTTAAGTGAGGGCAACTTGTGTGGCAGAGTACTGGAGAGTAAGGAGCTACAAAGAGAAAGAACTCTCTCAGAAATTTGGTCTCCATTGAGTATAACAATAAATAGTAAATTGCAAATACATAAAGTGAAACTTCATGAGGCTAAGCAAAGTAAAACCAAGGAGGTATGTGAGCAATTGGAAGATCTCAGCCGGACCTGCAGAATGTTCAAGTTCTGTCAATATAGAATGTTTTGGGAAAACACAGATGTGTAACAAAGACCTCAAAAGGGATACACAATAACAATGTGTCTAGCTACAAAGACCTGCTCCAACAGAATTTAAAAACAAAAGCAGAATCAAGCTGATCCATGATACAACCTGCAAGAACAAGGCTAAACATGTTTTGCAATAGGAAAAAAAAAAAAAAAAAAAATTCAGCAGTAAATATAAAGTTCATAATGACCAGAATCCAATAAAAAAAATCACTGGACATGCAAAGAAGCAGGAAAAGTACGATCAATAGTTAAGTTATGGCAGAAAGACCCAGAAATTAAAAATATCCAGACCAAAACTGCTATTTAAAAAGACATGTTTTAAGAAAAATATAAATATATTGAATTTTGAAATGGAAAATATAAAAACCATAAAACAAAATATCAAAAGCTCATTTTCTAGAGCTCAAAAATACAATGTAAAATTTTTCACAAGACTAAAATAATGAACAGAACAACAGTGCTTGTTAGACTAAGCTAAATTGGTGTATGTCACATGTAAATAAAATTATAAAAGAGCAGTATAAAGTGGCCAAACAAAGATATTTAGAAAAATATTATCCCCAATTTTTAAATTTTTATAATAAAAAATCCACAGATGCAAAAGAATTAATAAAAACCAAACAGGGCTAACAAAAAGGAAACCACAAGAACTGTAGTATCAAATTGCTGAAAAACAGCCACAGAAAAATTTTAAAGCAGCCAAAATGAAAAGGAAATATTACATGCCATAAAATAAAGGTAAGAATTAATGCTGGCTTTCATCAGAAAATGAAATTATGTTTTCTAAATGTGGGGAGAAAAATATAGGATTCTATAGCCAGTAAAAATATCTTTCATAAATTAAGTTAAAATAAATCTCATTTCTTTAAAACAAGTCCAAAACAGATACAAAGAAACAAAACTAAATGATATTTCCATCAGCAGAGAGAAAATGATTGCAAAAATAAAGTAGATCTACCAAAAGAAATGGGAAATGTAAACATTAGTGAATATAAAATTCCTTTTTCCAATAAAAATTTATTAGGTTATTGTTGGCCATTTAAGCAAAACTTTTGTCATATATAGTTGATAACATGTATAGAAGTAACATTTTTGAAAGGAAGATAAAAGTATCACATTACAATATTTTATTTTTTTGTAGGAAGTATTATGGGTTTATCAGAATACAGACTTCAGAAACTTTAAGTTGAATATTCTCAGTAGTATTCTGAAATATAGGTCAACCAGTAAAAAGAACAAAGCAGAAAGTTTAATAATAAAATAAACTAAACAAGGTAGTAAATAATAATCAAGCAAAAAATAGTAAAAGAGGGAAAAATCAGAGAACAAATGAAACAAGTAGAAAAGAAATGGAATGTTGGTAAATCTTAAACCAATCATAATAGTAAGTCAAGATATATAATGGTCAAAACCAGGGTTTGTGAAACTATAGCCTGCAGGCCAAACTCATCTGCTCTTTCTTTTTGTATAGTTCATGATCTAGAAATAATTTTTACATTGGCTGTCGATGAAAATAAAAAGAATAACAATATTTTAAAATCTGGAAATTATATGATACTCAAAATTGGGTGACTTGCAGTTTGATTGGAATACAGCCACACTAATTTTTTAATGTATTATCTATGGCTGCCTGAGTTTTACAATAGCAGATTAAATAGTTGCAGGAGAGAACATACAGTCTGTAAAGCCTAAAATATTTACTATCTGTCTCTGCAGAGAAAAAAACTTCCTGACCCCTAGCCTAAATGTTCCAACTAAAATGCAGAGTTTATCATTCTGTATTAAAAAATAAGAAACGATTCCATTTTATATTGTCTAGAAGAAAACACTTTAAATATAAAGGCACAGGTTAAAAATGTATGTACAACAGGCCAGGCACGGTGGCTCACGCTGGGTAATCCCAGCACTTTGGGAGGCTGAGGTGGGCGGATCCCAAGGTCAGGAGATCGAGACCATCCTGGCTAACACAGTGAAACCCCATCTCTACTAAAAACACAAAAAATTAGCCAGGCATGGTGGTGGGCGCCTGTAGTCCCAGCTACTCAGGGGGCTGAGGCAGGAGAATGATATGAACCCGGGTGTCGAGGCTGTGCCACTGCATTCCAGCCTGAGTGATAGAGGGAGACTCCATCTCAAAAAAAAAAAAAAAAAAAGAAGTATGCACAACATAAGTAAGCTAGTATAATTATATTAATGTCAGGAAAACAAGACTTCTACAGAATTACTTTAACCGGACATTTATAATGATAAAAAGACAACTCAACAGAAAGACATAGTCTTTATATATATATATATATATATATATATATATATATATATGTGCCTAATAACAGAGCTCAGATATACAAAGAGCAAAAACGTAACAGAAAAACATTAAAAAATTTGGAAAACAATTGAATGTTTCTACATTTCTCTGTGAGTGATTGAAAAAACACGAAGGCAGAAAGTTATTAAAGTTATATAATACTTGAACAACATAATCAAATAAATTGACCTAATTGATTTGTAGTGCTACAAACAGCAGCATACACATTTCTTTCTAGTACATGTGGAACAATCACAAAGACCATGTGCTCTGTCATTAAACATATCCCAGTAAACATAAAAGTTTTGATACCAAGTAATGTTTTAATTCAATAGAAATTAAATCAGACATTTGAAAAATACCAAAATGTTTAAAAAATTTAAAAACACCTTTCCCCCCCCCCCAAGTTTTCTATTAGATTCATGGGTACATGAACAAGTTTGTTGCAAGGCTGTATTTCATGACACTGAGGTTTGGGGTGCTATGGAACCCATTACCCAGGTAGTGAGCACAGTATCCATTATATAGTATTCAACCCTTGCCCTCTTCTGTACTCCTCCTCTTACAGTCCTCAATGTCTATTATTCCCACCTTAATGTCTACAAAAACTTTTTGGCAAGGAATATTAGCAAAAACTTTTTGCTAATGGCAAAGTTTTGCCTTGGCAAAAACTTTTTGTCAAGGAATATTAGAAAACATTAGAAAAGTTTCATATTTGTATCTGGTTCTGTTGATTGATTTGCCTGTTGACATTTTGTTGTTTTTTTCCTTCCTTTTTTTCCATGTCTTGTAATTTTGTTGTTCTATTATTATTATTCTTGTCCAAACCCAGACATCTTGTTTAGACTGAGGTCCGTACTACCCTTCTTAGGCCTGGAAATGTTTAGAACTCATCTTTTGCTAGCTCTTCAGCATGCAGGGGATTGAGTGAATATACAGATTGTCAATATTGAACAATGCAAAGTTTGGCAGCACTGAACCCCTACAAAGTGAAAAATCCACATACAACTCTTGATTCCCTAAAATTTTGACTACTTAACTAGTCTACTGTTAATCAGAAGCCTTACCAATCACATAAACAGTATATTAACACTTTTTTTGTATGTTCACTGTATTATATACCGTATTCTTATAATAAAGTAAGCTAGAGTAAGGAAAATGTTATTAAGATAATCGTATGGAAGAGAACATATGTTTATTATTTCCTATGCATTAAGTGGAAGTGGATCATCAAAAAGGTCTTCATCCACGTTGTCTTCAATTGAGTAGGCTGATGAGGAAGAAGAAAAAGAAGAATTTGTCTTACTGTGTTAGGGGTAGGAAAAGCAGAAGAAACTTCACGTATAAGTGGACTCACACAATTCAAACTCCTTTTGTTCAAGAGTCAACTGCAGTTATGATTAGATCAAGGTTTGGCATTGTGATTGTTATGGTCGCAGCTTAGAAGACCAGAGGCTTCAAAATCCATTCATGTTACTTTGTCTTTAGGATGGGGACAGTAATGTGGTGAACAGGAAAAGACATTCTCAGTTTTGTACAATATCAGGCATTCTGTCCAAGATAAGCAATCAATTATATCCCATATCACTGTGTAGCCTCCTTTGTTTTCTTCTATTTTAGGTTACCAGGTATCCTAAAAGCTCAGCTTTGTGATGGGTTCAAGAAAAGTTGTAATTTTGTAGGTCATTTAGCTATCTTCATGATTTTGTAACTTTGGGAAAAATGCCCTTTCCAGCTTCCTACATTTTTAGCAGAACATTCACTGTTGTTTCAATTTGCATTTGTTCAGATGATATTTTTTTCAACTGCTTTATCTGCCTTATGCATATCTTATTTTGCGAAATGTCTGTTAAAATATTTTGTCTTTTTATTGATGTTTTATTGCATGTTCTGTATATATTTCCCTTGTAAGATATATACATTGCAATGTTTCTCCCATTCTGTAGCTTGCTATTTTGTTACTGAATTATTGTCTTATATCATGGGCTTCTTTGGTGTTCATTTAATACCCAGTAGCTGTAAATTTCTGTGTTTCATTATATTTGGGAAATGTCTTGGCAATTGTTTATTTCATTACTTTTCTATACTACTTTCTAAATTATCCATATATTTCACCATTTTACATCATCCAACACATTCTTGAATTTAAGCGCATTTTATATGGGTCTTAATGTGAAGGTTTAAAGTGAATTTTATGGTAATTCATGCATTCCTTGCATATCTGGGCTTTGTTTTCTCTCCTAAGATTTTTACTTAATAATCAATAATCAATCCCAGCCTGTTCTTGACTCAGGAAAGAATATATTTCATACATATGGACTTTGGTGCTTTCCTCAAATTTAGTGAAGATCACTGAACTATGGCAACCTTTATCAGCCTATTCCATCTCTTCTCAGAGTTTCTAAAGGTTTTTTGTTTTTCTGTTCTCAACATGATTTTCTTGACTTCTGTTTCTTCTGCTAGCCATTCACATTAGAGGAAATGCTCACAATTCTGTTGATATAGCTCATTTCATTGAAGAATTTTGGAAGAAAGGAAGGAGCAGGAATTCAAGTCCTGATGCTGATCACAATTAGCCTCCCAGTTTTTAAAGTTTTGTTTTGTTTTGTTTTGTTTTGTTTTGAGACGGAGTCTTGCTTTGTCGCCCAGGCTGGAGTGCAGTGGCCGGATCTCAGCTCACTGCAAGCTCCGCCTCCCGTATCCACGTCATTCTCCTGCCTCAGCCTCCGGAGTAGCTAGGACTACAGGCGTCCGCCACCAGGCCCAGCTAGTTTTTTGTATTTTTTTTTTTTTTTTTTGAGACGGAGTCTCGCTGTGTCACCCAGGCTGGAGTGCAGTGGGCGCTGATCTCGCTCACCACAGGTGTTCATCTGTGTCTGGCCAGGGGCTATTCTCCTGCTCAGCCTCCATAGTTGGGACTACAGGCCACCACGCCTCCTCGGCTAGTTTTTTTGTATTTTAGTAGAGACGGGGTTTCACCATGTTAGCCAGGTGATGGTCTCTGACCTCCTGACTGCAGATCCCACTGCCTCGGGTCTCCCAAAGTGCTGGGATTACAGGCTTGAGCCACCGCGCCCGGCAAAGTTTTCATATAAAATTATTCATTTTGGGGGGTGGGGGGGGGTAGGTGTCACCGCTGAAAATTTTTTCAACCATTTTTTCTTATATTTCATTAGGGGAGGAAGTCCCAGAGATTCAGGCTTACTCTGTCCAATTTTGCATGAAATCTACACTACTGATATAATTTTAAATAGCTTAGTGTATTTGGACATTTCCAATAAGTTTCTGTCACTTTTGTAATTCAAAAACTGGATATGAAAAATTATTTTTACACTTATAAGTATTACATATATAAGGAAAAGTAGCCCAGTTAACAATGGACTTAAAAAACTCATTCATAATTGCAAATGTGCAATTATATATGGAAAAATGTTAACCATCATTGTTATAAAATAAACACACAATAAAATTTTATATTAAACTTTATCTCTTAGATTACTAAAGCAAAAAGAAATATCTGGCTTTGTCAAGGAAATAAAATGGAAATCAGCATGTGCTGTTAGGGTAAACTATTACATTCTTCTTATTGGAAATTGGCTACAACTTTCAAAAATATGTCTATATTTACAAATGTACCTTAAAATTAATTACAATAATAAAAATATGTATAAAGATAGTAAGGACATGCATATGGCATGGATATGTTAAAAAATCATGTATACTGCAGTGTCATTTATAACAACATAAAAACAAGAAATCACATAATGTCTAAGTGTAAGTTGATAATTATAAAAATATATTGAAATGGAATGATACAAAGACATTCAAGATCATATTTGACAAATACCATATTTACATGAAAATGATTTTATATGTGTGAAGAAACAAGCTACATAGTATGAGGTTTTTAATTAAAAGACTCATATATATTAAAAAAGAAAAAAAGCTTCCAGTGAGTCAAACCTTAGCAATGTATAGAACAAAGAATATTAATAAAGGAAGATAATAGAAAACATGTTTTGCATGCATTTATGTTTTGTGGGTATGTGTGTTTGTGCCCTTTTCTAATTTTCAAGAACTCTTTATTAAATATGTATTACTTTAAAAGTAGAAAAATTTAATTATTTTAAAATCTGTTCTAAATTCAGGAAAAAAAAAAAGAAGAGATCTACTATGTGTGGAATGTGAGAGAAAACGCATAACGAGATTTTAAAAAATAGAGTTCCTTTGGGAGGCCGAGGCGGGCGGATCACGAGGTCAGGAGATTGAGACCATCCTGGCTAACACGGTGAAACCCCGTCTCTATTAAAAATGCAAAAAATTAGCCGGGCGTGGCAGTGGGCGCCTATAGTCCCAGCTACTCAGGAGGCTGAGGCAGGAGAATGGCCTAAACCCGGGAGGCGGAGCTTGCAGTGAGCCGAGATCGCGCCACTGCACTCCAGCCTGGGTGACTGAGTGAGACTCCATCTCAAAAAAAAAAAAAAAAAAAAAAAAAAAAGAGTTCAATTTTCTGAGAAAATATGGAGATATGACTGAAGCATTAGTCTTAAGAATAATTGAAAAATCAGACAAGGAAATGGAAAGTTTAGAATAGAAGAAAATAGTCAATAGTGACAAAGTATGCAGAAAAGTTTAGAGAAAAGGACATTTAAATGCTCCCATTATTTCTAAAATTGTGTTCTCAAAATGATGAAAGCAGTTTTAATAAAATGATGACATCCAGCAAAAGAAACTACCATCAGAGTGAACAGACAACCTACAGAAGGGGAGAAAATTTTTGCAATCTACTCATCTGACAAAGGGCTAATATCCAGAACTTATAAAAAACTCAAACAAATTTACAAGAAAAAAGCAAACAAACCCCATCAAAAGTGGACAAAGGATATGAACAGACATTTTCAAAGAAGACATTCATACAGCCAACAGACATGAAAAATGCTCATCATCACTTGCCATCAGAGAAATACAAATCAAAACCACAATAGCATACCATTCACACCAGTTAGAATGGCACCATTAAAAAGTCAGAAACAACAGGTGCTGGAGAGGATGTGGAGAATAGGAACACTTCTACACCCTGTTGGTGGGACTGAACTAGTTCAACCATTGTAGAAAACAGTGTGGTGATCTCAGGGATCTAGAACTAGGAAATACCATATGACCCAGCCATCCCATTACTGGGTATTATACCCAAAGGATTATAAATCATGCTGCTATAAAGATACATGCACACGATGTTTATTGTGGCACTATTCACAATAGCAAAGACTTGAATCAACCCAAATGTCCATCGTCAATGCAGACTGGATTAAGAAAATGTGGCACATATACACTATGGAATACCACGCACATAAAAGGATGAGTTCATGTCCTTTGTAGGGGACACATGGATGCAGCTGGAAACCATCATTTCCCCAGCAACTATGGCAAGAACAGAAACCAAAACACCGCATGTTCTCACTCATTGCGGGAAATGAACAATAAGATCACTTGGACACTCGGAAGGGAACATCACACACTGGGGCCTATTGTGGGGAGGGGAGCGGGAGGATGGTACTGGGAGTTAGAGCTGATGTGGTAAATGACGAGTTGATGGGTGCAGCACAATCAACATGGCACAGGTATACATATGTAACAAACCTGGACGTTGTGCACATGTACCCTAGAACTTAAAGTATAATAATAAAAATAAATAAATAAAAATAAATAAAATAAAATGGTGACATCATCAAAAGTTTCATTTTTGTCAGAAGAGGTATTTCCTCCCTCCTTTAAAGACTTATATACATACCCACATTCATTTGACTTAGAGCACCTCCTATGTGAAACATATACTTCCCTGTCCTACTGATGTAGAGCTTGACTATGCAATTTACTTTCGAAACTGCAAGGTGGACAGAGATAAAGCAGGTGCTTTAAAAGCCATTTTATATTTCCACTAAGCCTTTTGCATGTTGTTTTTGCCAGGAGAATAGCACATCCTAACATGAAGATGCTCCTTCAGATCTGATCTTGAAAAGAGAAATAATAATGATTTCAAATAGGGAGTAGGAGCCAACTGCTAATTCTCTAACTTAAGAAACTGAAATAGAAGAACAAGTTAGATCTGGAAAAAAAATAGAAGGATACAATTAATGATAAAAAGAAAAATTAATAAAATAAAGCATAGGAAACAAAGAAAATCAGTGGAATAAAAATATCTCACTTTGGAAGAATCAGGTCAGGCACAGTGACTCACGCCTGTAATCCCAGCATGTTGGGAGGCTGTCGTCAGTGGATCATGAGGTCAGGAGTTTGAGACCAGCCTGGCCAACGTGGTGAAACCCCGTCTCTACTAAAAATACAAAAATTAGCTGGATATGATGACATGTGCCTTAGTCCCAACCACTTGGGAGGCTGAAGCGGGAGAATCATTTGAACCCGGAAGGCAGAGGTGGCAGTGAGCTGAGACCACACGACTGCACTCCAGCCTGGGTGACGAGCGAGACTCTGTATAAACAAAAAAGAATCAATAGAAATTATAAACCTCCAGCCAATCAGCCAATGAAAAATGAACAAGTAATAAAAGAAAGATACAAATGAATAATATCAGGAATGGAAGAAGACAATATACTAGAGAGCCTACAAAGATTTTTTTGAATTTTGTATTTCTCCTTGGGTCAGTATTAGAAGTTGTGTCACTCAAGGAATTTGTCCATATTATCTAAGTTGTAATATTTATTAGCATTGTTACGTACTATTCTATTATTCTTTTAATATGAGTAGAATCTGTACATATATTTCTATCCTTGTTCTCAATATATTCTTTAATATATTCTTTTATTCTTGGTAAATCCAGCTTCAAATTGATCAATCTAATATTTTTCAAGAACCAGCCAACTTCTAGATCCACTGATTTTTCTCATTCTCTAAATCCTAGTTCATGGGTATATACTCTTCACTTTACTGTTTCCTTCCTCTGTTCTGAGAAAGGCAGTCTCTAAAATTGTTCTCAATTATCTCTGCACCCTGATACCCATACCCTTGGTAATCCTATTGTATTAGTCTGTGTTCATGCTGCTGATAAAGACATACCCAAGACTGGGTACTTTTTTTTCTTCACAATCATGGTGGAAGATGAAAGCCACCTCTTACAGCAGCAGACAAGAGAGAATGAGAGCCAAGCAAAAGGGGTTTCCTCTTATCAAACCATCAGATCTGGTAAGACTTATTCACTACCACAAGAACAGTACAGGGGAAATCACTTTCATGATTCAATTACCTGCCACTGGGTCCCTCCCACAACACATGGGAATTATGGGAGCTACAATTCTTTAAATTCTTCTAGTAATATCTTTATTTATGGTGGAGCAAAATTTGCAGAGAATTTTTCTTAACGTCCAGTCCCTGCTTGGCTTTATGCTTTTCATTGCATAAAAGTTGCATTCTATCATTAATGTTTACTTTATCCTTATTTAGCATGGTTGTGGGGGAAGTCTGTTGATATTCTCTGACTTTCTGATTAAGTCTCACTCTTAAGCAGGTAGTGTGAGTGTGTGTGTCTTGTGATGGTGCCTTTACAAATCTTTCTACCTCTCATCCAGGTATATTGCTGAGCCTAGTACTTATTTCTGCCACAGCCCTAAGAATTTCCTTTTCCTGTTTCTCTTCCCCAGCTACAGTGGACTTTGTCCTAGGTGGCTTGCCTGGTAAAGTTCATGGAAGAAAATTCTACTAGGGGTGTAAATCCCATATGTCTGCCACCTATTGGGACTTCATACTTTCACACTAGTCCCTAGGCAGTCAAATGCTTAGGTGTGGCTTCTCCATACAGGCATCTATCTCTATCCTGATATTTGGTAATTGTTTGCCCAGGACCTCAGCACTTTGATGGGATCAAGAAAAGTAATTATTTTGTAGTATATACAAATGTGTTTCTCATTGCAAAAGGGAGAGTGATGCTCTTTACAACTCTCTATATCTCAAAATAGAAACTGAAAGCTGAATTCCATCACACATGTTTAAGTAATAAAGATATTACCAGAAGAATTTAAAGCTTCTGGTGCACTGAGAGTAATTATAGCAACAACAAACATCAAACTCAACTCAACCTGACCAAGTCAACACAAACTACCATAATAAAGGTCTAGGAAAAGGAAAGGTGTGCTATCCATTATTTCCCTCCTTTTCTTTCTTTCTTTTTTTTTTTTTTTTGAGTCAGAGTTTTGCTCTTGTCGCTCAGGCTGGAATGCAGTGGCGCCATCTCAGCTCACTGCAACCTTTACCTCCCAGGTTCAAGCGATTCTCCTGCCTCAGCCTCCCGAATAGCTGAGATTACAGGTGACTGCCACCATGCCCATAGGCTAATTTTTGCATTTTTGATAGAGACAGGGTTTCACCATGTTGGACAGGCTGGTCTCGAACTTCTGACCTCAGGTGATTCACGTGCCTAGGCCTCCCAAAGTGCTGGGATTACAGGCGTGAGCCACTGCGCCCGGCCTTCCCTCCTTTTCTTTCTGCTGCCTATACAAGCCTAGTTAATAATAATAATAATAATGATAATAATAATAATGTATCTTTCTTCTCCGATGACTTTAAAGATTTTATCTTTATAACTAGTTTTCAGCAATTTGATTATAATACCTTTATAAGGCGTGTTGGTGTAGTTTTCACTACATTCATTATTTTTGGGCAGCACTGAGGTTCTTGAATCTGTGGCTTAAAGTTTTCTTCAAATTTGGAAATATTTCAACTATTATATTCTAGGATATCTCTTCTGTACCTCCTCTTTTCTTGGAATTCAGTAACAGTAATCCTATACACTTTGATATATTCCAACAAGTCTCTAAGTCCCTGCTAATTTCTTTTTCATTTTCTTTTCTCTTTTCAGTTTGGATGATTTATACTGCAATGCCTCTATGATCCTTTCTCACACTATCTTCTATCTTCTGACAAACCATACAATGTATTTTCATTTCAGATTATTTCAACTATCATATCATTTAATTCTCTTCAAATTTTTCATTTCCTTTTTTCTTATATTTGTATTTCTTTTAATCTTTGAGCACATTTTCAATAGATGTTTTAAAGTTATTTTATACCAATTGTATCTGGTTTTTTCCTATGATTTGATGATTCTCTTATCTTTGAGTCACGTTTTCCTGATTATTATATGTAGGACTTTTTTATTTGATATTGAACATAGGTATATTACATTACGGACTGTTTGAATTGTGTTGTCTTATTTTAATGACCATAGAGTATATATTGTAAGGCATTTAAGTGCCTTGCAGATCAGTTTGATCAATTAGAGGCTCATTTTTCAGTGTAGTTAGAGTGTGCATAAGCTACAGTTTGCTCTAGGACTACTAAGACACAATAGCACTTTCAAAGTCTATCCTAACTAAATTAATGTTGGTCAACAACATCTCTTCATTCTGCTAATTTGGAACTCATACAGTACTCAGCCCTGTGTAAATCCTGGAAACATTTCTAGCTTATAGCTCTTCAGTTTTTTGTTTGTTTGTTTGATTGGTTGGTTGCTTGGTTGTTACTTTTCTTCCCACTATAGGTTTATTTTCGCCTGGCCTTGTGCAATTTCACCACATATATTTTCAAGTGATTATTAACCCAGACACTTAAGTAACCATTTATGAATTTACAGAGTTCTTTATCTGTGTAGCTTCCTCCTCTCTGACTATTTTCCCACCAATTCTAGTTGGCTCACCCACCCCGATTTTCAAACTCGATCTCCTTTAGTTAGTGATACAGAGGGGTTTTTTGCTTGTATTACCCTTTCTGGCCAATCCGGAGAGTGTCTTAAGGGAAAATATGAGAATAATCGGCGCCAATTGAGTACTTCTCTTGGGAAATAAATATAGCCCTGCACTCTTTCATGTTTGATATCTGCAGATAGTATTGTCTGATTTTCTAGTTATTAATCTTCAGAGGGTCTATACAGTATCAGCTCTATCATTGGATGCAAAAGTTTCTCTTTTGAATGTTTAATTTCTTTATTAGTTTCCATTTCTAAATATTCAAATTTTTAAAAATCTACTGTTATTTTTTCTTTTTCTCTATAAACATTTTCAAAGTTTACTTTCATTTTTTCTTCAAATATACTGATTCATGTTAGTTTTTAACTGTTGGAGCTAATACCAACATAAGACATTTCGTGAACTGATGAATTGCCTATCATATCTGCTTTTTGGTGCTTATGGGGCCTTAAATCATTGCAAAAGTAGTGATTTCTAACTATGTGTTGCTCATTTTACTCAGAGCATAATTTCTGGGAATTTCCGTCGTCTAGGATTCAGGTGCAATTCTCCAGATAGGATTTATCTTTGTTGCCAAAATGAACATAGTGGAACTATTGGCCCAGGACCACTTTAAACTAAAATCAACGTTTGAAGTTTTATTGGCCAAAAGCTAATATGAATTATATATTTAAAAAAATTCTATGGAAAGGTCATCTCAGTTATAATTCCTCAGAGACCTTTTTTAACTCCTGTATAACTCAGCACCAAGGTAATTTATTTGATTAATCTTGCACGTATGTGGGACGACCAGATTTATATCTGGATTACATCACACACTAAATTGTATATGCTTTATTTTTTCTTCATACATCCCTTCAAGTCATATGAACATAGACTTAATTTCCCCAGATTTTGCAAATATTTTCAGGGTTAAAATTACTTGAACTCTGAATTCTTCAGCAGTTCCCTGCCCTCACTGACATTTTCGCCTGATAGTAAATTGTCAAATTGTATTCAAAGACTTTTCAATATTTTAAAATACATCTGGCTCACCTTCCAAAGTTTCTCTCTGAGAAAAGTTAGTGTGATATTTTAGCCAATTAATATGTACTAAATGGAAGTCCTACCTCATTCCCTAAAGATATATTCAGAAAATATAACTTATGACATACATTAAAAAAAATTAAATTTCAAACCCTGAGGAAGCAGGGGAGCTGCTTCCTTTTGATATAGATGTATAACAATATACAGATAAAAAGAAAATATTAACCAGGTTTCTAATAAAATTTAGAGTGTGATATCATTTAGGACTAAGGAACAATTTAAAATGTGGAAAGGCAAGTAGAAGAAAAATCTAGTTATCACCCTTGAAGAACTAATGAAAACATTTAAGAGAAGATAAAACTTCTGCAGGAGACATGAATTTCTTGATGAATATCATATTTAGGTAGTATAATATGAAAAAATATTTAAAGAGAAAATATTCAAATGATCAGTAAATAAAAAGTAATTTCTAAAGGAGAGATGGAGCTGAAGCAAATGAATTAATGAAATTGTCAAAATTACTAATACATTGGCCTTAAAATTGAAATTGTATATTATGTTTATAAATAGTTGAATATTAAATTATAACTATAAATGACATGGTGAAATTGTTAAACTTAAAGAAAAAAGTATAAACATTTAAGAAAACAATTTACTATATTGATAACTAAACCAAAATCCAACTGTTTTCATCCTTGTCTAAAAATCTTAAATATATATAAGAATATTAAATACCTGAAATGTTTAAGAATGTAAAGGTAAATGTTAACATTTGAAATTATAACACATATAGTATTTGATATACATACATATATTTGCACTTTGTACATATATAATTACACTTTGTAAATATATATATTGACAGTTATTCTGTTGCTGGACTGTGAAAACAAAAGATAGTGAGATATCTTGAGATTAGCATGAACTTAAGAAACATGTATCTTTTATGAATAAATTGCTTGAAGACTTATGCAAAAACAATAAAAGCAAAATCCAATTTTCACCAAATAATTTTGACCCTAAATATTTTGAGATGAACTCCAAAATTAATTATCTTATGATCTTTGAATGTACTGAAGAATTTTAAATCAATGAAAAAGACAAAGAATTGGTTAATAAAGTATTACATTTATAACCACAATCTACATTAACAAAAATTGGAGGACAGATTTAAAGAGCAGAATGACCAAACACACCTATTTTTAAAATGCCATTTGAAGAAATAATTTACTTTCATTGTGATATTCGCATTTTTAAACTTTAAGGTAAAACTGGAAATACCTAATGGCATTTATGTTTAGAGTCTAATCATGCAGAAAATAATTGAGAACGAAAAGTAGCCATTTACAACAAAATGCAGATCTAAATATAAACTGCAAATATGCCTAAAAGCATAATAGAAGAGTATAGAAACAATAAACAACATAAAATATATGCCCATGTATGGAATAATAAATCTTTCTTTCAAAAGTTGCTTTACCACGTAGTGTACAATAACAACTCCCAGTTCTATTAAAAAAAAAAAAAAATCCAAACAGAAAAAAATTTCAAAGGCAATAAGTAAGATGACAAGCAAAGATTTATCAAACAAATGCTAAAAGAAAATTGGTGTGGCAAAATTGGTATGAGACAGAATAGAGAAGAAGGTAAAGAGGATGTATTGCAGTGAAAAATGTAGTTTTATATTGATTAAAAGATACAAATCCACAAAAGTCTGCAACAATCATGAACCTTTCGCTGACAAATTACATTTCATGAAAAATGTATAAAGCAAAATCCATTAGAAATGAAAAGAAAAATTGATAAAAACACAATTGTCATCAGAAAGTTTAATGCACCATTACAGATCCATGGCAGTTCAAGTAATTCTAAAGTATGAGCATATAATTTTAGAACAATATAATAAATAATGTTAGAATAATTTCGAACGCTTTCTTCTCAACCAGAGCCTTCTGAGGAGAGTTTGTTTTGTAACTGCCATACTAAACATGGAAAAGCAACACAGAAGTGAAGCTTCCATGTGACTACCTGTAGATGTGTTTTCCTTCATTTATTTTGTCCTCAGCAGGAAGAGTAAAATGACCAATCCTGGGAAGGTATATTTTAGTGGACACAGCACAGGGTCCTGCTCAGCTCACAATTCCCTCTTCTTCAGAACCGACTGGAAATGGTAAGCCCATCAGTTGCTCAGACATTGCTCATTACCTGTCTCCTAACAACGGCTGCCTTAGTCCTGGGATTAAAACTTGAAAGAAAAAAAGTTCCGCTCACATCCATTGGTAAGAAATGTGAAGCCAGAAGAGCTGGCTCCTACATCTCCCCAGCCTTCATTGGTTCATGAAGCACTCGGTCTTCTTTAAACAACTTCCCATTTGTGAATCAATATAGGAAATGTTGTACAATTGTCCTTGGGATAGGCTCCCAAAATCCTGGTTTCATATTCAAGTTCTACTATTTAATGGTTATACACATGCACACATGCACATACACATACACCATTATACATTATAAGTGATCCTTCTGAAATGTGGTCAAAATTGCTAGTCATGTTAATTTAGCTCATCTTTAAAATCATTATGCCAGTGAATATAATTTAATGCTTCTGTAAATTTTCTTCACCTTGGTACTTGGTTACTGCATCTATTCTTTAGGAAATCTGAATCAAACCATAAGTGAAGAGTGTGTGTGTGTGTGTGTGTGCGCGCGCGCGCGCACGCGCGCACGCACATGCACAGTGTTTACCACTTGGTAGTTAGTAAGTTTTGAGTGGAATGAAATTTGAAAATTGATTTTATTTAAGTTAGGCTGGCCGGGCATGGTGGCTCATGCCTGTAGTTTCAGCATTTTGGGAGGCTGACAAGGAAGGATCACTTGAGCCAGGGTGTTCAAGACCAGCCTGGGCAACAGAGAGACCCCCGTCTCCACAAAAAATTATCCAGGCATCATTTTGTGTGCCTGTAGTCCCAGCTACTCAGGAGACTGAGGTGGGAGAAGCACTTGAACCCGGGGATGTTGAGGCTGCAACGAGCCGTGATCACACCACTGCACTCAGCGTGGGCAACAGAGTGAGACCCTGTATCCAATAAATATATAAATAAATGATCACACTGACCATACTTTCTGTTCCAGGAGTATAAGTGAACTGAACACGATAAATATTACTTAAATCTTTCACAATGAAAATGTATTTCTTATCTAGACAAATGGGCAAGTTTCAGTAATTCTATCTATTCTTTCCATGGAATATTATCTTTCTTTAGCTTTCATGATAAGACCCATGGTTTTCCACTCTCCTACTGCCTGCGTCTAAAGTGCTTATATCCTCAGGGCTTTGTCACAGGCCCGTTTCTCTTCACCTTACATGAGAAATTTCCTTCAATTCCATGTATTCAGCTTTCAACAATATGCTTCTATATTCCACATATCTGTCTCTAGTCTCGGCGCCCCCTTATTATTTGATGTAATATTTAACTCTCTGTGTCTAAAATTGACATCAGGATCTTCCTTTAGAGCTTTTCTTGCCCTTGTGTTAAATATTGTAATGAAGTACATTCATTGAAACTAGACTAATACTAAAATGAATATTCATATATCACTTTATAGTAGACAAAGTTTTATTTTTACATGTATTTATTTATATTTGCTTAATTGATATAAAATTCCTATATGATTCACCATTTTCATCATTTTAAAGTATACAATTCAGTGACTTTAATACATTTGCAATGTAGTGCAACTATCACAACTATCTAATTACAAAATATTTGATCACCTGAAAAGGAAACCTCATACTCAAAAAGGAGTCACTTTCTATTCTATCATTCCCCAACCATGGCAACCACCAATTTGCTTTCTGTCTCTATGAATTGACTTATTCTAGACATTTTATATGAATGGAATTAAACAATGTGAGGCCTTTGGTGTCTGGCTTATTTCACTTACCATGATGGTTTCAAGGTTCATCCATGTGGTAGCATGGATAAGGTTTTTATAATTTTTATAGCTGGCTAATATTGCATTATACGGATATACCACTCTGTTTCTATATTTGTCAGCAGTAGATGGACATTTGGAGGTGTTTCCACTTTTTCTGGCAATTTTGAATTATACTTCTATGCATATTGACGTATAAATGTCTGAACACCTATTTTCAGTTCTCTTCAGTAGGTATCTGGGCAGACTTTCTGGGTTATATATTAATTATATGTTAAACATTTTCAGGAAACTACAAACTGTTTTCTAGAATGGCTGCATCATTTTGCATTCCCACCAGCATTCCATGTGACTTCAGATTTCTCCACATCCATGCCAACTCTTATTTTTCTTTCTTTTTAGCTAAACTAGTAGTTGTGAAGTGGTTTTCTTTGTGGTTTTTGGTTTGCATTTCCCTAATAGCTAATAATATTGAGCATCTTTTCACATACTTACTGGCCAAAGGTATGCTTTTTTGGAAAATTGTCTAGTAAAGCCTTTGCTCACTTTTAAATTGGGATGTCTTTTTGTTGTTGAATTGTGAGTATTCTTTATATAATCTGGATACTATGCGCTTATTAAATATATGATTTACAAATATCTTCCCACATTCCGTGGGTTATCTTTTAACTTTATTGATTTTTCTTTTGATGAACAAAGTATTTAATTTTAATGAAGTCCAGTTTGTCTATTTTTTTTTAGCTTGTGCTTTTAGCATTATATCTAAGAATCCACTGGCAAATCCTTGGTTATAAAATGTTACTCCTATTGGTTTTCTTAGAAGAGTTTTAGAATTGCAGGTATTAAATTTAGGTCTTTGATACATTTTGAATTAATTTTTTCTTATATAGTGTGAGACAAGGTTCCAATTTCATTATTTCACCCGTGGTCACTCAGTTGTTCCAGCACCCTTTGCTAGACTGTTAGATCATTCCTGCCACATTTAATAGTCTTGGGACCCTTATTGAAAATAAAAGTCTGGATTTATTTCTGGACTTTCAATTTTATTCCATTGATCTATGTACCTATCAATATGCCAGCATTGCACCGTTTTTATTACTGCAGCTTTGTAGTAAGTTTTGAAATCAGAATATTTGAGTCCTCCAACTTTGGTTTTAATTTTCAAGATTATTTCGGCTTATTTGGAATTCTGGCAATTCTATATGAATTTTAAGATCAGCTTGTCCATTTCTGAAAAAAATATGCAGCTGAAATTTTGATGGGACTTACACTGAATCCATAAATTAATTTGGAGATTTTTGCCATACAAATGACATTAAGACCTTCAACTTATAAACTGCAGAGGAATTTTTATTTATTTAGATATTTCAAAATTTTTTTCAACAATATTTCATAGTGTTTAGGGGGTAAGTTTTGCATGTTCTTGGTTAAATTTACTAGTATTTTCTTTATTTGATACTTTTGTAAGTAGAATTGTTTTAATTTTATTTTCAGATTGTTCATTATTAATTTATAGAAATGATTTTTTATTGAAATTATCCTATAACATCTGAATTTATTAACTCTAACAGTTTTTAAGATTTTTATATATAAGACGATGCCATCTGTGAATGTAGTTTTTCCTCTCTCTCTTTCCAATTTTGATGCCTTCTAGTTCTTCTTACCCAATATCCCTGACTAGATCTTCCAGCACAACGTTGAGGAATAAAATAATAAGAACAAACATTCTTTCCTTGTTCTTGATCTTAGGAGAAAATCTTCAATCCTTCACCATTATGTAGAATCTTAGTTATGAATTTTTATAGCTGTACTTTATAGTTTTGAGAAAGTTCTTTTCTAGTCCTAGATTGTTGAATGTTTTTATCATTAAAAATGTTAGATTTTGTCAAATATTTTCCTATATCACTTTAAATGTTTGTGCTTTTTTTTTTTTTTTTTTTTGAGACGGAGTCTCGCTCTGCCGCCCAGGCTGGAGTGCAGTGGCCGGATCTCAGCTCACTGCAAGCTCCGCCTCCCGGGTTCACGCCATTCTCCTGCCTCAGCCTCCCGAGTAGTTGGGACTACAGGCGCCCACCACCGCGCCCGGCTAGTTTTTTGTATTTTTTAGTAGAGACGGGGTTTCACCGTGTTAGCCAGGATGGTCTCGATCTCCTGACCTCGTGATCCGCCTGTCTCGGCCTCCCAAAGTGCTGGGATTACAGGCTTGAGCCACCGTGCCCGGCCGTTTGTGCTTTTTTGTTTTTTTTTGTAAGAGTGTGGATTAATACCACATTATAATGATTTATAAATTTATAAATTGATTTATTTTTATATGTTGAACTATCCTTCCATTTCTGAGATAAATTCCATTTGGTCATGGTGTATAATCCTTTTAATGCTGATAAATATAGTTTTCTCATATTTGTTGAATTTTTTTAAATTTATACTCATAAAGTATATGGTCTGTAGTTTTCTTTTCTTGTGATATATTTGTCTTTGGTATCAAGAGAAAATGGACTTTATAGAAGAAATTAGGAAAGATAGCTCTTCTATTTTTTAAAAAGAGTTTTAGAAGAATTGATGTTAATTCATTAAATGTTTCATAGAATTTACCAGGTAAAACTCACCAGAATGTATTTGGTCCTGAGCTTTAACTTTGCTGGAAGTTGTTTTATTATTATTAATATTATTATTAATTCAATCTCTCTGTTACAGGACTACTCAGACAATACATTCTATTTCTTCTTCAGTTCATGTTTGTGGTTTATGTGTCTCTAGGATTTTTCTTTTCATTTCATCTAGGTTATTTAATTTTTTTGGAGTGCATATTTTTCATCATATTTTCTTAAAATCCTTTTTTTATTTCTGTAAGGTCTGTAGCAGTGTCATGATTTGCATTACTGATTTTGGTAATTTGAGTCTTTGTTTTTTTCTTGGTCAGTCTAGCTAACGGTTTGAAAATGTTGATGTTTTGGGAGACAAAACCCCAACTTTTGGTGTTATTTGTTCTCTGTTTTTCTGTTCACTACTCAATTTATCTCCTCTCTAACCTTAATTATTTCCTTCTTTCTGATGCTTTTGGTTTCGTTTACACTTATTTTTTCTAAGTCCTTAAAGTGGGAGGTTAGATTGATAATTTGAGATTTTTTTGTTCTTTTTTATTAAACGTAGACATTTCCAGCTATAAATTTTCCTCTGACTATTGCTTTTATAAGATCCTATGCCATTTGGTATATTGCATTTTTGTTTTCATTTGTCCCATAGTATTTTACAGCATCCCTTTTGAATTTTCTTTGACCATGTTGGTTAAAAGTGCATCGCTTAATTTCCACATATGTTTTCTATTGTCCATTTCTCCTTCTACTTTTGATTAGTAATTTTATTCCACTTTGGTCAGAGAAGATACCTCATGTGATTTTAATCTTTTAGATTTAATAAGATTTGT
Source organism: Papio anubis (assembly GCF_008728515.1). Taxonomy (NCBI): domain Eukaryota; kingdom Metazoa; phylum Chordata; class Mammalia; order Primates; family Cercopithecidae; genus Papio; species Papio anubis. The sequence goes on from NC_044981.1 coordinate 99,035,696, forward strand.
TTTATAATCTAGCCTGGAAAATGTTCCATGTGTCTCTGAAAATAATGTGCATTCTACTATTATTGGTTTGACTTGTTAATATTTGTGTTTGGTCTGGTTGGTTTCAAGTGTTGTTCAAGTCTTCTATTTCCTTGTTTCTATTTTCTCCAGTCGCTTGATCCATTATTCCAAGTGGGTTATCGAAGTCTCTATCATTGTTGACTATTTCTCCACTCAGTTTTATACATTTTTGCTTCATAGGTCTTGAGTCCTGTTGTTAAGTGCCAATAATTTTTAAATTTTTATATATTCTAGATGGATTAGACCTTTTATCATCATATAATGTTCTTCTTTGTCTTTTGTAACAATTTTTGTCGTAAAGTTATTTGGTCTGATATTAGGATAGCCATTCCACCATTCATTTGGTAGCTGTTTGCCTGCATATCTATTACCATCTTGTTACTTTCAACCTATTTTTGTCTTTGGATCTAACGTAAGTCTCGCCCAGGCAGCATACAGTTGAACTAGATTTTTCCTTTTTAAATCTGTTCTAATATCTTTCTTTTAATTGGGCAACTAAAACCATTTGTATTTTATGTGATTACTGATAAAGAAAGACCTACTTCTGCCATTTTGCTTTTTGTCTTCCACATATGCTATATTGTTTTATTCCTCAATTCCTACATTACTACGTTCTTTTATGTTAAATATTTTCCAGGCACACTTTTGATCTCCTTGTTTCTTTTACTATGTATATTCTAAGTTATTTTCTTAGTGGTTACTGTCAGAACTAAAAATAACAACACTAGTTATAATAATCTAGATTTTGACTAGTCATTCTTTTGGATGCTGTAAACTTTTCATTACTTTCCAGAACTCTGAGATAGTTGATTATCATATTTTTCTTACCAGTTTATTTGCTGTTTTTGTGACATGACAGGCTTTTGGAAACTCCTTTACCATTTTTATAGACATAACTTCTATTTTTTATTTTTTAAAAATATTTTCACCTTAGTATTAATTTATCCTTTAATTTAATTTATCCTTATTTAATGTAAAATCTTTGGTTTCTCTTTGGAGTTTATCCTGTGGTAGTCATTAACATTCTTCTCTTAATATTTCTGACCCCCCCCTTCTGGGTGCAAGTTTAGTTTGTACTTTTTCTCCCTTCTTGTGATTAGATGTGGCCACATGGCTAAATGTAGTCATTTTGACTTGAGAAACCTGGTGTGTTTTAATTCTAGGTCAAGTACTCTATTGCCTAATAAGACCCTACAGATCTCAGGCTACACTTTAGCCTAGCAAACAGCAACATCTGAGATGGAGATTACTCCATAGCTTTGTTTCCTGACTGGCCAAATTCGCTTACCTATGAATAGCATAGAATGTTAAGTGAGAAGTAAATTTTTGCTGTGTTAAGCCACTGAGATTTTGGGAGATGTTACCATATCATAACCCAGTCCATTGGTTCCCAAAGTTTTTGATCTCAGAAACTAATTATACTTTTGAAATGTTCTTAGTTACTTCAGAGAACTTTTGCGTATGTGGATAATATCGGTGGATTTTTGTAACATTACAAAGTAAAACAGATAAATTTTAAATGTGTTTTGTTTGTTGAGACAGATTTTCGCTCTTCTCACCTAGGAGTGCCATGGCGCGATTTGGCTCACTGCAATCTCTGCCTCCTGGGTTCGGGGGATTCTCTTGCCTCAGCCTCCCGAGTAGCTGGGATTACAGGTGAACACCACCATGCCCAGCTAATTTTGTATTTTTAGTAGAGTCTGGGTTTCACCATGTTGGCCAGGCTGGTCTCGAACTCCTGACCTCATGTGATCCGCCTGCCTCAAGCTCCCAAAGTGCTGGGATTACAGGTGTGAGCCACCACACTGGGCCTTAAATGTTAATTAATTAAAATAGCAATTATAAACATTCTATATCATAAATCATACGTACTTATAGAAATTTCCATGTTTTCTAAAGTAAAAAAAAAAAATTAAATAAGAAATATAACATAGTGACATATTTTTGAAATGATTTTATGTTTTAGTAAAATATTATTGGAATTAATGTTATGATATAACATGTACCGTAGCCCCTGTATAACTCCACAGTGCACTCTCAAAGGAATGAGAAATAAAAAGGAAAATGCACCTTACTATTATTATAAAAATAGTTTCTACCTTAAGGATTCCAGGACAATTATCAATAATGCCCCGAAATATCTTCCCAACTTCCTGGCAAGCTGTAATCATCTTTTAACTTTGTTTAGATGACACTTATTCAAGTGATGTTTCTTTGAACTTTCAAAACTGAGATATATTATCTACTCCTTTCATAAAATTAATCATATTGTATCATAATTTTCTGCTTGCTGTACAATGAACTACTAAACAGTGAGCTAATTCATTAATTTATTTGTTCATTCACTTATTCTACAAATGCATGTTAATTACTCATTGTGCTACATCATAGGCAAATATTGGAGGGGAGGGCAGATATAGCTTTGCCGTTATGAAAGAGATTTACATTTTTAATATTTTCTTTAGGCAGCTTATCCCAAAAGATAAATAAGGAAAATTGTTATTTCTCAAAATTCTGCCTTCAGCCAGGCATGACAAACCTATTTTCACACTGGGTAGTGGAAAGTCTTAATGAGAACCCAATATTCTTCAATAAATTGTTATCATTTTATATTATTAGAACAGTCTGATTTTGGTTTTAAAATTCAAATATGTTTATTTTTGAAATACAAACTTCAGCTTCTGATGAAGTTTCTTTCTCTCCACCCCCTTGAAGTTGACCTTTTTATACTATAGAAGTTTGAAGGAAAGGGGACCTGTTTTTCAAACATACATTTTTCAAATAGCTCCCTTTCTTGAGGAGTATGAGAAAAAACTTTATCTCTGTAACTACTGTTCTAGCAGATTGTCTGAGGTCTCAAAGTTTACACACATTGCTCCCTATGTATCCCACAGATGAGGGGGTAATTTATGAAGAATATTCCTTGGTATCAGTCTTTGCCATGTAAATTTGGCTGCATGTTTTTGTTTATCTCCAAGAGGTTTCATACAATATTTCTCTGTTGTGCCTGCTCCCCTTCCCCATCAATAATTTTAAGTTCTCCTATTTCTTTTATTAATAGAGTCAAATCAGAGGCCCATTAATTTATAGGGCTGATTTAAAATACCTTATAAAAGGCAGCTATTGGTATTGGTTGGCAGTCCATGCCCCCTCTTTGCCTATCAGCCTCTCATTACGCCTTTCCTCCTAGATTATTTTGACCCTGTTTTGATAGCATGGGGGCATGTTACCAAATCTGCTAATTGAGCATATATCTATGTACCCAGAAAATTCTAGACTTCCATTCTTACACTGTCAGTCATAAGTTAATTCCTTTGGGTTCTCACTCATCTTTTAAACTTTTTTTTGTTTTAAAAGTTTTTTATCTAGGAATTATTCAACCACATACACAAAAGACAATATTATAATAAATCTTCCTGTACACTTTAACAGTAGCTTTTGTAATCATCAATTTAGAGCCAGTTTCAAGGACTTCAGCCTCAGCTTTGTAACAGGCACTCCTCTCTCCTACGTTCTATCTACTTTTCGCCCAAAATTCTGCATTCCCTAAATATTATCCTCAAGTATCACTAATTCTTCCTTTAAGTTGATATGGAAGTAAGTTGTAGAAATGAATGGGAGAAACAGCCCTCTGAACTGGTTTCTATTTCCAAGCCTTATGTGTAATGATTGACCACAAAAAGTAGTGGTTCTCTGAACATAGATGTAGAGGGTACTGAGTTCTTCTTTCCTTGAGTCACATATATACAAACTACTATAAAGTTCCTAATACAGACATTTTAAACAAAGGATGATAGGTTAGAAAAAGCTAACTGCAGGGTGCTATGGAAACAAATATCAGAGACTTATATTTCCTGGGGTTAGAAAAGGCCTTTTGAACTGCAATGGCCTGGAAATACATATATAGTTACATAGCCATCCAGGACTGCAGTGTGGTCTGAGGTGTTGTGTTTTGTTTATTTGGTTTGTTTGTTCTGGGAAAGTTTAAGTATCTATTCAAAGCCATTTTAATCTACCAGGATGTATATAATAAAAGTAGCCTTGGTGTTCAGGGTGTACCTCTTCTAACTTAGGAGCTATCAGGACATAACCCTTGTAGGAATCAAATATATAATAGGCAGTGAATAAAAATGTAAACCCAAAAAGTTTTGGGTTTACCCAAGGACTGTACTGGGCAGGCCTGATGTTGAAGACTGGGTGGAACCATTAGGGGAGCCAAGGAAAAGTTGTGTAGGAGGTCTGGGAAAGTGAAAGTAAAAGTAAGAAGACCTCTTGACCTGGCAGGGCAGGAGGGAAGAATGAAAACAGGGAAAGAAGTAGAGGAGGCTGAGCTGCTGTGGAGGCCAAGATGCTGTGGAGGCTGAGCTGCTGTGTGTCTTCAATTTATGTGTGGGCTGTCTCAAATCCCTAGCCCAAAATCTGAACTTGAAATTACATTCTTAGATATCCTTGAATCACCATTATCTTACCCTGTATGGCCATCAATGAACAAATACAAGAGTTCAGTGAACTCTGCTGAAAAGGACTTAGAAATTCTTTATTGCAAAAAACAAAAACAAAAAAAAAAAAAACAAAAAGAAAAGAAAAAAATATTCTGTTCTGATTTTCATTCTAATTAAGCTTGGCTTAACTTATACTCTTATTTGTGGAAATAAGGGAGGGGTGAAATAAGGTATTTCCTGGAAGAAGGCCTGAAATTTCTGTTCTTACAGTGAAAAGTGGTCTGGGGCAATTACTGAGTAAAACACAAGACAGCCCCTTGTGGAAATTTAGCAAGAAAAAGGTAAGTGGCAGGTGAGTGCTGCATTCATTTTGCCACTACAAACTCCCTTGGAAACAACGGTACCACATCATTAGTTGTATGATTTAAAGATTTCTATCTCCAGACAGATGAGGCTATCTTTTAGAGGGCAATTTTATAGACGTGCAGAGAACCTCTTCTTTATCTTCATAGTTGTAAATAAGCACTACGGGGCATTCTAGAAGATTCAGAGTGAATCACCAGGAATAAGTGTTAACAACCAGGGAATTATGTTTTGTTTGTTACATAATTTTTATACTAGAGTAACACCTTGATTCAGGACTCTGTTCAGCTGAGAGAATCAATTTTAACTGGAGAGGTGTGAAAGTCACATAGCATTTCTGCGGAATAAGGATTTGAGTAAACAAATCTTTAAAATGACTAAATATAACTTTCGAGTAATTACATTACCTAACATTAATGTTCACAAAACTTTCACATGTTAAACTTCTTTCTACATTTGCCAAAGCTTATTCAATTGAGATAAATGAAAAATCACATAATTTATAAAACTAATTTTATAACAAAGTTTTGAAGAATAGTATGTGAATATAATGCTATTGGTATTCGTCAACTACTTCTGACAACAAATGACTTACTTTGAGTCAAATTTTTATTCTTGTGTTTTTTTAAACCCATCAGAAAAAAAATATATATAAAACTGGTTTGTTTGGTGTTTTTTTTGACAACAAAAGGTAAATGCATTCCTTTTTTATGTAAAATCTGGTCTGAGCAAAATTCCAAATTACCACATACACAATGCCAATGAATAAAAGCAAACATACAATAGCAGAGTTTCTTTTACATTAATAGACCTCTAACTTGTTTGAAGTAGTAAGAGGAGTTAGCAATGGCTACTTTGTAAGTCTGGCCATTAACACTAATAGGAAATGGAAGAAGGTATTTTTAGGCAAGTGCCTTAAAAAATAACTTGATTCACCCAACACATAATTTTGTTTCTTTTTCTCTTTTTTATTCTTCCTACCTGGAAATCAGAAATGATGGTTAGAGCTGCATTCGTTATTTTAAAACAGGATGCAAAATTGAGAAAATGAATCAGGATTAAATACGGTAGAGATGAAAAATAAGACCTTGAGGCAACAGTGGTGTTGTAGAGCTACAACAGTAGCCCTGAACTGATAAAATATGGATTTCTTTTTATAAGAAAAATAGATGGCCGGGCACGGTGGCTCATGCTTGTAATCCCAGCACTTTGGGAGGCCAAGGCAGGCAGATCACGAGGTCAGCAAATCGAGACCATCCTGGCTAACACGGTGAAACCCTGTCTCTACTAAAAATACAAAAAATTAGCCTGGCGTGGTGGCAGGTGCCTGTAGTCTCAGCTACGCAGGAGGCTGAGGCAGGAGAACGGCGTGAACCCAGGAGGCAGAGCTTGCAGTGGGCGGGGATGCACCACTGCACTCCAGCCTGGGCGACAGAGCAAGACTCCATCTCTAAAAAAAAAGAAAAGAAAAATAGATACACCTACATACTGTTTAATCTCCTTTGTGGAAGAGGGAGCATGACTCTACAACTTGCAAGCAAATATAATCCTGATACACAGTTAAACTTTATAATTTGTTATAGCATTGCAATAATTTTTTCTCAATTAAAAAATTAACTCTATATAAATATTTCAATTTATTCATTACTAACTTATATTTATTGGGCACATATTAAATGTCCAGCACTACTCTAGATACCAAAGTCTCAATAGTAAATGAAACATAAAAGCCCTCGCTCTCTTAAAACTTTCATTTTAATAAGGATAAACTAAATTTAAGCAAAATATACATAACGAGCCAAGTGCTATGGTGGAAAATAAAGGGTGATTGAAGGAAAGTGGGTGATAGCTTGGAGATATACTGCTATTTGAGGTCAGGCAGTCAGGAAGAAGCTTTTTGATAAGGTGACAATTGAGCAGAGACCTACAGAGGAGACATAGTGAGCCACGTGGATATATATCTCTGAATAGTCCTGTAAGGAAACGCAACCCAGGGGCAATAAGCACAGCTAATCCCCAGACATTGGGTTTCTGAATATATATATATATGGTGAGAACAGTAACAGCAAAGGCCCTGTACTCAACGCACAGCTGCAGAATTCAAGAAGCAATAAGGAGCTTAAGTAAGGAAGTGAGCCAAGTAGTGTGGTAGTTATATTCTTAGATGAACTCTTCTCCACTTTTAAGTGGAGTTATATCCTTAGATTAACCCTTCTCCATGTTTACATATGAAACACCTGGAATTTTGTATTCCTAAGCTGGTCCTTAGTGATGACAATTATGTGCACCAGGAGTCTACAATAAGTTCTTAGGTGAAATTATTGTCTCCATCCTTCTTCCCTTTCTGTATTCACCTCTTTGCAATATGACTTTGCAGTTTTGTTTTTTTCTACAGGAATTGAGTGTGGTTTCTTGCCCATTCATTTGTGTATGGCCATATGAACTTAATCTGGTTAATGAAATGAAACAGAAAGGATAGTGTGTTCATACTGAGCTTAGGCCTTAAGATCCTTTTTGTGGTTTTGCTTCCCACTTAATTATGTCATTGCCATATGATGAGAGACACATGGAACCCATCTAAGTCTAGCTTAGATCACTGATCACCGCCAACCAACCCACAGATGTGTGAGCAAGTCTCTTTGAGATTAGCAGAACTGCTCAGTCCAGTATAGCATAGATCAGTTCACCAGCCACAGCCAACAGTCACATGAGCCGTTATAATAAGTCATTTTATATTAAGCCACAAGGTTTTATGAGCAATAATAACACATACATTTAAATAATGTTGTTATGGGAAATTTTAAAAATCCAATTACTGCTGGGTGCAGTGGCTCACACCTGTAATCCTAGCACATTGGGAGGCAGAGGCAAGTGGATCACTTAAGGTCAGGAGTTCAAGACCAGACTGGCCAACATGGTGAAACCCCCTCTCTACTAAAAATGCAAAACTTAGCCAAGCATACGCCTGCAGTACTCTGGAGGTTGTGGCAGGAGAATCCCTTGAACCCAGGAGGCAGAGGTTGCAGTGAGTCAAGATTGTGCCACTGCATTCCAGTCTGTGCAAAAGAGCAAGACTCCATTTCAAAAAAAAAAAAAAAAAAAAAACCAATTACTATTTATTTTGGAAGCCCACTAGTTTTGAAAGGTATACTCAGAAGTATGAAGTACGGTTGAGCAAGAATTATCTAATCACAGGAACTGTTTTTATTTATATTTTGAATCAAATTTCTCATTAAACCAAAGTTAAATAGGCCATGAAATCTATTGTATTTGTAAAATATGAAGTCCTTTCTTATTTTGTTCAAGAAAAGATATTGATAGATTTCTGATGGAAAAAATTTAGTTGAATCAGCTAAACTTTATGTGAGTTATGAAAATCAGAAAATGCGAAAACAGAAGATCATGCTAATTTAGGATTGCCCAAGAGTAGCCATGAATCAACATCACTGAATTAGGTTACTATCTTGATATCTATGCAGTACTTTACAGTTATTCAGCCAAAGTATAGAAAAACAACAATTTAGAAGATGAAGTGGTATTGAATGGGAATTATAGGTGTCTGCATAAACATGATACATTACATGATATAACTGCATATAATACATTTATATATGCACGTATTTATAGGCATATATTAAGTTGGCTGCAAAAATAGTTGCGGTTTTTGCCATTAAAAGTAATAACCAAAACTCCAATAACTTTTGCACCAACCCAACATCTATACCTCTATTTCATGCTCTCCGAATAGTCCTGGAAGTAAACACAACCCAGGGACAATAAGCACAGCTAATCCCCAGACATTGGGTTTCTGAATACCATTCTCTACCTAAAAGAAGAAAAGAACTGGGAGATAATAAATTTATGTTTTAAGTCACAAAAAAAAAAAAGAACAAAAGAACTTAGGAAAATGACTGATTCTAGGAAGAAGGCAAAGAAAGTACAAGATGACCCTAGAATATCTTGAATATCTTGCTTTGCTACAAAATAAATTCCACAAAGAATGAAAGAAATATAATTAAGAGACCTAGAAACAAACTTAAAGGAACTCCCATTGGCTAAATTTGGAAAAGTCTGAACTTCAAAATAAATGAGAGTGATAAAATATTCATGTGATAAAATAAGAATCTTTTATTGCTTGATTGAATCTAGTTTCTGCTAGCTTTTGCTAATACATAATTATTGTACCCCTTTGACTTAATAAGTAATTTGAAGGGAAAATGTTATTCATTCATTTAGTTACTATTGTTCTTAAAATTACTTATTAATTTCAATGGGGTCAATAGTAACTGTACAGTATTTTATCCCACGAATATTATTTTACACTGTGTTTATTTTGATGAACAAAAATTCTCAGCTTTGGCCAGTGGAAGTCCTCTCGAGTTTGGTCATTTTAATGTGAACTTTATATAAGGAATTGACCTACACAATTGCAGGGACTGGCTAAGTGGTCTTCTTAAGGCCATGTCTGTGTCCAGTAATGGAACCTGAAGTTCACAGGCCACAGGAAAAAAATCAGGAGGGGAAGATCACCAACAGGATGGAATTTGAACAATACAAGCTAAAACTCCATAAGGATGAACTAAAACCCTCCATGAGAAAGGACTGAAACCCATGTCTGCTCGTATTGCCTCTGACATTGGTGAAAAGGGTATCTGGTAGAATCTGTTGCCTTCTGATCATGAAGTTAAACACACGCCCCCCTCCCCACCCACTCCAACACACACTCCTACCTGTTTCAGTAGTTAGAGAAGCTAAAGGAGGATATAGAGAAAGAGAGCAATTGCAGAACCAGGTACTACTCCTCCATGCCAACATGGTAAGGCAGCAGACCAAAAAGAACATTGCAACAAGATGTCCTCTTTCTTCCTATCACCATCCAAATCTCACAGAATTCTCCCTTGTGGCCACCCTTAACAGAAATGCACAAGAAAGGGAATTCAGAGCAATGCAGTTCACCCTAGCCTAGTAGAAACATTACAAAGCCACCTCTTGTAGACTTGGCATCCACGCACGTCTTTTACTATACTTAGTCTTGAAATAAAGTCATTATTAAAATTATAGTTGACCCTAATACGATAAAACTATCTTCCCTATAACTGAAAACACACTAAGTCTTTCCTCACAAAAGGCTACAAAATGCCTTTTTGTCATGAAATGATGTTCACTTTTCTCAAGCTGATTTATACTTGGTCTATAATATCTTATAACTTAAATATTAAGAAGTAGGATTAAGTATTGCTAAGATATTTTATTCAGAGAGATAAGCAAATGAAGGGCAAGAAAGCAAAAATATTTTATTAATGTATGTAATCAAATTCGCATCAAGATAAGAAAGAAACATTTATAACTATCAGTCCTTATTTCTATAATTGGTCAGGTGCTTGTGTCTGATATTTATAACTACCTTCTTCCACTACCCATTCCATATTTCATTTTCCCTTAGTAAGTACCTGAGTTGCTCAATTAGTCATAATTCTTTGCCTGGTGGCATGAGTAAAGTAGCTCTGTGCATGTGTGTGTACTTGTGTATATACAGAATCAGTAAAGAGAGATCATCATATAGGGAAATATGAAAGAAACATTTAGCAATATGGAAAATAGAATAAAACATTTAACACATGTATTATTAGACTACCAGAATAAGGAAATAAAAAACACAGGTGATATCAATTGTGATAATTTTCCAGGACTGGTGAAGAGCATGAATCTACAGATCCAGGGATAATGCATATACAATGTAGGAAGAATAAAAAAGAAAATGAAAAAGAAGTCCACACATAAATACATTATAGAGTAATAGCTAATGCAAGAGACAAAGAGAACCCCTTAAGAGCAGTTTGATGGAAAGGACAGACCACATACAAGTAAGAGAAATTAATAAATGACCAAAATAACCATAATAGAAGTAGCAGATAATATATGAAAAATATTAATTTGAAAAATGGCTCAACATAGAATTATATACCAGAAAAATAACTGTTAAAATTGAAGGATAGATTAAAAAAATATTAAATACAGAAAAGTGTCATTCGAGAAAGCTAAGCTTTGGAGCTCTGCAAGTCAATGTGATAGTAGGCAGAAGTGCTTTCTGAAACAGCTTAGCTTTGGGGACATAAAATAGACTATAACGTGAGAGTTCTCATTAACGATCATTTGTGGAACCACTGAGTCCTGAATCTTTGGAAGATGATCTGGCCAATCTCTGTCTCCTACACAGAAATATCCTCTTAGTGGTCCATGAAACCAACCTAATTACTAGGAGCAACAGAAAAGAAATATGAACTAACCTATGCAAAGACAACACAAAAGAACAAAAAGAACCATATAATAGCTCAACCAACAACAAAAAAGACATGCCCGAACAATGTGGCCACCATGGAGCTGAAAACTGCAGCTACATGTTACAAAATAATTAAAAGAAATAAATTGAAATATAAACTATAAAAGAATGGCGTACATCAAACATACCTCAGCTGAAAAGTGAGAAATTTAAAAAATAACAAGGTAAAAAGAGAACAAACAACAATCAAGAAAGAAATTTTAAACAAATAAAAAGAATTAAAGATTTATAGATAATTTATATTATCTATACATATAGAGTATAAAGGAGAACAAGTATAATGACAGCAAATAAAAAGAAATGTGACAAACAGATTTTAGCAATAATAGAAATAATGAGAGTTTTGAATTTTAACCCATAGAATAAAATAATTAGTCTATGCTGATTTAAATAAAGAATTAGATAAACAAGTAGGAAAGAAGAAAAAGAATGATTTTATTTATTAAATGTGGAAAGAGGAAACTAGTAAATCACCAGTAGGCAAATCCTACAGCAGTAATTGCCGTAAGCCAGATCCAAGGATGGGTGCTAATATTAATAAGCAGATATTTGAAGAGAAAGAAGTTATCTTCAATGCCTCAATATCTCTCCCCCAAAGTTTTTTATTAAATCCAATGATGAAAATAATAACTTTACCGTGAAGAAACTTGACAGTCAGTGCTTTAACCAAATGATCAAAGTTAACATCATTAGAAATGATACTATCAACACAACATTATGTGCCTTCAGATATGATACACAGAGAAGGGTGCATCATTTTAGTGATACTCTTGACAAAATACATACCCTAAATTTACCATGAGTAAGAACACCTAAACAGACAATTCACGAGAAAAGCAACGCACATAGAAAGTCAGTCTGTGACAACAAGCCTAACCCCACCCAAAATCTCAGAAATGAGTAAAATTACATTTAGACCAGCATTTATATACTAGGAAATTATGACTGACATGCAAACTACTATGAAATAGAAGTGCCTACTGAAACAGTGTGGAAGTATGGGGCTAAAATTCAGGACAGGAAGAAAAGCCAGTTAAACCTGGATTTGGGGGCCATGTTTCCCAAAAGGTTCTTCCAACTCCTCAAAAGTTAGTTGAGGGGTTGAGCAGCTAAGTGCAGCTTTCTCCAGAAAGCTGGAACCAGGGAGAAAAAAAAAAAATGTTCAGAATCTGACAAGGAGGGGAAAGTTTGTAAACAAATGTGGTTTGAAGAAGAATCATAAGAGATTATAGTCTCAGAATAAGTGTGAATTGGAAATGAACTTGATCTCACAGAGTGGGGAGTATTTGTATTATCCAAATCTCCAGTGTGATTAAAATGTTCTGGATTTATTAATTCCTCTAGGTTCTAGAAAGAACCAAAGGTAACACTGTTGTGGCCTCGGGTCCCTTCTACAATTTTAAATATACATCCTTTGGAATCCATCCAAAAAGAGCAAGTTCTAATATGAGAAGACAAGATAGAAAATTGACAAATCCAAGAGTTATCACCCATGAATTCAACATTAATTATGCTGATGCATTCAAGGAAATAAGTGATAAGCTTGATCACTTTCTAGGACAAAAAGCAAATGAGAATCCTTGAACCAACAATTATGAAACTTGAATTAATAACTGAAATTCTACTAGCAATATCTTATTATTAGGTATGACATAGTTATTCTCAGTGTCAGCCCCATTCTCAGTTTTAGGTTTTCCCTTTGCACTGCACCTCAGAGTCTTCTTGCAGATCTCCCAGCAGTATTTTGTTGTTATTTTTACTTAATATTTGTTAAATTGGTGGAGGGGTCAGGGAGCAAGTAAGTATTTTCAGTGTCGATGGGCCTAAAGGGTTTGGCCTTCACAATTGTTTCTCTTTCTCTGCCTTCCCTCTTCCTTAACTGTAGTGCTGAGACTAGCATGTATTACTACCTCTCCTCCAAAGCTAGTATTGTTTTTTAATGTCCTATTCCCCCAGCTGCAAAGGTTTTCAATTATAGTTAGAGACATTAACACATATCTCTCAGTCACTGATAGAATACTCAGGGGTCAGTAGGTGGGGGCATTAGTAAGGATAAAGATCCAAACATCATAGTAAAGAAACTGGACCTTATTTAAATAGAATACTCTGAAGAATAACATAATACATTTTTTCATGTATGCATTGAACATTTACTAATATAAAACCATATGCTAAATTATAAGAAAGTCTCAATCAATGTCAAAGGTTTGGAATCATGCAGATAAATAGGTAAATTACAAATAAAATTATTTAGAAAGTATTTTTAGTTGGATGATACAATCCAGAAGGCATTTTTTGCAAGATTTTTTTTAGGAAGAAACTAAAATCAAATGATTCACCAAAACTTTAAAAATAAGCAGTGGCAGAGGCATGATCTGATTGATAGACATTTTAAATGGGTCACTTGGGCTGTTCAGATAAGAACAAACAGTCAGAGGCTAGGCAACAGGGAGACCATTTAGGAGGCTGTTTCAGTAACCCAGGTAAAACTAGATGGAGACTTGGACTAGGCTGGTGTCAGTGATATTGACCTAGTCCTCATGTTAACTAGCCTAGGGAATTTAATAAATAGTGAAAAATATAGTCACTGCTTCTAAAATCTTTGAATTCAGTTTCTTACCTTTATTTCTTCACTAAAATACATCAGTTTGAACCACATACAACTGTCATTTCTGAGGATGAAATGGTCAAACTTCCACAATTTCATGTTTTTCAACCTCATAAACTCCATTAAGGCAAGGCTTTTTATTACGTTTTTGTTCTCTACAGTATCCCCAGGAACTAAAAACAAGGCCGGGCTTTTAGAAGAAGCTCAGTAAATAGTTATTTAACAAATAAATAGGCTTAACTTTTTAAATTGGCTTAATATAACACCCAAATTGTGTCATGGTAATTTATTTAGTCATTCATTCTATATCTAGTAAATGTACATTTATTGATTCATATATTGTTTATATGTTGAACTTGGCCTTAAGGAATTCAATATATTGTTCATATATTGAACTTGGCATTGGGGAAACAAAATAGAAAATGGTCTCTATTTTCAAGGAGCTGACATCCTGATGTGTGATAGAAACACATGAATAAAAGTTATTGCTACAGAGGAAATTGGTTAACATTGGAAGTACAGAGGAAATTGGTTAACACTTCCTAGGAAAGCAATGCATATTTTGTTTTGACAAAACATGACATTTTAATTAGATCTTGTATAAATAACATTTCATGGGTAAAGAATTAGAAAAACTAGTATCTGAAAATGCCTACAGTGGGAATTTCCATGGTCTTAATCTGATTTTTTGAAATATTTTATAACATTCATTATCAATAAAAGATGTTAAAAGTTACAATATAGACTATGACACCATCTAGATCTTCTCAATAAACAGAAAACTTAATTGCTTGCAGGAATAGTTCTTACAGTGCAAAATTTTCTAATAATAAAAAAATGAGACTTTTTCTTTAAGCCTGTATTTATATAAAGACAAGAACTTTTTGAAGTGAATGCCTAAATAAAAAATAGGGTATGAGGAGAAATTTCCTAACTTTGATGCAAGAATTCCTGGAATTTATATTCAGGTAAATAGCATAATTTGAGCACTTCAGTACTATCCTTGCAAAGTAATGTTGCAGGCTGACCTATTTAATGAACAATTTGAATTTAGAGGAAAATTGGTTAGCATCATTCTTTCAAGAAGAATGGATAGGCTTCCAAAATAGGAGGACAGAAATAACAGAATAGGAAGAAAAAAAGTAGGTAGTGCAAATCAGGGACACTCAGAATAACTTTAGACTTGTCCTTGTGAATCTAGAACATTTCAAGTTCATCTTATGTCTGTAATTTAGCTGTCTGTATTTTCACTGTCTCTATTAATTTAATACTCTTCTAGAAAGTCCGTGTGTTTCGTTTTAAATCTATTGACCTGGTTGTCAAAGATCCCCATAAAAAGATTTGAGTTGTAAGACAAGCACACCTGTGCAATCCATGTGCTTGCTTTCCACTTCATGTCATTTATCTTTAACGTTGTTATAAACCTAAACAAAGCATTGTGTGGGAATGGGAAAGGGCACTGGGCACTGAAGGAAGCAAAATTCCTCAAGGCAAATAATTTAGCCACTTCCCGATATGCAGTCAAGTATAGAACTGCTCTTAGAAATAGTTTATATTTAGATATTTTGTATACACTGACCAAAGAGGATAAGACAAACATATTCATATAGCAATGAACCCTAATAATCCATCAGTGTAATTCATCCATGAGGGCTGGAGAAATTCCACAGCAACCAGGTGAGCACCAAGAATTCTTTAGAATAAAGGGAATATAGGAAGAAAATAGTGTCAAATCGATGATCATGAAAATAGGTTACTTGTTCTGTTTATGGTAATTTCTGTTATTCTCATTCAGATAAACTATATTCTGAGGGGTTTATGGAGAAAAGCGTCGATGCCTAATGGAAACTGACAAAGGTACTTAGGTAGCACTCCTGTGGTGATAGAAATAGGCAACAAATAAAACAAAGTTATGTTTTCTTTCTCAATTCCAAACTTATACCTGAATCTTTAAAAGCTTCACTCATACACAGTTTCTTTAGTGGCAAGCACAGAAAGTGGATAAAGTTGCTGTGTAGCAGTGAACTTCCCTTTTCAGGAATGACTTTACTTGAAGTTCTTTCATAACTGATAATAATTTTAAAATACTGATATTTATTTCTTGGTCACTTAGGCATAGGAGGAATTTCACCAGTAACTATGATTCCTGGAGAGTTGACCATAAGCAGAGAGGGTAAGGATTCTGTGCCTTCTCGGTGACAAGCAATGCCAAAGAGGCCCCAAGTTTAAAACTCCAGACAGGAAACTTACTTATTCTTTCAATAAATGCTTATATACTAAACACTTTTTTTTGAAGTGGATATAAGTAATGTTGTTTGTAGATTCAGATTAGTAGATGAAGATAACTAAACAGTGTTTTAAATGTAGTATAATTAATAAGAGATGCTAAACTACAGTGGGACTTGTACAGAGCTCAACTGGTAAATGGTGACGGAGAAGGAATCAAGAACATTTCTCTATGGAGCTGACGCCTGAGCAAAATTTTTAAGAGTGCATAGTAGGTAATGAGGAAAAACGGAACAGGATAGTACATTTTAGTCAGAAGAAATAGCACAAACAGAGGCTTAGAGACATAAAGCTTAAGATTATTCAAAGTCATAAATGTTTGAAAAATGTAAGATAAACCACAACTAGTAATGGTGAAGATGCCCAGTCTAAGAGATAGAAGAGTTGGGGAAAATGTAATAAAAATTAAATAAATAGATTGACTGTTTTTTCACACAAACATACATTTATATATACACATCTGTTACAGAAGTATTGCTCTCAAGGTACCAAACACAAATAATATTTTTAGTAGATTCCATGTATACAAAGTTGTGCTCTCTATATCTGATATGGAATGTTTCTTTGTAAATTTCTATAATACTTACGTTCTTTCTTTGCTTCTCAAATTTCTATTATATGTAGGTCAGGTTCCCTGAATTTCTCCTTGTCTATCACCAGTTTTGTTTTTGATGCTACTATTCTAAGTTCAGAAGAAGTTCTTCAGTTTATCTCTTATTTCTTTGGCATAATCTTCAATCCATTAATTCCATTGCATTTAAAATTTACTAATTATGTGCTTCAACATGTAAAGATTGTATGTGTGTGCATGTGTATACATGTTTTCAAGAAAAAGCTTTCATTCACCAATATGGACAATACAATAGGTAATGAATGTTCAGAAGCAGGAAGGCCATTTAGGTGCCTGCCTTCTAGTGAAGATACAAGTTAACTAGGAAGAACTTCCAAAAACAGAGCAACGTATGTTTCTATCATATTTCTTTTTAAATTCCTTAATAAAAATCTAAAACATTATACTACCAGATAAAAATGTGCTCCCCTAGTGGAAACAGCATGATGATAACTGATTATATAACAAAACTTGAAGAAATTACTCTCTCTCTCTCTGTCTACTTATATATATATATATATTTTTTTTTTCTTAACATAACATATATATGTGATATATATAACACATACATATATATGTGTGTTAAGGAAAGCCATTGTAGATTAAAGGCTCCCCACACACCCTTCCAGGAGGAGAAAGATGTTAAGAGGGTATGACTAGACCATCACTGGAACAGGCTCAGGAATCGCTGGGATCAGAATACTTATATTTGTTGATTACAAGATAGGAACACAATGAACACAATGGTGAATCCTTCAGGTATGCCCCAGAAATAGTCACCTCTAGAAAAGACTGGGGTTTGCATCAATATCTGTGGCACCTAGACTCTAGTTGGGTTTGCCCATCTGAATGTTTCTTACTACTTATCTTAGTCTGACAGGTCATCTCTTCCTAGGTGCTGCTGCTGTTGTTATTGCTGTTTAGCCCTTTTTGTCCCGGATCTGAACTTGGAAGACCATTCCTAAAAGTAGTAATTTGGTATCCAGAAAAATCTTAGTCAGTGGGACTGCCTTTAGTTTCTATTTGACTGGATTTCCATTCATAAATAAAGTTTACAAAGTAAAGACATAGAACCTGTAAAAGCATCCAGTGAATCAAAAGAAGATGGCAGATTTTCTGAACACTAGTTGAAACTTCATTTAGCATATGCACAATCCTATTAAAAGAAAAAGTAAACAAGTAAATAAGCAAAAATGTATTATCATCCTTCCTGTGTCAAGAGAGTACTCCATTTGTACAGCCATAGAAAATTGCAATGAAGATAGGTAATTAAATGTAAGGAAGGATCAAAGAGAGTTGAAGGATATAATTAGTAATTTTTAAATGCAATGGAATTAACAGATTAAAGATTGTGCCAAAGAAGTAAAAATAAGCTGAAGAACATCTTCTGAACTGAGAATAGTAGCATCAAAAACAAAACTGGTGATAGACAAGGAGAAATTTAGAGAATCTGAACTACATATAATAGAAATTTGAGAAACAAAGAAAGAACATAAGTATTGCAGAAATATACAAAGAAACATTCTATATCAGATACAGAGAACATAACTTTGTATAGATGGAATCTACTAAAAATACTATTTGTATTTGGTACCTTGAGAGCAATACTTCTGTAACAGATGTGTATATATAAATGTATGTGTGTGTGAAAAAATAGCTTAATACCAAGAATTATTAAAACACTTAAGCACAATAAAAATGTCCAAAAATGCCCATTTTTAACAAGTAATCATAAAAGATCATGAAATCTAATCTCTATTGCTGAAGAGGTGAATGTACTTTTTAGTAAATTTTTGACTGTTAGATACTATATCTATATGATGAAAAAATTAACATGAGATGCCAATATTACCCTTATGGTAAGATATTATATATTAAAGAACTTTTATTTAAAGTAGCCCATTCAAACCACTATTATTCTGTATTTTTATGATAATCCTAAAAACTAAAATAAAGACAAATAACTAAAACTCAATAAACTAATTTACATATAAATATGAATAAAAAGGGAAAACCTACCTCTTTAGGCTTTGCAAATATAAGGGTTTCCTTAAAAATTCTACAGATCCAAAAATAAGTAGGTAATTAATCAATAGGATCAATGTGTTGGCTGAGTACAATACAAATACAAAAAGAATCAGTACATTTCATATACAATAACAATAGATGTTTAAGAAATATAATTTTTAAAAAGATTTTATTTACAATTATACCACAACATTTACAGATCTAAGAAAAAACCTTGAAAATAATTTTTCTGCACTTATGTAACAAAATTGTATGCTCTATACAGGGATATAAAATAGAAGTTGTTTAAATGGAGGAACTTAACATCTTCATAAATAGGGAGACTTAATAATAAATAATATCAACTTCATCTAAATTAAATTCTGTAATTTACACAGTTCAAAAAACCCAGAATTTAATTTTTTTTAACAATTTGGAAATATATTAAACTTTATCTGGAATAACAAATCTATTAAGGGAGAAAAATTGATTTTGTATAATAATATGCTGAGAATTTCTCTACAAGATATTTATTTTTCAAATGTAACCATATTGCAATTTAATGATGTGTTATTATGGTCTTGCATGGTATGGTTTCTCCCACTCTCTCCCAACTGTGTCTTGCCATTTACCTACTTACTCCTCACTTACCCACTGGGCTGTCAGTTCCTCACACACCACCAGCTCTTTTCTACATGCAAATTCTTCTGCTTGGCACAATTTTAACCACACTTTTCATGGCTTGCAGCATACTGTGCATTAGATTGTTACTTTAATGTACCCTTTCAAGGAGGCTCAGACATCTCTACCTGGTTTCAGGCTCATGGTTCATTTCTTTTTACATGTCTTTACGTTGCTTGAATACTGCAAGACTCCTCTAAGTCACAGGAATAACGTCATAGTCACAGTAATTGAAAAACCATGGGAAAATATTTGTTGGCTTCAGTAGTGCACAGGCCATCCAAGGGTTTAATACCTCTTCCTCAGGCTACCTGGTAGCTCTATGCACCTTCATGATATGCATAGAGCTGCTATGCACCTTCATGATATAGGGAACTGACTCCAGAACTCGCTGTCCCAGAGAAATCTTTTAAAAGAAAGTGCACAGACAGTCTCTATTCCTAAAGCAGTGGTCCTATTTACTCCCCATTGATTTATGCCACTTGGGATAGAGATTTTAACAACTTATGGGGCAAGACTCTTCAAAGAGCCCTAGCCATTCAACTTCAATACTTTCCTATGTCTATTTTCTGCCTCCTGTTAGTACGATCTACATCTAGTCTGAGAAGTTATATGGACACAACAATCTTCCTAAAGCCTCCTGTTTCCAACTTAGAAAATATTTTAATGTTCAAAACAAAAAGTTGATGTCTTTGCTTTATGATCTCACCTTTATAACTTTTCTTGGGAAAACCATAGTCTGGCCAAGTAGGAAGTCAAGTACAACAAATTCAACAAAACACAGAAAAACAAAACACAGGAATTGAGGAAACACAATTGTTGATAGTTCACTTTTTCTGCCTGACCACACCTCTTTCCATATTTGTCTAGTGTATCATTTTATACTTTAAGTTCCTTTAGGGATGTGAATTTATCCTTTCATCTTCACCTCTTTAAGCCCAAGATAATTTGTAGCACACAGTAGGTGAGGTGAGCAATAACATATGAAAAGGAGGTTATTTAACAAATAGTCTTCTTTGTCTCTTTTGATATTTGTTGGTTTAAAGTCTATTTTATCAGAGACTAGGATTGCAACCCCTACCTTTTTTTGTTTTCCATTTGTTTGGTAGATCTTCCTCCATGCCTTTATTTTGAGCCTATGTGTGTCTCTGCACACGAGATGGGTCTCTGGGTATATACCCAAAGGATTATAAATCATGCTGCTATAAAGACACATGAACACATATGTCCATTGCGGCACTATTCACAATAGCAAAGACTTGGAACCAACCCAAATGGCCATCAATTATAGACTGGATTAAGAAAATGTGGGATATATACACCATGGAATACTATGCAGCCATAAAAAGGATGAGTTCATGTCCTTTGTAGGGACATGGATGAAGCTGGAAACCATCATTCTCAGCAAACTATCATAAAGACAAAAAAACAAACACTGAATATTCTCACTATAGGTGGGAATTGAACAATGACATCACTTGGACACAGGAAGGGGAACATCACACACCGGGGCCTACCGTGGGGTTGGGGGAGGAGGGAAAGATAGCATTAGGAGATATACCTAATGTAAATGACAAGTTAATGGGTGCAGCACACCAACATGGCACATGTGTACATATGTAATAAAACTGCATGTTGTGCACATGTACCCTAGAACTTAAAGTATAATAAAAATTAAAAAAAGAAGAACTAAATGAACTAAAAAAAGTCTTAAAGAAAATAATATCTTTGAAAAATAAATAAATAAATCATATCTCATATTATTAAAATAGTTTCTCTCTCTGAATAAATGATAGATTTGACAGACAAAGAGGTAGCTAGATAAATATGTACCCTGTGTGTGTATGTATGTGCACACGATGAAACTTTAAATATCCTACCTAACAAACTTAGGATATTTTAAATATTTGTATAATACTGGAGTGGAAAAGTCTACAAAATATGAAAATTAAATTTACTAAAAATAATAGATATGATTATATAAACTATGTTTCTGCGAATTAAAACACCATGCACAAAATTTAAAATAAGTAAATATATAAAATATAACAGAGACAATGAATAAAGAATTACTATTCTTAGTAAATAAAAAAGTACCCTTACAAATCACAAGTAATTTATTTCCACTTTGAGCTTAAGTATTAACCCTATTAACTCACTCATTTCCCTTCACAAATTCCACTGGAAAAGAAAAATAAAATTTGAAAACAAAGTCATGATCAAAAAAGGAAACAGTTCAGATAGACAAATGTAAACATTGGTGATTCTCTGCAAAGTACAGAGTAAATAGTACCCGATTAAAGGCGAAATTCAGCAGAGCTCAGAAACTCCTGCCTTGGTGGCAATAGAGGAAATGTTAAGATAATTTAATAGATACGTGTTACCGACAGAACGGTAGAAGAAACCCTGTGCTCTGAGAAAGCAGGGTTCTGGTGACAAATCTGCCATATTTGTTGTACAAAGTCTCCAGTTTTTCTAGGTGAAAAGGGCCTACTAATTGCTAGACAAAGATTTTTTTAAAGAAGAAATAATCACAGACGCATCCTCATAAAACTTCTGAACTGAAAAGATAAAACCTTTGAAAGCTTTCTGAAAGAAAAAGCAGCTATGTTACAACACAGAAAATCTAAGATTAACAATACATTTGTCAGTAAGAAATATTTGAAACCATGGAATAATTTCTTAGAGTTCTGGAAAAAGATGATTTTAAACAAAAACTATCCTCAGTCAAATTATCACTTAGTTGATTATGCAAGTGTGCACTCAGGTATAAACTTAATTAAAACAATTTATCTTTGAGAACCATTACTTTGGCTTTTTAAAAAGATTAATAAGATAAACTTCCAAAAAACAAACAAAAGAGCAGTAAAACTATGGAAAAATATGAGGCAGGTAAAGATAACTTAAAAATAATAATTATAGACAAATTATACCAATAAATTTTGAAAACTTTGACAAAGTACATCACTACCTAAGAACATAAAAATAAATTTAATCCAAGTGGAGAGAAAAAAAATTTAATGGACTTATATCTATAAACGGAATTAAAATTATCATTAGAGATCTATTCAGCCAAAAATACCAGATTTTACATCAGGCTTATACCAGAATTTATAGAACTGAAAGTGGTTACCAAGGGCTGGAAGAGGCAAAATGGATAATTGTTCAATTTTATGAAATTTCAGTTATACAAGACGGGTAAGTCCTAGGGATCAACTGTATAGCACAGCACCTATAGTTAACAACATTGTGTTATGTACTAACAAATTTGTTAAAATGTGAGATCGCGTGTTAAGTGTTTTCAATCCAAAAAAAAAAAGAGAAAAAAGGTATGCAAGGAAACTTTTGAAAGTGGTAGATATGTCTATTACTTTGATTATGGTGGTTGTTTCGTGTGTGTATGCATATGTCAAAAATCATCAAATTTTATATATTAAATGTGTATAGTTTTTAAAAAATCAGTTATACCTCAATAAATTTGTGTTTTTAAAAGGTAGTTATGTGTTTATTCTATTTGTCTTTCTTTAATTCAAGGCAATTTGTATCCTGTTTCAAGGATTTGATATAAAAAATGTGACATAAAGATTTAGTAAAGACAAAGTTTTAAAAATAGGTCCATTTACATTCCCTTCCCTCCCCTCCCGTCCCCCAGGTGAATCTAGAATTGAGAATTATAAATTTGTTCCTTTTTTTTGTTTTGCTTTGTTTTGTTTTTGTTTTTGAGACAGAGTCTTGCTCTGTTGCCCAGGCTGGAGTGCAGTGGCACGATCTCTGCTCACTGCAAGCTCTGCCTCCCGGGGTTCGCTCCATTCTCCTGCCTCAGCCTCCCTAGTAGCTGGGACTACAGGCGCCCGCCACCACACCCGGCTAATTTTTTGTATTTTTAGTAGAGACAGGGTTTCACCATGTTAGCCAGGATGGTCTCCATCTCCTGACTTTGTGATCCGCCCGCCTCAGCCTCCCAAAGTGCTGACATTACAGGCAGAAGCCACCGTGCCGAGCTATAAATTTGTTCTTTAAATATTATTTTCCCAGAAGTACATTTCTTATATTATAAAAGACAAAAGAAAACATTTATTTATTTATTTATTTGAGACGGATTCTCTATTGCCATGCTGTAGTGTAGTGGTACCATCTTGGCTCACTGCAACCTCCACCTCCCAGGTTCAAGTGATTCTCCTGCCTCAGCCTCCCAATAGCTGAGACAACAGGCGCGTGCCACCACGCCCAGGTAATTTTTGTATTTTTAGTAGAGACAGGGTTTCACCATGTTGGCCAGGATGGTCTTGATATCTTGACCTCGTGATCCACCCACCTTGGCCTCCCAAAGTGCTGGGATTACAGGTGTGAGCCACTGCGCCCAGGCAAGAAAACAAAATTTTAAAGTGCCAGTTGTAAGTACTTATGTGATAACCAACAATAGAATAAAATGTTACAAAAATAATTGCAACTCTAAAGAAAAATGCACACATTTTGAGTAAACATTAGAGTATACAGTATATCAGGTTATTACCAATTTATTAAAGAGTAAAATATCCATATCTAAGTGATATGGACTACTTATAAAATAGGATTATTGTTAAAATCACGTTTTTCTACAAATAATTATACTCTATGGCTACAGAAAAGTTTTAAGATGTATAGCCATTTATTCATTTAACAAGTATCATTTTTTCTATCATTAAATGTTAATGATAATCAAAAACTAATACCATCTATTTTGGTGTAAGTGGCAGTCTATTTGTAGAGTGATTATTAGTATGTATTGATGTAAATAAATGTAAAATTGCAAATAACATGAGTTTGGAAATAAAAATTATACATATGCAAAATAACTAAAAGAAGGATCAAACTGAACCTGGGGAGAAATGATACTGTGGCAATTAAATCCGAACTGTTATCTGAAGGGAAAACCAAGAGCTTTTACGACACGCACAGTCCTCAGCACACAGCGCTGATTAAAGATGAATACATTTAGTTGCTTCAACAAACGAATCGGTCAGAGAAATATATTAACCCCACACCATTTATGTACTGACACAAAGAGGAAAAGCTAATATTTGTATGGTATACGAATGAAGGGACAAGAATGGGTGCATCTGAAGCAACTAACCCATGGGCCCTTCCAGGTGCTGGGCAGTCACCTTGAGGACTAGGGATCTAGTTCACACCAAGTGAAAAGATCTGGACTAGAATGCAAACTCCTCAAGAAAAGTAGCCTTTCCAGTTTTGTTTTCCTGCTTACAGCTATATCTTCACAGTGTTTCCTTTCCTAGCATAAATAATTCCCTGAGATTACACATTCTACTACAGTGCACGTTAGGAACTTAACTGAAGTGCTCCTTTTCTTATTTGATTAGTGAAATCATATATTTGAAATAAACAAATTTCTTTCAAGATTTAATGGTTTAAATCCTTAAAAAGGGATAACTGGCATTCAGTTTCAGCCAGCGCACGTGAAGTTCACTTTCAGAATCCAAATTTATTGTGTCTAATGAAGGTAAGGTACAAGAGATAATATAGAAAAATATAAAACATGGTTCTTGCTTTTGATCTGGTTGTGTAATAAGTCATAAATATGCATGCCACTTTTAAGCAAAATTAAATAAAAATACAACAGATTAAATATATTCAATGTAAGAATAAGTGCTGAATAAGTGGCTGATAAATAATAAACCACCTGAGTTGAAAAGGGAACACATCACACTGAAGGCCAAAATGATTGAGGAAAATCCCTACATCTTATAATGGTGAAGGGAAGAATGGATCAGAAGCAACGAAAGTATGTTAGGAGTAGAAAGGACAATAGAAATGAAGGAAAATTTTATGATTATCTGAAAGTCTAAATGGACTTTCAAAAAATTAAAAGCATCAGTACCATTCAAAAACCAAGGAAATTAGAAAAACAAACAAACTCAAATAAGTATAACTTATTAGCTATTCCACATACCCACAACTTATTTAGTAACATTTCTATACTAGAATAAAATCAACTATATGCATTGAAAGCAATGAAATCCTATGATAAATTCTAGAATTTTAATTCAGGAATTATGAGATGCTTTATAAAGTCATATAAACAAGAAGCTCTCATGTTTAGATTTTTGCCAAATGCAAGATATGTATTTTAATAGACTTATGGTTGTTTTTTGTTTGTTTTTTTTAACATGCAAGAAGAAAAGGGTAGTATCCCACCTCCCACCCACCCCAGCCAAGGAATTTAGGATGTTTTGCTATCACCTTCATTGTTTATCTTAAAGTTACATACATGTTTTCTACATCCAGACATCCAGACATCCAGTCTTTCCAGAAACACACAGCCACAGCGAAGACTCTCAGACAGAAATGTCTTTCTTAGGGATGATGATTCTAGAGTAAAATTTGAAGTTCAATTTGCCATGAAATTGTATCACATTATGGTTAATGACACATTAATTTTACATTTTCTGTTAGGTTTTCTTTAGAATCTCAGCAATGTTTAAAACCAAGTGAATTTTCTAGATGAGAAATGCACTGCAATGTGCTTTTAAAAAAAGGACATCGAGAAGATATAAGTATATGGGTGTCTACCATTTATCCTCTCTGCTAAATAAGAGTAAGTATTCAATCCTCCAAACATTTAATGTTAGCTCAATCATTAGTGGAAATGCACTAGACTACTACAATATTTTTGTTAATTTGTTTAAGTAAAACAAAAATATTTAAAATAAAATCTTACTTCCTTTTCATGGCACGTGTCTTTTAAAAGCAAACTTGAACTTACAGAAACTAAATCTATTAAGAGAATACTTGCCTTTATTTGTGATTTTATATAATTTGTTTCTGGCTAATGTTTTCCAGAAAATTTCTTTGGGTAGTTGCTGTTAGAGTATGAGTTCTTGCTAGAGTGAGATGCCCCTAACTCTCTATTGACCTGGATGAAATAGAAGTATTCACAGTTCTCAAGACTATGTAGATTCCAAGACCAAACAGAATTTTTCGCTGTATTTAAAAAAAAAAAAAACAACTTTCTCTAGTGCCTCCTAAACACTTCAAAGGATCCTGCAGAGGGTCCAATGGGATCTCATCCTCCTTGTTTGAATTATTTTAGAAGTAGGAACCATGAACATAGCCTTACATGAGAGAGAGATAAATAATGCACATCTTTATGTTCAGAATTTTACATTTAGTGCGACTCCCTTACATTCTCTATTTCTTTGCAGGATTAAAATCAATACAGTAGGTATAAAAATATATTGTAACAGCAAATACTCTTTCCTTAGGAATCAAGAAAGCAGAGTGCAACCAGGAGAGCCTGGAACCAGGACTTTGCTCCATCCTGACATGAGGTAGGAATGTCTCCCGGATTTTCTCTTTTCCCACTTCCTCATATGGAAATTGAGAAATAAGGGACATATGTTCTGTGTATTTTTTAATAATTATTGTGAGATTCATGTAAGGGAGTATTTTGGGAAAAAAAACTTTGTAAACTGCAAGGTACTGAATAAATCTTTAAGCTGTAATTTCTTAAAATACAAATCTCAAAAATCACTGATAGTGAAGAGAAAAAAAAATTTGGTGAATTGCCACCTCTGGGCAACGTGGTAATATGCTCAGTACAAGCACATCTCATCCTGTAGGTGAATCCTCAGTACTTCCTAAGTTTAGTCTATTCTCCTCTTTTTAAATAAATTCAGCAGCCTGTGCTATTATACTAACTATATTCTTTGCAGTGCAGGACTTAAAAAAAAATCCACACATAAAAATACACAAGCTTTTCAAATCTCACACAGAAATTAGATTTGGACTGCAGCTCTGAGACCTATTACTCAATATTTATTAAGATAGGCATGTGATTTAAAACTAAGATGAGGACAGAAAATGCAATCATTATCCATCTCTTTGGTATATCTGTGAAAAGCTATTATGACCTATTTCATTACACCTTTTCATTATGCTATTTACTGTGCTAATTGAGACTGTAACATTGGAGATACAGAAATGATTCCTTAAACACCTAGCATATACAAGAGTAAATAAGACAGTGCACTTAAGGACTTATTTTTATGCTATAGTACAGAATTACTCATGAAAACTCACAAAGTAAAGACAGTTGATTGTCATTTAAGAAGAGAGAGCAGTGACAAGTATGTCTCCTTTATCCATTTGATCGCTTCATTAATAAATTGCCAATCAAGTCAGAATCACTCCTCAGAACCAAAGCCTTCACCTATCAGAAATGTAACTAGGGTCACCTTGAGTTGGAACTGCCTAAGAGACACCTTTGTTCCCTCCATACTTCTATACTTGCCCTTGATGTCAGAAACATTTTTCAAAATATGAAGCCTTCACTTAATAATTTTAGTTGTGGCTCAATGTGAAATTTTTTTTATTTTTATGAAAAAAAACTTTGCAAATTAACTTGATTAAATTTCTCATAAACAATTCAAAACTGATAAAATAAAACAGAAATAATGCTCTTAATTTATGTCAATGGAATACGACAACAACCTTTCTTAGGTGAACATTTAATGTGTACAAGTTATGCTGACAAAGGTATTTCTTCCTTAAAAGTTACATTTCATGGTAATGGATTTTTAAATAGGTGACTAATGTTTTTGACAAGCCTGAAATTTCTGGAAATGTTCCCTCATTCATCGGAACAAAACGATTTAGCATGAATCTTTGGGTCATGATACTTAGAAGTCTTTAGAAAAAATCTGAAGCAAGTTTTTCAACTCTTATTTTTAGATGAAGTAAATATGTATAGATTAAACTTAACTGGCTGCATTCAGCATTATACAGAAGGAGTGAAATATTTGTGACTTTAACTCTTACTTAATGGTTTACAAAATATAATACGAATTTCAAGATTTCACTTCAAAAAACAGACACTTCATGCTTTTAGAAGGAGAGTTATGTAATAATCAAGTATATGTCTCTTCATACTTTTAGAAGAAGAGTTATGTAATAATCAAAATTGGAGAGCAGTGAGATATTTTGCAGTTTGAAAACTGGCTACTCACGTCAGTTACTTGAAATGAAGTACTTAGCAAAGAAATCTAATAAAGCTTTACATGTTAACATTTCATAAGTCTGTAGTGGACATGTAGTGGTTGCTAACATTTTAACTTTAAATACACAGTGAGCTCAGATTTAAGATTTATTTTGCATGAGAGGAAAATAATAAATATTCAACCCGTAAATGTTTTAAATACCTGATTTGGATCTTGTTACCACATCAAATAAAGCAGCTCAAGCTTAATTCTTATATAGCCAAAAAATATAAAAATTTAAATACACACACACAGACACACATACATTCTACAATGTTTCTGTTCAACAGCTGACTCTGAAAATATAAAACAAAGTTCTGAATTTTGTTTCTAAAGCAATCCAAACGTATTTAAATATCTACAAATTTTTCTTGAATAATGTGTTAATCTTATGAAATTTAATTTTTAAGCAGGTGAAATTTAGCATTGTCAGTCTAAATCAAGGAGTGGATATGGGGATTTGTTCTTTTCAGTGATTTATTTTCATTTGACAATTAATCATGGATACCTCAGTGCATTTTTTCGGAGTCATATCATATTGCCAACATAAAATTACTATTTTCTCATAAGGAATCAGCCGAAAAAAAATCGCCTTGCATGGATTTTATCCCATGCTGTTAAATGCATGAATAAATGATGAGGTTCCTTTGATGTAAGTCAGGATTCTGAGGGAGTGCCTGTGGTATCGCAGAGACAAGTTCCAGGGACACAAAATATTGCTCCTCAAAAAGTAAACCCCAGATATTTTCAGTTGGGAACACTTGGGGGTCACATGTTTAGTCTCTGCATGGCCTGCTGTTGTGACTCCATCACAAATGATCATCCCTCCACACCTGTCACTTATTACCAATGCAGGTGTGCAGGCAACAGTGGAAGAGGTGAGGAGCAATCTTCGCCCACAATTAAGTGCCTCCCACATCCAGGGGTTTCTTGTCTTTATCACTAGATATGGAGTTTAGGTTTGTCAACATGAGTTCCTTTTAATACTCATGCTTCTTTTCAGTGACTGTTACATTATTCATTTTTGAATACCATGCATTATTCCAACATTTCTCTGTTTGCCATGGGCATAGGAGTGGCTTCAGTTTCTTTCAAGTATATACTTTTATGAACTACACAGTGAGAATCACAACTTATCTCGCCTTCTTCCTCCTCCATTCCTGCACCAGCTACATACCTTCCTTCTTTTTGTCCACCTGAATTTTCTCCATCTCCTACTCCTCCTACCTCTATTACTACTACAGCATTCTGGATACCTTTCGGTTGCTTACACAGGGCAGCCTAAGCACTACACATATTTTCAATTTTTTAATCATTTGGTAAATATTCCTCTTCTTCTGTCCATTTTAGAGATTAAAGGAATAAGATCGACAAGGTTAATTAATTTGGCCTTGAGACCTTTGTAGAGCTACAAGTTGAATCCATGTCCGTCTAAAGATTTAGCAGAAATAAATTCTTCTTTCTCTGCTGTAAGAAACACTGTCCATCCTGTGAAGAATAAGCCCTCCGTTCTAAACTACATTTCCTTCTATAATCTATACTCCACTTCGTATAAACTTTTATTTCTCTATTTTTTTCATTCCCGATGCCACACTTTATGATATGTCTTATCGGTCTTGCCTCCAAGGCACTCAGCACTTCATAGCATTAAATAATCCTCACATCCAAAGAACACCGTACACACATAAAAATGTACGTAGAAATATCCTTGAAAATAACTTACTTATTTTTGTTACACACTTTTTGGCACGAATGGGTAGGTTTATGAACTAATGTTCTACCCGCTTTATTGTTTTATTTTGAAAAACAAACTTCCAGGGAGTTCATGTTTACCTTGGTTACATCATTGTCTAGTAAATACTAGGATACTTAGGTATAATTTAAGATTAAGAGAAAACATAAATGAAAGTTTTAGTGGTTCCTTACTCTTCTGTCCCACAAGTAGTAGCTTATTTCCTTTCTAGGACATTATAAGGCAAATTTGAATTTAAAAGGTATAAAGTTCATATAAATTCACTCAAGAAATATGTTATGAGTGTGGCAATTGGCTGAGGTTAAAGATAAATGTAACTGCAGGAAAATTAATATAAAAACACACATTTTTGAAGTCAATTTATTTCATACTTCACTTTCAAAAGATTCTAATTTATTTGCATTCTCTGCAGTATCAACAAATATCCTAAATATTAATACTCTTTGACCAAAATGTTAGTTACCTTTTTCAAATACCTTAAGATATTTTTACCATTCAACACATTTTCCTCATAGAATATTCATATACATTTTTGTCATTTATATTCATATATTTGAAGGTAGGCAGAGGAAGATATAATCACCATTAAAAGGTAATTTAAATTCAAAGAAATTACATCACTTTTCTAGTGCCTAAGAGTGATAGAACCAAGAGAAGAGACTGTGATGCAGACTTTTTAAGAAAATTTACTCTAAATTGATATGTCAGTGATGGTTATTTTCACAAATTATTGCCGACTTTTGGGTGGCTCACAATTTCCTTTGCCATCCTCAGTTATGTCAAAATAGTTCTCTAATTTGGCTTGTAATTTAAAAATGCAAATTTCCATAAGAAATTATCCACAAATATAATTCTATAAGCACAATCGAAACTGAGGTTGAGTACTTATTCTATGTGTAACATGACCATGACAGGCATTATGGATGTTAACCAAAAATCATAAAATTCACCTGGTTTGTATCTGAGCAAAATTGTTTTATGTACTTTATACACCTTCCTTCCCAGTTGCCAGATCAGTTATTCTATTTTTATTATAATAGATCAAACTGAGATAAATATAAAAAATAAAGAGAAACTTTTTTTCAAAACTGAATGTAGCATATTTTAATTTAAAAAATCACTATTTTATTGGTTAAGTTTTTCATGATTTTATTAAAATCATCACTGCTCTAAAGATTAATATACCTACATATTTACATACAGGAACACTTATATTCTTAGAAAAAATATTTAGTGGTGGAATTGACGTAGGAAATATTTGAGAATATAGCAAGTGTTCTTTTTTAATACCTTAAGATGGTGAAATAAATGTTTCTAGAATTCTATAGGTCTTTAACCAGAAAGTTCAGTTCATGTGCCAACAGTAGTCAATTAGATCATACAACTATGTAAATTGGGCAAAGACATAACAAAAGGGATGTGGTACAAATTGACGAGTGACTACTCCCCCACCTTACAGATCAATGAGGTCTGTTTGAAGAACTATAGGTCACAAATAGAGACTTTTACTGAAGACAGTCTAAAAGCAATTAGTGTGGTACTCATTTGCTAGTTCAAGAGGCTTTCTACTGACACTGGGGACTTACCTGGCATTATTCTAGCAGGTTTAAATTATTTATCTGGATACACCCAGCGACATAACCACAAAATTTTAGGTAGCATTTTTTTAAACTAAACTTGGCTTAAACTATGCAGATTTATTGTCTCACATGACAAAAATCCAGAAAGAAGTAAGTCCATGGTTGATTAAGTCAGAGGCTCACCAGTGTCAGGGATCTCAATCACCTGCTCTGCACATCTCTTGGTGTCCCCATATGTTTGTTTGCAAGTTTTACATCAATACTGCAAGCATCATGTCTCCAAGGCAGTAAGGAAAATGGGGGCCGGCAGTGGGGTGAGCATTTCTTTACATCTCTCTTGTATTAGTTCTCTGGCAAAATTCCCTGACTTATTAAACTGAATTGGGTCAGATGCTCAACTCCAAATTAATCCTTAATAAAAGAGAAAGGAATTTCCATGTTTTACACAGAGCAAAAAGTCCTAGAGTGCATAGGGCCCACTTTCTCTTAGCATACCCTCATCAATTTCCTAACAAAATCAGATTCTATTAGCAAGAAAACAGGAAGAATTTGTTAGACGCACAATTGAAAGAGCTAACCAGTCTGTTCCCAAAAGAAGCTTATTTCGTCACAGGCATTTTTGTTCAAATTTCCTCAGTATTTTTTCCAATTTTATATAAATTTTGCATCTTTCAGTGAATAATTCTAAAAACTCTCATTTTTTACCATTTCTGTTAAGTGAAAATAGCTATATTCCTTATAAAATAACCAAATTTGGCTCACTCTCTGAACCTCATAGAACTGAGAAGTAGAGGAGCAAATTTACTAATTATGTCAAATATATTATCCAGAATAGCCCACAGCTAAACTAGATAAATGAAGACCTATGCCCCATCAGACTCACTAACAGAGGGATGCTTTGAAGCTCACTATAGAACATTGTTAAGGCTCCTTAAGGCTCTTAATCATACCAGAACACCTAAAAGTCTGAAACAAACAAAAAATGTTCCAAGATTGTCCCTTACATATGAAAAGAAGCTAACCTTAAATACCAATAGGATTCTAGAGTTGAGCAAACCTTCAAAATATATTGAATCAACTTCAGACAGAAAGATTCTATACAAATATCATTTTTTTCCCAAACTACCACAGCACTGAACTTTCTGGCACTATATCTGCCCTTGTCGAACTAAAAGCCAGGACCCACTGAAGGCACAATTTTATTTCAATATTACAAATTTAAATACGTTACCTATTTGCAGATTGACATGTGTTATAAATCAAACTTCATGTACTAACAAAATGATAAGACACATATATCATAACCCAGAATTATTGAGATTTATAAAAATAATATTTATACTTAAGGAGGAGCTAATTCATAGGGCTACATGTCATTGAAAACAGGATTAACCATGAAGACTCAGAGAAGATGGATGTAATAGCACCAATCCATGGAAAATCCAAAAGTGTGATCATAACGAAGAAAGAACTGTTGGGTGAAAATTAGAGTTACTTGCTTTAAGGATGTACTCTTCAATGAGAAAGAAAATGTCGTACTGGGAATTACACTAACTCATATAAGTTTTCAAGTGAGTTTAATGGAATTTTTAAATACAAATATTCTCATTTTACAAGGTAATTCACAAATAAAATATAATTCAAATGAGAGAATTTTGGTTTAAGGACAATTTTGTTAACTAAGAAAGTAAGAACTCATGTGATTTTTAGTGATGGAGATAGAGATTTTTGGAAAATTATGATTCTTCTTACTCCTTAAAAAACTCATTTGCTAAAATTAACATAGTATAAGACATTTTTACATGTCCGGTACTTTAGCATAGGTGTTTTATATCCTTTACTAGAATAAGTTATATGTGTATCACTGTGAGAACAGGCTGCTGTATGCAAAAATGTAGCTGTTGACAGTCTGGTAAAGGTGTGAACAAACCAGCAGGGAGATTCTCCAAATTGACAATACATTGAGATTAATTTTTTTAAACATTCATTGCTACTCAATGTCATATTAGGCACTGTGGGACTGAGAGGAGAGTCTGCACAGTTTTTATCACATGTGCCTTGATTTCAAGAAAATATATGCAAGACATACTCCTCAAGGAAAGATATGGAAAGTTGAACAATTAAAGATGACAAACAATTAAATATAAAATAAATGCTTTAGATCATAATTATCCTGTAATGAGAGGGTTTCTCAAGGGTGATCTACAGAATACTTCCTAGTTCTGTCTGACACTGAAAAAGTGTTTGATTAAACACAACTGTAAAATTTGTCATCTCATACCTCACTGTTAAAGCTCATATTTCACACTAACACATGACATTTCTCAACCTCGAAACTTATATATTAACCAAGCTTGTTTACCCTTAATGGAATATTTTCCAAATTGATTTAATGATAAAATACCCAGCATCAACTAATATTTTGTGTAAACAGTTTTATTTTCTACACATTTTAGGAGATGCCACTAGAGGTGAGAAGTGAACTAGGACTTTGCAGATGAGTCTTAGGCATCATTGTGGAGGTGGAACTTCAGCTGAGTCTTGAGGCAGCAAATACTTTTTGTGTCTGCAGACAGAGGCAAATTTGGAGAATGCTATAGGCAGATGGAAAAGAAACCTAACCTTTCAATGAGGAGTTTCAAGGAAACCTTAGAGCTCATCACTCAATCTTTTCTTTGAACTACTTTGTTTCGGAAATTAATAATGATCTTGTCATAGGTCTGCAATCCACAACTTTAGGGAGGTAGTTAATTCTTCTCCCTTTTGATAGAACTTCCCTTGTGTTCTTCGGTTATCAAACTCTCTTGCAAGACTTCTGTTTTTTAAGCTAAATTTGTCCAGATTTTTAAATAAGTATCCACATCACTTTTTTTTTTGTACTTTCACCTATTCTTGTCATTATGTCCCTCAACATTTTAACCACCTAGTGATTACAATGGGAGAACTTCTCCAGAGGAATCTGAAATCTAATTTTTGGAAGATATTACTCTATTGAGTATTAAGGTCAGATCTTAATTCTCTCTGACCTTCATCTAATGGTCACAGTGCATGAAATACAGTCTATATTTGTCTAGATGGAAAAAGTAACTGATAAACCAGGATGATTCTTAAAGTGGGTTAGAAAAAAAACAGAAATAGATATGCTCCACAGTTACAACCTGTTAAAAAGAGGACAATGAAAGAATCATCCAATATCTTAGACTGTCAGTCAGACCAAAGATAATTGAGAAAGCCATATCTACTCCTGTTCCATTTCTTAATGCAGTTCAGTGATTGTCTCACCAGGCATCCACCATAGACTAAGATAACACTATGGCTGTGGTTATCACAGTGACTTCTGAATTCTTATGTATTTGGAGATAAAGAAGACTATCCAGTTATCTGTGGGGTAATAATATTTTCTGCAGTTATCAATTAGCAGATCAATTTAGAGATGATATATTAACCTGGAGCACATTAATGTTTCCAAATCATCGTGGGAACTAAAGGACTGGATAGCAAGTGATCCAGTTAATACAACAAAATTATATTCTATAAGTATTTTGGGAGACTTGGTGATGTTAGGATTATCTTGTTACTGGTGAAGGTAAACTTTAGTTTTCATACTGATTATCTCTAGGATAGTACCTTGCTGTTCAGATGAAAGAAAATGATAACAATATCCATAGCCATAATGATTCTTGATTGCAGGAGTGTGGATCATGTCTAAAATCGGAGATAGCTTTATGTGGTCCAAATCCTGTTTTAAAGCCAAGGTTGTACTTCAGTGTTCTTTCTCATGTTATGTATCTTTCCTGGCTTGAAGCTACCCAAAGGCTCAAATCATAAAGGGCTGTTTGTTAAACTTATAGCCAAATTTACTAGAATGCAGACTATTAAACAATAATCACTAGAATGCAGACTATTAAATAATAAATAAATTGGGGATATAATCAAGATATATTCACTAGATCTAAAGTAAAATAAGAATATAATCTAAGCTAAGAGTCAAGAGGTTTATTTTATTCAACCTCTGATTGGGGCTGGGATCTCCTGCTGCCAGAGGTTACCACTGGAAGTTTATGTGTGGTTTGGGGATATGTGTCTTGACTCCCCAGTTCAGTGGTCCTTCCTGCTACACAAATTCCAAACTCTGGCACCTCTTTCTTTAACACCAACCGACACCCCACAACATGACGGACACTGTGACAGTGGCTTTGTGCCCTCAGCAGATGGTTTCTGTTCCCATTTCCTTGATGCCCTGTCAGAAGCAGGGTCCACTCCTCCAGCTCCCGCAGCCAATATGGCTTCCTCCAGCCTGTGTCTTAGAACTCAAGCCTCTTTCTGGAGGGTGGGGGAAGTCTAGTTCAAGTTTTAATGCAAGTTTTGCCTTTTTAGAGGCTTGATGTTGAATTGATTCCTGGGGTATCTTGCTTATCTGAAGATATCTAAATATCAGAAGTGGAGGTCAAAATGTTAATAACTTAGCATTAAAAATGAAATTAAAGCAGTTAAAAAGGCTTAGTAAAATGCCACATGACTTGTTAAGATTCTATCAGCCAATCCATTTTCCCTAAGCTGCTGTTAGAAAAAAAAAAAAAAGAAAAATGGTGAATCAGAGAGCCATTATCAAAGGGGCAAACTGACTTGTCATGACTTGTGTGATGAAAAACAGCTTTGGCTGAATCTTGTACCTAATCTGACCTAAGATTTCTATTTACACAAGGCTTTTCAACAGTTCAACTTCAATTGACAACTAAGAGAGCTGCCATTAGATTTTCTCAAGACTGGAAACAATGTAGGATTTTCTTTTCTTCTAAAAATAACGACCATTTTTATTTGTCTCTATACTCTGTCTCTATACTTCCGCATCATTAAGTCAAACCACAGATATTTCTGGTTTCTGTGGTTACTCTTAGAAATTACTGTAACCATCTACTAATTTGCTCTTTATGCTTCCTGAAAGAGCTGCTTTGAGTATTATGGTTTTCACGTGATGTACTGCTAACATCTTCTGAAGTTCTAAGTTTTAATAACTGTCAAGATTTCTAACTCAGTCTCCTCTGTCAAATATAGCAATGCATGCACAAACAAAAATATTCTCACATTTCTGGCTAAAATATTTTTTCAAATGGCTCACTTATATCTCCCTACCTCATTTATTGCGCCTACTAATGAGAAGCTTCGAGATTCATTTAATTGAGATTCATTTTTAGAACCATGAGAATGCCCTAATATCTTCTTGGTCCTTTAGAGGAAACATTAAAACTGGCCGTAAGACTGACAGAGTTCACATATATGTTCTGTGACTCATGGTAAAAACACCACATACCATTAATAACCCATCTGTTCCATTTCTTGGTACGCTAGAGTGTAAGGTCTCTTGGTTCTAAGACTGTAACAGCTCAAATCTATTTGGTACACTAGCTACAACAGGTTAACATTAAGTTGGCTGCATTTCAAGCTAACAAAGCTGTCAGCAGTTCCAGGCCAGCTCCTAGATTTTTTTTTTTTTTTTCCTTTTGGGATCATGCTTCCTTATTTCTTCTCTCCTGAATCTATTCTCATCTCTTTCTCTATTTCTTCAGCTTTTTATATTTGACTACTACTAGCACATGGTCACTAATATCAGGTTCATTGGACAAATAGAGATTTTTCAATGACATATCTGTTTTATTACTAATGATAGTACATAAGCAAATATTTACCGATAATGAGTCTGGGGTATCTATCTGGAAGGTTTGATGAGATAATACATACTCAGAGATCCAATATTGAGTCAGTCAGATCTTTCTCATATATTTTTTCTGTGGAGTCTGTGTGAAAAAAAATTTAAAATCAGGGAAAGTTTTGGGCAGGAGAAGCTAAAAACTCTAGAGAAGTTAGTCATATAGAGATTGCCATTTCAAAATTAGAAATAAATATAAGACAAGCCTCTTTCCGATTTTTATATACCCTAGGGTATTTGTGTGCCCTTTAAGCTTAACCAGAGTTCCACTTTTGCTTGATTTGCAGAATGACCTTCAGAAAAAAGAGGTGTGAAGTGTTCTCTACCTTGTTTCATATTTACTCTGGTAAATGTGTGTTATCAACAGAATTGTCTAATATCAATCAACCATAAATTGTTTATATGCTTTTGTTTTCTAAATAAATAAACTTGCATTTGCAATTTATGTTTACTTTATCTCATATAATTTATTTTCTCCACCACAAAATATATCATGACACTTCCAATTTCAGAAATAAACAAGCATCACATTAAAATTTTGATCCTGGCCAACTCTTCTTAGAATTTCTTTTTCTATTTAGTTTGGAAAATTCTGACTAACAGCTAAAGAAATGATATTACTTTGTAATAAATTTAGACTATTTCTGAATAGCACACCATCTTCAACTGCATTGTCCTCATGATGGACAAGTAGATAATTAGAAAAATCCAGAAGACTGACACGAATGTCATACAGAATATGTTCAACACTGGTATCTTTAGGCATACATATTTGTCATCTACTTGTTTGTCACAAAATAGCTGTAGGCCCTTAGGCAATTTATTTTTTAACCCTACATTTCCTTATCTGTAAAGTTGATATAATAAGAGTTACCTGTGTTAATTAAGGATGAGTCCTAGGAATCTATATTTTAAATACAGTTTTGAGTATTCCCTATGCAAATACCCTGAATTTGGTTCATAAATGTGTGATGAAAGCTACTGCCCCAAACAAGTCCTGTTTCTTGATTGTTTTTATATAAGGGTGATCTATTGATTATAAAATTAAATATTAAATAATAAATTATGTTTTATGTTGCATGGAGGAAAATCCTAAATAAAAACAAACACTCCAGAAGAGTAAATCATTTTAATCTGCCTTTTGGGCATAGCTTCACTATAACATTTATTTCCCTGGGGTTTTCTACTTTTTGTCTTCACATCTACAATTTTTTTTTCCTTGTAATGTCTCATGATACCTGCTGTTTTGTTGTTGTTTGAAGAAAAATCTTTAGTGCACAAAATAGTATTTATACAAATTTTCTCCCATATATTTCCATACAAAAGAAATGCAAAATGAGATTAAAGAACAGCTTCAGATAGAGTTTTCATTTAGATGTATCAATGTTATCGACAAATGAATTCTATAGTATTGGAAAACAATGCCTGATACCCCTTTTTTTCCTGCAATATTCTAACAAGGCAAACCAGATATCTGAAAATCCAAAAAAAAAAAAAATCTTTAAAAACCTGATGAAGTATATATTTAAATAATTTTTAAATGATTTGTGAAAATGTCAAGAAATTTAGAGTAATTTTTCAAAGGACAGAGAGAAAAATGGGGTATCAAAACAGAGAGGTAATTACCTTTTGTAGCCACTGACAATCCAGAAATCTATGTGTCACGGAGTTTCAGTATTAAAAGCCATGTGGTGGGGGATTAAGTCAGGAACTCTCACACAAAGCTATGACTGCTGATAGATAACGCAGACTGAAAGAGAGAGCCTACAGTGATTTCACCTCCACAGCAGAGACTTGTTATGTCTCCTCCTCTGTAGGCATAAAAGTAGAAGGTTGGAAATCGTGACTCGAATATACAGAAACAATAAAAAAATTCAATTTTATGCTTTTATAAAGTTCTTGGAAGAAGCTATCATAGGGACATGTCAAAAGATGGATGATAAAACAAAAAAAAAATGAAGCAGATTAAAGACAGAGGGCGAATTTCCCTAATATATGATTAATTCTACAAAAAGTTTTTTAAAAGATGAAAAAATCTAAAGTCAAAACCATGAAGAGATAATTCTCCAAATTATGATATAAAAATGATTCTTAAATGTATACAAACAGGTTCAATCCCCCTCAAAATAAGTACAAATTAAAATTACGCTAAAATCTTATATATCACCCATTAGATTCACAAAATCTCAAAAGTTGTCAACACTTTAGTTAATAAAGCTATGGAAAACTATGAGCTTTTATATACTGCTTGTAGAAATGCAAATTGGTAAAGACTTATGGAGATGACAATATATTACAAAACTGCACAATAATTTTCCCTTTGTCCCAACAATCTCACTTTGATAATTTTATCCTCAAATTACATATGAAATAATCAAAAATACCTATTCAAAAGGTTATTCATTGTGACATTAGTTGCAATTACAAAACACTAGAGACATCCCAAATACACATTCATAGGCTATTGGTTTAACAAATTGTGGTATTTAACACAATGGAGTACTACAAAACTGTAAAAAAGAATGAGAAAGATTTTGAACAGACACGAAGTGATCTATAGGGTACATTCTTAGTTGAGAACAGCAAAGCACAAATAAAAAAACTGAAGTGTAAGTACAAGCACATTTATCATAAATTTTTTAAAAGATGAAAAATCTATAATGTAATACAAATAGATATTAATAAACCTAAGTTTATTTCAAATGATATCCCATTAAATAGTATAATTATCATTATGTTCTATATCTTGACAGTTAAATATACAGTTTATTATTATTATTCCAGCTACCTATCATAAATGATATTCCTATTATGCTGGATATGAGAGATGTTTCATTATTATTAAAAAGAGATGCTTTGAGTGCCATAGAGAAGCTAGTAAATCCTCAGGGAGTGGTTGAAGAATGATTTGTGTTGTCTTGGACAAATTCCCTGACACTCCATGACTCAGTTTTTCATTTATGAAATCAGCTTATAAAAGTCTCTATCCAGTAATGTCATTATAAGGCTTAAGTAGTTATTAGACAAACTGCTTAGAATAATATCAAGCACATAATTAAAATCAATAATTATTAGTCAGTAGTAAGAGCATGGAAGCCATTTCTCTAGGATCCAAAGTCTTCAACCATCAGTTTGTTCCTGAGTATTAGTGACAGTTGAAAGCATTGTTTTAGTTACTGTACTCTGTAATGGCAAATAATAGTGATTCTCAACTGGGTATGGCATCAGCATCATTGTTGATCTCTTAAAAATTATAAACAAATACAATTCAGAGAGTTGAGTATCACCCAAAACCTCCTGAACATAATTTTTAGACATCAGGCCCAGGTTTACATAAGTTCGAAAATGTCATAGGTGATACTGACAAGTTGTCTTCGTTAAGAACCCCAGTAATAGAAATATTGAGGAAGTATTATAGCAGAAAAGAAATTATGCTAAGTCCTTCACCTCAGACAGAGAACTGCATCTCAGTTTCTTTTCTGTAAAATGAGGATAACGATCCCTTACAGTGGGTTTGTTATGATGGTTAATAAAGATAATAAATAGAGAATACTTAGTTCATTGTTAGTAGTCAATGAATGATGGCTATTATCATTTTCTGTTCTTGTAGAAGGCTGAAAAATTACATAAAAAGAGGAAATGAAGTGTTTATAAGATATCATAGATAATGGAATTTAATATCATATTTTAATGAGATCTACAATTTTGGCAGAATTTTAAACTCTACTTTTAAGACCATTAGACCAAAACTTATAAAATATAAAAATATCACCAATTTTCAAAAAGGTAATTGAAGGTCTTCGTGCAATTTCAAATAATGGATTTATGCTGCTGACTTGCACACACAAATGAGTGCCCTTGTGAATAGAAAGATATTCAAGCATGTTTATCATATTCTGAGCCTGCAACTGCATACTGATCAACGCCCCTCACTCATTAACATACAAGACTCTTTTCCTGAGCTTTCATTTGCATGCTCTTCTAAAAGCTCCTTTTTTCTTCACTGTTC
This sequence comes from Papio anubis, assembly GCF_008728515.1. NCBI lineage: Eukaryota > Metazoa > Chordata > Mammalia > Primates > Cercopithecidae > Papio > Papio anubis. Next base: position 99,077,177 of record NC_044981.1, read on the forward strand.
AAACAGCCAATGACCTTTGTAATCAACAAGAAAATTAGAAGCAGGTGAGAGCTTATTTTTAATGATGCTGAGACCAAATTGTTTAAATCTGAATTTTTTTTCTATAATTTGTAATGCCTGACAAATATTAATTATATGAAGTTAGAGACCGACTTTCTCATTGTCTCTGATCAAGCTCTGTAACTAACCGTTTGCTTTTATATTCAATACATAGAAACACCTCTCCTTTATCACTTTTTTTTTTTTTTTTTTAACCTGGAGGCTTCAGTATTAACATGGTATCTTTGGGATTTACTTAATGATCTGGCAACCATTGCAAATTTATCTAGATGATTATAAGTGAAACTGATTGAGCACATTTCCTACAGGATTGCACTTATTTATTTTAATGAGTGCATATTAGTGAATCAGAAATAAAGTTTCAACATCATAAATGACAAGTATAGGCCATGTTTTCTGTCTCTTTTGTGTCTCAGTATTCTTAATCATATTTACTTAGAATATCCCATTCCCTAAGGTTTCTCAGAATTACCAAACAACTTTTGTTTCAGCTTCATATTCAAGTATATAATGAATTAAATAATGAAGATTGCCAATTGCAGTCATACCTAGATTATCTACAAACAAATACATGCCTGGTGAATCTAAAGCAAATTGAATTTCAGGCCAGGTTTTCTACAATATTTAACATGATCTACTCCGCTACCTCCCAATTCTCATGAAAAATATGCTCAAATAAACTAAAATTATATCAAAATGTATCATCCAAATCTTTCAAGATAAATAGAAACTGATTTCATAGTAGTCCAGAGTTTTGGATTTGTCACAACTCCCTTGTTAATTTTAAGCAATGTAGTATTCATTATATTTCATGTCTTAACCTATCCAGCTATTTCTCCATTATTATTGCATTTGAATGGAAGTAATATTATTGTTATCCTTTAGCAAATTAAATGCTTAGTTTACCTAAGATATAAAACGAGAATATAGAGTTTTTTGGGGGTGGGGAGGGGAATCCTATTTAAATATTTTGCTTTTCGTTTAAAATAATGTACAATGACTTGTTCTTGATGGTTTGACAATATTTTCCAAGACTGTCCTGTCTATTAATATTTTTTCAAAAGGTCCAGGCGTCATAGCTCACATCTGTAATCCCAGCAATTTGGGACGCTGAAGCGGGTGGATCGCATGAGGCCAGGAGTTCAAGACTAGCCTGGCAAACATGGGGAAACCTTGTCTCTACAGAAAATACAAAAATTAGCAGGGCGTGGTGATGCGTTCTTGAAATCCCAGCTACTCAGGAGGCTGAGGCAGGAGAATCACTTGAACCCAGGAGGCGGAGCTTGCAGTGAGCTGCGATCATGCCACCACACTCCAGCCTGTGTAGACAGAGTGAGATTCTGTCTCAAAATATATATATATATAATAGAATATATATATTATGTAATATATGCTTTTTATATATTATATATATTTTTAATATATATAGTCAAGAGGACTGACCCTCTTCAGCTATCCATGCATTTGAATACAAAAGATTCAGTGCTATTTTAAATATTTATACCTACCTATATATTTAAATCACATACACCACAAAGGTTTCATTGGTGGCAGTGCCTTAAAACCTTCTAATCAAGTAGAAGCCTGCTTAACAGTGAATTGGCCTTTAAATACAAAAATCAAATCTCTGAATCTTATTTTCCTGTTTTATGTTATATTTATATATTGGCTAATTATCAAATAATCCGAGGTAGCTTAAAATGAGACATTAACATGCACTTTTAAATTGTAATAGAAAATCCAGATTACAGAAAAAGTTAAGACAATATACGGCTAACCTATATTTTTCACAGATTTCCATATATAACCACGAGCCTTATGACATGCAGAAGAAAAATAAAAGGGATATAATAAATGGCATAGCTCTAACAGAAGTTAGAGTTTATATGTATTATAATGAACATCTAAGCACTATAACAGTTAACTCAAGATTCAGCTTAAGGTTCGAATGCATGTTTTGAGTTCAATGATCTCTATGTCAGTAAAGCTTGTAAAAATGTCATATACTGCTAATGCCATACAGTGTCATATACTGCTACTTTGGAAAAGTCAGAGGAAAAGAAAATAAACAAGTAAAAATAAACCTATACAAAGCAGAAAGAAAGATTTAACTACTGTTTATATGGCCTTTTCTATGTTGTATGGCCTCAGGGATACTTGAGGATTTGACATTTAGTTAATTTTCCTAGCAATATTAACTCAAATAATGCATAGGTAGACATAATATTGGATCCAAGATAAATGAGAATTCAATCAAAGACTGTATATAAGAGCAAGCACATGTGCTTTATCGTTGACATTGTTTATTAACAAATGAGTCACCAGTACTGTCGAGAAATAGCATCAATAAGGAATGAAAACTTGTCACAAATCCCCAAGGACACTGTGGACTAGTTAGATGTAAAAGATGAAGGGATTCAATAGCTGATGGCCTTCTTAGCCAGTGACCACTCAGCTCCTTCTGTGACTAAACATGTTTTGAATGTGGATTTGGGAAACTGTGCTTGGGAATCATGAGGCACTTCATGTTGTACAAGCTATATTGTTGTTTGCCCTTGATCCTATCTTAAAACTAAGTAATCTTGGTGCTGGTGATGCCTATCATGTTGTATTTAATTATCAATCCCAGCTTACCACCACTGATGCTAGTAGAGTTCAATGAGAATGATAGTAATTAACAGCCTTTCATATAGCTCACGTAATCTGAAGAAAACTATAGCTGAAAGAATTCTTGCTTTAGATTGGCAGGGTAGAAAGAGGGAGTTGATTTTTACTATGAGTGGTCAAGGAAGATCTCACCTAGAAAGAGATATTTCCACAAAGACCTGAAGTACAAGGTATAGGAAGTCATTTTGATTTTTGGAGGAAGAGCATTCCAGAAAGAGGAAGAAGACACATAAATGATTGGAGGCAGGAATATGCTTGGTGTGCTTTATATTAATATTTAAAAATCAGCGAGGCAGCCAGAGTGTTCAGTGTGGAACAAATTAGGGGTAACAGATGTAAGCAGATGAAATCAGCAAGATAATTATTGTGGGTAAGAGAGGGGCAGGTATTACAGAGCTTTCTATTTCATTCTAAGGACTTTCAATTTCACTTATAAGATGGGGAATCACCAGTGGGCTTTAAGCAAAATAGAGACATAATATGACTTATGTCTTATTAGAATCACTCTATTATTTTCTTAACCCACTGAGGGAGGCATTATGCAAGGAGAATGACTGAGAGGCTAGCATAGTAATCCAGATAATAGTGAAAGGTGGCTTAGCCCAAGAGAGCAAAGGATGATCAAGAGTGGTAAAACTGACAGGATTTTCTGGTGAATGTGTATGTAATGCATTGATAGAGAGGAATTAAGGATGATTCCAGGGATTTTGGTCCAGTGACTGAAAGGATGGTGTTGCCATTGTAAAAGATTATTCACTAGACACATTAAAAATGGTAAGACAGATTTTATTCAGACTTCAGAATAGCATAGACAGATTTTTGTATGAACGGAGTTCAATTGCATTGAAACAAAAGGAAAGAAGTTTTTTAAATGCAGAGTGTGCTAAAAGTAGAGTCCAGAAACACATTAAGAGTGGGAAGGGGAGAGAGGTTGATTAATGTCATTAGGTCATCTACATTTGCTAACTTATAAAGTTAGACTCCTATCCAGCTAAGGAGACTAGGAGATAGGGGACTTATCTTTCTTGCTGAGTACTTTTCGAAAGGATGGCTCCCAAGTTCTTGAGAAGGACATTGCTGAGTTGTAGAAGATACTTCTAAAAGGGACAGAGAAAAGATTTATATTTGCACATAAAAAAACATAATAATGCTTCCAAGAAAAGGGTAGTCAGGGAACTATAGTCATGTTTTGGCTGGAACAAAGTGTAAATTCTTTTGTAGCATTGAGTTTTCTCAGGCAGGGATTTTAAGGGGCTGAAGTTGTCATCCTAGGAACACTGCCCTGAGCTGATAGAAACTATACTAGTGTTTATTTAAGTCTGTTAGTGTAGGTGGTAGATAAAATCATTTGTACTAAGAGTTTGTAGTTCTTATACTACAAGGCCGAGGCCTAGTCAAAAAGAGGACTCAGAAGAGCCCTTGAGTAGGGTTTGGTCAAAAGAGAGTCTTTGTCATCATATAAAAAGTTTCAGACTAATTCTCCATTTCCATAAACTGAATCTCTTCTTCTGACATTTATAGTTAAAACCTGTTGTTTACAGCATAGCTAGCTTCTACTTGGAGAGGGAAATGGTTGTCTTGGTCTTCTGAAAGGATCTGATATTATTTTATTTCACATTAATAATACACATATATTTTCTTAATAGAAAGAAACCAATATTAAATTAAAGGTAACATTATACCAGCTTAACTTTATCTTTTGGCACCTTATTTAATACCAAATTATCTGTATCTGCTATTCAGTGGTAAAGATGATTTCAATCAGGTTGTATTTAAAATATTAAAGTTACATTAAAAATAAGTCACATTTGGTGCTTTTTTAATAATGCCTTAACAAGAAAGAAAATTAAAATTCATGCATACTGAACACAGTAAAAATTCCAAACAGAGTACGCAAAAAGAAAAAAAAAGGCTAATATATTTCCCATTAGGAGGAAAATTACCATAATATTATAAGCATAAATTTAAGGACGAATGAGTAAGCACTTATAGTCACAGTAAATGCATAATAGATGTTCAAACCATTTTCTGACTCCTCCATACTGTTTTGTTTGGGAGAATGCTTAAAAAGAGAACAATGTAGCAAACAGCTGGTGAACATTCAACCATATTCCTGTTAAACAACATGAGAAAAGAAAGCAACTTTTAAAATTTTGTTTTCTAAGCCATAATTGCATACCTCATGCTGACAAATTAAAAAGCAAACAAGCCTATGTACATTCAAATAATAGGTGTTGAGGCTCTAAATGTCGAGCACTTTCTATGAAACACTCAGTTTGCAATTGCATATTTCAACTCACATATGTTTAAGGTAAAATATAATAGTTAAGCATGACAGGAGGCCAATGCACAAATGTTCATATTTGCACCGGTAGACCTTTCCAAAACCATGATAATTATTTGAGATGTATGAATAAAATATTGGTTTTGTAAAAAAGTCTTCAATTATTCAATTTATATTGTTATAGGCCTCGCAGCTTACAGTAAAAGAAAATGAATACGGAGCCCAGTTTGGATACAGGAAAAAAATATTTGCAAAATATACATCTTTAAAAAAAATTTTTGGCCGGGCGCGGTGGCTCAAGCCTGTAATCCCAGCACTTTGGGAGGCCGAGATGGGCGGATCACGAGGTCCGGAGATCGAGACCATCCTGGCTAACACGGTAAAACCCCGGTTCTCTACTTAAAAATACAAAAAACTAGCCGGGCGAGGTTGTGGGCCCCTGTAGTCACAGCTACACGGGAGGCTGAGGCAGGAGAATGGTGTAAACCCGGGAGGCAGAGCTTGCAGTGAGCTGAGATCTGGCCACTGCACTCCAGCCCAGGCGACAGAGCAAGACTCCGTCTCAAAAAAATAAAAAATAAAAAAATCTTTTAACTTTTAATTTTTGTGAGTACATAGTAGGTGTATATATTTATGGTATACATGAGATACTTTGATATAAACATGTTTTGCACAATAATCACATCATAAGGCAGGGCAAGGTGGCTCATGCCTGTAATCCCAGCACTTTGGGAGGCCGAGGTGGGCGGATCACGAGGTCAGGAGTTGGAGACCCGTTCTGACCAACATGGTGAATCCCTGTCTCTACTAAAAATACAAAAATTAGCCAGGCGTGGTGGTGCATGCCTGTAATCCCAGCTACTCAGGAAGCTGAGGCAAGAGAATTGGTTGAACCTGGGAGGCAGAGGTTATAGAGCGCTGAGATCGTGCCATTGCACTCCAGGCTGGGTGACAGAGTGAGACTCTGTCTCAAAAATAAATAAATCATCATCATCATCATCACCTCATGGAAAATGGGGCATCCATCCCCTCAAGCCCTGATCCTTTGTGTTGCAAACAATCCAATTATACCCTTTTAGTGGTTTTTAAATGCATGATTAAATTATTTTGACTATAGTCATCCTGTTGTGCTATCAAAAACTTGGTTTTATTCATTCAATCTTTTTTAGGGTGTGTACTCATTAACTATCCCCACCTCCTCCCTACACCCCCTACTACTCTTCCCAACCTTTGGGTACCATCCTTCAGTTCTCTATCTTCATGAGTTCAATTGTTTTGATTTTTAGATCCCATATATAACTCAGAACATGTTATGCTTTTCTTCTGTGCCTGGCTCATTTCACTTAACATAATGACCTCCAGTTCCATCCGTGTTGTTGCAAATGACAGGATCTCATTCTTTTTTATGTCAAAAGAGTACTCCATTGTGTATAAGTACCATATGTCCTTTATCCATTCATCTGTTGATAGACACTTAGGTTACTTCCAGATCTTGGCTACTGTGAACAGTGCTGCAATAAACATGGGAGTTCACATCTCTCTCCAATATACTGATTTTCTTTCTTTGGTATATATACTCAGCAGCAGGATTGCTGGATCATATAGTAGCACTATTTTTCATTTTTGGTGGGAACCTCCAAACCGTTCTCCACAGTGCTTGTACTAATTTACATTCCCACCAATAGTGTATGAGGATTACCTTTTCTCCGCATCCTTATCAGCATTTGTTACTGCCTGTCTTTTGGACATGAGCCATTTTAACTGGGGTGAGATGATGTCTCATTGTAGTTTTCATTTGCATTTGTCTGATAACCAATGATGTGGAGCATCTTTTCTTATGCCTGTTTGCCATTTGTATGCCTTCTTTCAATAAATAGCTATTCAAATATTTTCCCATTTTTTAATTTGATTATTCATTTTTTTCCTCTAGAGTTAATTTGAGCACCTTATATAATCTGGTTGCCAATTCCTTGTTGGATGGGTAGTCTACAAATATTTTCTCCTATTCTGTGGGTTGTCTCTTCAATTTGTTGATCATTTCCTTTGCTGTGCAGAGGGTTTTTGACTTGATGTTACCCTGTTTTCCCATTTTTAATTTGGTCACTTGTGCTTGTGGGGTATTACTCAATAAATTACAAAATACATATCTTATAAAATACTTATATCTACATTTTACATAAAGATCTATACTGAACAATACAATAAAATAGGCAAAAGACATAAATATTTATAAAAGAAAACACTCAAGTGGCTAACGAGCCCATGAAAAGATGTTTGTCATCAGTAGTCATCAGAGAAATGCAAATAAAACCAAAATTGATAGCATGCCGTATCTACTAGCATGAGTACAATAAATAAGACAAACCACAAGAAACATTGGCAAGCATCTGGAAAACTGAGATTACACATAAATTGTTGGTGGGAATGTAATATGGTAAAGCCACGGTTGAAAATAGTTTGTCAGTTTCTCCAAAAGTTAAACATGAAATTGTCATATGATCCTAGCAATTCTATTCTTAGATACGTATCCAACATAAATGAAAACGTATCCCCATGCAAAGATTTGCACACAAATTAGGTTACATGTGAGGTTTACAGCAGCATTATTCATAACAGCCAAAAATTGGAAATGACCTAAATATCCATCAACTGACTGATAAATGGCAAAATACTATATATTCACACAATGAAATATATTCGACAATAACAAAGGAATGGATTACTGACACTCATGACATCCTGTGTGAGCCTCAAAGAAGCCAGTCACTAGTTCCATATAATATGTTTCTATTTATATGAAATTTCCAGAAAAGGCAAACTTGTAGAGACAGTAAATTAGTGATTACCTAGGCCTGGGGCTAGGGTAGAAATTGCAATTAGGCCTGAGGAGTCTCACTGGGGAAAGGGTTGAAAATGCTCTAAAATTTATGCTGATGGTTGCATCATTTGATAAAGTTACTCAGAGACAGTGACTTGTGAACTTGAAATGAGTAAATTTTCTCATATGCAAGACATGCCTCAATAAAGTTGTCAAAATATTAAGCTTCTCTCTCTCTCTCTCTCTCTCTCTCTACCTCTCTATTTATATCTATCCAGCTCTCTAAGATTTAGAACTTAAATGCGAGGTAGATATCATTGGGACTTTTTTTTAACTTTTTGAATAAAAAGACATGCCTACATGCTTGTCCTAAGAGCAAGTAAGTCTGATTTAATTGACTGGTTTCTCAGTAGAGGTTGGCATTTCAGATTAGATCACATGGAAGATATTTATAATAAATGGATGGGTACATTTGCATTTTCAAAGCTTTAGTGAAAAACACAAGATGTAAGTACAAAATACAAATGCTTTCCATCACTTTTTGTGTAAATTAAGTTGCCTCTAAATGAAAGGATAATAGGTTGCATAAATATTTTATTAAGCTTTCATAAAGAGTCTTAAGTATATTTTTTAGACATGGAGAAAGTGATGTACTCTAATGAATTTGTAATGCATCTTTTTTACTAAGATATTTTATTTAGAAACCAATATGCACACAAAAATTTACAGTATCCTATTCACACTGTATAAGACTATACATGAGAGTCAAAGATGCTCTAAAACAAGATGTGAACACAGGAATAAAAGTAGAAGTTTTCTAAGTATGACAGTTAAAAATATAATCATACATGAGCTCTCCAAGCCTGTGATACAGAGAAACAGAAGACAATCAGGTGAATACATCCATAAAAGATGGGTTATAGGAAAGTCGGAGAATAAAATAGTAGATTTGTATTTGAACAGCAAGGAATGTAAATATTGATATATATTAAAATTAGATTGAACAAATAATGTCTTTTGTTTAAATGCCTTGTGTTACTATTTAGAAAGTTGTATCTTAATTTATAACGAGATTTGAGAATCCATTTTTTTCATCTTTTAGAAAGTTCATAACTGTTATGAAATATGTAATTTCAGATGTACTAAAAACTCATGTGAAATGTTAGGCACAAACAGAAACACCTCTTAGCTCTATGACTAGGCAAGTTTCTTAGTTTCTATAAATTTAATTTTATACTGTCATTATAAGCATTAAATGAATATGAAGCATTTATTAATATATCTTTCATATTATTTGTTTTATAAATATTAGGTGTTTATAGTAGTTAGTATTGGTATTCTTGAATTAATCCGGGTGTAGAGGCAAATAACACTGATCTTACATGCAATTGAAAATTGTATGTTAACATATTAATTGGCACTTTTAAATCTAAACTTGTTTTAAAGTGAACCAAATTCACAAGATGAATTTTGAGGGTTAAGTAAAACATCTATACATGTCCATTAACAACAGTCATAAAGCTCACGTGTCATAAGTGTACGTACCATGGTGAGCCAGATTTTCATTCTAGTCACATCAAACTTCACTTGCCTAGTTAGCCTTTTATAATTAAAAAGACAAGTGAATGTATATCTATTCAAGGGGTTTCTTTTATGATAATGTTAAAGATAATGCATAGGAAGCACCTAGAACAGTGAAATTAGCATGCTGCAAGCTCTACAAGTGGTTGTTCTTGTTACAGTTATGGAGTAGATGCTATCACTAGACATATTACCTTGTCTTCCCTGTTCAACCTCCAACTTTGCCTTATTTCACCACGGCCATTTCCACAGTTTCCAAAATCCTGCAACTCTTACTTTCCACCACACTGGTATAGCAAGAGAGGACTCAAAGTTCCTTGCTTATTTTTCAAATGCTAACTCTTTCAGATACTGCTTCTACTGATATTATCAAAGTGCTGGATTGGAAAACTTATTCTAAAAAGACATGAACCTTTGGTGACCAATTAAACATAGCTATAAGATATGATACAAGAAAGTTTAAAAACAAAAAATTATTGTTTTTCATGTACAAATAAGTGTTTCCTGGACATGTGTAGAATTTTTCTTCTGTGCTGACATTCAACAGGGAGTAACAGTCATTGATCCATTCATCAGTTATAATTTCTTGTGTACTTCCTACGCTTCTTGATCTTCCCAATGACAATATAGGATGATGATGTGTCTACCATCAAAGAACAAAATGGCTTTTTTGCGGGGATGTGTCCAAACCAGTTGAAAGTGATCCTCAGCCAATTTTCATGAGTTATATTGCATAAATTGATCATTCACATCTGCATATATGCCTCTCCCCCTACACACACACATATGAGAGACAGAGAGAGAGGCCACCATTAGTTAAATAGGAAATGCAAGATGTTTTTAAAATAGGCTGGGTAAAGTGTATATTTAGATTTCATAACTCCTCAGAATTAACAACTCAGAAGTATATTTATTATTCCATGTTGATTCTGAAATATGTAGCAACCAGGAGAGAACTGTGATATTTATTGACTGTCAATGTTTTCAAGTACTGTCTAGCACTGAAGGGCAGCCTTTATTTTCAAGTTGAAGAGAAGACAGCACGGCCTAATAGAAATTAACTTTTAGAGACAAAAGTTTCTGTTGGGTTCAAATCTGGTTTCATTACTTGCTTTTATGAACCTGAACAAAATAACTTTCCCTATTCACAGTGTTTTTGTGATCCTCAAGGACAATAGTTCACAAGGGTTGTTGGCTTGGGTAGGTAGTGTTGGAAGTAAACTTCTTGTGCCAATTTTTCTGTGTTTAACATTATTTCTATAATGCAAGTATAATAACTTTTAGAGACTTAATGGATAAAATAAAGAAGCATTTCAATACTGAAATGTATTCAAAATGCACAATGACTGCAAGAATGTAGTTATAAATAAACCAGGCCCACCACACTGATAATTTTTCAAATAGATCGACATGATTAACTCAATCTAATGTTATAAACATTAGATTGGATATTACAGTTGTGTGTGTATATTATCAACTCATTCAACAAACATGTTTAACCAATAAACAATGTTTCAAATACGCTTAGTGCACTTTAGGAAAACCAGTCTGATATATAACTAAACAGAATACATATTTGGGCAACATAAAAACTAATATAAGCTGAAATTTATTGAAAGCTTACTATATATAACACATGTCCCAAAGTTATCACATTTAATCCTGCAACAATCTTATCCAGTGGTACTATCATCATTCCCACAGTACAAATGGGAAAAATAAGGTAGACAATCAAACAGATATGCGAACAACAAACCTCGAAATAAAGTTTAAGAAAGTTGCTCAACGTGACCAGGATAACAGAGAGATGAAATCAACCATTATAAAAGTGGTAGTGGAAGAATTTGCACACAGAGTAGGTAGATCTAGAGTCACTCTTAACCATTCCATGAATATCACAGAGGCAGCCTCCATCTGTAAAGCCTCCAATAAAAAGTCTCAATTATAAATTTTTAGGAATTAGTTCCTAGCAAATATCTTATTCATAAGAGCAGCTAAGATTATCAGTAACTCAATCTGAAAATGTCATTTTTTTCAGTGTCTTAACAACCTAAAAATCCAATGAAAGTTCTTCACAACTACTTTTAGGTAAAGAGGGTGATGTATAATCTGTCTAACTTGTCCTTTCACCCCATTCCTATTTTCTGATTGAAATTAAAATATATATATATATATATATATATATACACACACACACACACACACACATACACACACACACACAAACATATATATATACATATATCAGAACAAATATAAAAGTTTGAAGTGCCTCGAACTAGCAATGTTTTTCTGTGGATACCCATGTATATGGATGAGAAATAAACATAGCCCCAAGACATGATGAAACCTGTAAGTGATTCCTATCTTTCTCGGCTGTAGACCGTAACTCAGGCTCATGTTAGATTTACTGTGCTGAGGAGCTGCTCTGTGGGGGGATCAGGGTTGCTTCAAGATCATCTCTCTAATTAGTTACCTTTTCATCTAAGATTACACCCCAGATTTTATTCCTTTATAATGTCATAGATTAAGAAGCCACATCAGACAGAAAAAAATGTGCATTGCATACCGAAAGGTGAATTAAATAATTAGAAAGTGTTGGAGAATAGAAGAACATTAAAGACTGTGCACTTTTGGTTGTTTTGAACACCTTCTGCCAAGAGTAACTGTACAGCTTACATGAGATTTTCTAAGGATACATTCACCTCAGCATAATCAGAGAAACAGGCAGGGAGAACAGATACATGGTCATCAGCCTTGTATATTCACTCTGCACATCAGTAGGCTTCAGCAGAAGGTCTGAGAAAAGGCCTCAAAAGGGATGCAGGTGAAGAGTGAGGGGCAGAAGGAGATGCAGTAGCACTACTCCTGAGAAGCAGAGGCCTAGACTGATCTCTTCTCATTCAAAGATGAGTGAAGAGAAAAAAAATAGCATGAGGTTTATTAAAAAAACTCTGAAAAAACAAAATATAGAGATAATGTATTGAGGATATAGAAGAACATATTTTGGTTAATGATTTAGAGGCAAAACCATAGTACTTAGAAAGCATAGTATTTAGAAATAGATATATTTATATACACACATACACACACACATACATACATATATATGTATATATATAAATAGACATAAGTTCACAGCATGGAATGTAAATGGCTTTTGGCTAGCTGCTTAAAACCTCTCTTGAAAATTCCCAGGAAATCATTGTAAATAACAAAATACAATATCAAATACTGTATTTGGCAAGTTACAGACTTACTACTGATGAAATCTGTAGGCATATTTCAAAATTGTAAGCAATTTCAGGGCATTAACAATAACTAAAAGGGAAGTAGAGGTAAATACATGAGAAAAATAACAAAACATTACTCAACTCTAGGGTTTAGGCACTGTAGCATCTTCATGGTATGGAGATAGCCAAACAACCAGCATGAGACACAAAGGTGGTGCTTGTTCAGAAGATGAAATTGATAAGATGGAGGAAACAAAGTAATGGGGAGGGGCGGGGGAAAGGTAACAAAGAGAGTTATGTAAGACTATGTCTGAACCAATGAGGAAGTAATCTTTTTGTAGTAATTATACAACAGTGCAAACAGGACACTAATAATTATAATGCACTAATTTTCAGAAAGAAAAAGATTTAAAATAGATGTTACAGAGCTCTTTATGATGCTAAGATATTAATACAATTTCCATTTTCTTAATTGTAAGAACGTTTGTAATTAATGTGAAGAAAAATCAAAGGCACAAAGCATTAGTAATTTTCATATAATATGTTTGCATTTTAAAATATTAGTTAATTCATTAGTAGGAAAACTCATTTAGGAAGTACAATATTAGAATATTCACCTAAGGGCAAATTTACATACCAGGTAAGTGACAGCTCATTTTCAATTTAATTCATTAAAGTATTCCTCTCTACTCCAAAAGAGATAAATAGACTTTGTCAGAGATTTCTGTCTAAGGTGTTAACAATTGTGCATAGTTCAATGTTTAAATGGTTTAAAAAAACAGGATCATCATGGCAGATGGGAGGTAGGACTGGATTACAGCTCCAGACAGAGCAAAGTACGGAGGCTCGCATTGTGAATTTTAGCTCCAGATCAACTGCAAAAACAAACCAGCAATCCTGAGAGGACCCACAGACCCTCTGAAGGAAGTGGACTGCTCCTGCAGGACCCAGAAGACATCTCAAATACTGCGCATGCCACGACTACGGAAGTGGGAAAGGGGGACTATTCCTCTCCTGAACACACACTCCCACTGGAGAAAGTGAAGGCCTGTTTGCAGGAGAAGTTTCCAACCTTACCCAGAGCTGAGTCAATTTAGAGAGCTGACTGAAATACAGGGGTAGGGGAAGCAGCAGAAAGGCCCTGGGAGCTCTTTGGGTCCCCAAGCAACCCATTCCTGCCTGGCACCACAGGGATCCACCAGGAGGGCAGCCAGAGGAGCAGGGGGTAAAATTCCACGGAGAGAAGGAAATCTCTAACTGAACTTTGTAACAACTTGAACGGGGGAGAGAGGTCTCCTGGTCAGAACTCAAGGATGGTTGCAAATCCAGAGTGCAGACTCCACAAGCTGGGGAAGGACTAAGCCCTCTTCTTTCACAGCTAGGAGGCAGGTAGCCTGGGGCAAGTTTTCAAGCTCGTCTTGCCCATGGACTGGAAACAGACCGTTGGGGGGCTGTTGGGGTGCAGGGGGGCACGGTGGGAGTGAGACTGGCCCTTCAGTTTGCGTGGGAGCTGGTGAGGCCTGTGACTGCCGGCTTACCCCCACTTCTGTGACAACCTGCATGACTCAACAGAGGCAGCCATAATCCTCCTAGGTGCACAACTCCAGTGACCTGGGACTCTCAGCCCCGTTCCTCACAGCAGCTGCAGAAAGACCTACCGAAGGAGAGTCTGAGCTCAGACACGCCTAGCCTTGCCCGCATCTGATAGTCCTTCCCTACCCACCCTGATAGCAGAAGACAAAGGGCATATAATCTTGGGAGTTCTAGGGCCCCGCCCACCACTGGTCCCTCTCCATACTACTACAGCCAAGGATCTCTGGAAAGTGCCACCTCCCAGCAGGAGGCCAACCAGCACAAAAATAGAGCATTAAACCATCAAAGCTAAGAACCCTCACGGAGTCCATTGCAACACCCTGCCGGCCCCACAGAGCACAAGGAACACCTGGGAAATTCATCGCAAAAAGGTCATCGCCTAGGCACATTGTCATTCCTCCACCAGAACAGGAACTGGTATCTACAGCTGAGAGAACCATAGACAGTTCACATCTCAGGACTCTGTGCAGATAACCTGCCGTAGCAGCCTAGAGATGGGTATACTCACTGGGTGACTAGACCCAGAAGAGAGACAACAATCACAGTTGTTCAGCTCACAGGAAGCCACATCTATAGGAAAGAGGGAAAGCACTATATCAATGAAACACCCCGTGGGACAAAAGAATCTGAACAACAGCCTTCAGCCCTAGACCTTCCCTTTGACAGAGCCTAACCTAATGAAAAGGAACCAGAAAACCAACCCTAGTAATATGACAAAACCAGGATCTTTAACACCCCCCCACCACAAGCACACTAGTTCACCAGAAATGAATCCAAACCAAGAAGAAATCCCTAATAGACCTGAAAAAGAATTCAAGAGGTTAGTTATTAAGCTAATCGGGGGGCACCAGAGAAAGGCAATAGAACTGAACAAGTAGAAGAAAGAAATTCAGAGCTCAAAGACAAGGTCTTCGAAATAACTGAATCAAATGAAGGCAAAGAAAATCGAATAAGAAAATATGAACAAATTCTCCAAGAAGTCTGGGATTATGTTAAATGACCAAACCTAAGAATAATCAGTGTTCCTGAGGTAAAAGATAATTCTAAAAGCTTGGAAAACATATTTGAGGGAATAATCAAGGAAAACTTCCCTGACCTTGCTAGAGACCTAGACATCCAAATTCAAGAAGCACAAAGAACACCTGGGAAATTCATCGCAAAAAGGTCATCGCCTAGGCACATTGTCATCAAGTTATTCAAAATTAAGACAAAGGAAATAATCTTAAGAGCTGTAAGACAGAAGCACCAGGTAACCTATAAAGGAAAATCTATCAGATTAACAGCAGATTTCTCAGCAAAAACCCTACAAGCCAGAAGGGATTGGGGCCCTATCTTCAGCCTCCTCAAACATAACAATTATTGGCCAATGATTTTGTATTCAGAGAAGCTAAGCATCATATATGAAGGAAAGATACAGTTTTTTTCAATCAAATAAATGCTGAGAGAATTCACCATTCCCAAGTCACCACCAAAAGAATTGCTAAAAGGAGCTCTAAATCTTGAAACAAATCCTGGAAACACATCAATACAGAACCTTTTAAAACATAAATTACTCAGAACCTATAAAACAAAAATACAAATTGAAAAGCAAAAACAAAACAAAACAAAAGTACACAGGCAACAAAGAGCACAATTAATGCAATAGTACCTCATATGTCAATACTAACAATGAATGTAAATGGCCTAAATGCTCCACTTAAAAGATACAGAACTGTAGAATGGATAAGAACTCACCAACCAACTATCTGCTGTTTTCAGGAGACTCACCTAACACATAAGGACTCACATAAACTTAAAGTAAAGGGGTGGAAAAAGGCATTTCATGCAAATGAACACCAAAAGTGAGCAGGAGTAGGTATTCTTATATCAGACTAAACAAACTGTAAAGCAACAGGAGTTAGAAAAGACAAAGAGGGACATTATATAATGATAAAAAACCTTGTCCAACACGAAAATATCACAATCCTAAACATATGCAACTAATATTAGAGCTCCCAAACTCATAAACAATTACTAATACACATAAGAAATGAGATAAGACGGCAACACAATAATAGTGGGGGACTTCAGTACTCCACTGATAGCACTAGACAGGTCATCAAGAAAGAAAGTCAACAAAGAAACAATAGATTTATACTATACCTTGGAACAAATGGACTTAACAGATATATACAGAATATTTCATCCAATAACCACAGAATATACATTCTATTCAATAGCACATGGAACTTTCTTCCTGATAGACCATGTGATAGGCCACCAAACAAGTCTCAGTAAATTTAAGAAAATTGAAATTATCAGACCAATTCTAGGAGCTTTCTGGAGCAGTGTCTCAGACCACAATGGAATAGAACTGGAAATCAACTCCAAAAGGAATCTTCAAAACCATGCAAATACATGGAAATTAAATAACCTGCTTCTGGGGGAATATTGGCTCAGAAACAAAATCAAAAAGGAAATTAAAAAATTCTTCGAACTGAATGACAATAATGACACAACCTACCAAAACCTCTGGGATACACTAAAGACAGTGCTAAGAGGAAAGTTCATAGCCCTAAACACTTACATCAAGAAAATTGAAGGAGGACAAACTAACATTCTAAGGTCACACCTCAAGGAACTAGAGAAACAAGAACAAACCAAACCCAAACCCAGCAGAAGAAAGGAAATAACTAAGATCAGAGCAGAGCTAAATGAAATTGAAACAAAGAAAAAATACAAACATAAATTTAAAAAGCTGGTTCTTCAAAAACATAAATAAAATTGGTAGAACATTAGCAAGATTAACCCAGAAAAGGAGAAAATCCAAATAACCTCAATAAGCAATGAAACAGGAGATATCACAACTGACACTACTGAAGTACAAAACATCATTCAAGGCTACTAAGAACACCTTCACACACATAAACTAGAAAACCTAGAAGAGATGCGTAAATTCCTGGAAAAACACAACCCTCCTGTTCAGATACCCTGAACAGACCAATAGCAAGCAGTCAGATTGAAATGGTCATTTAAAAACTACCAAGGAAAAAAAGTTCAGGACCAGCCTGATTCACAGCAGAATTATACCAGACGTTCAAAGAATCAGTACTAATCCTCTTGACCCTATTCCACAAGATAGAGAAAGAAGGAACTCTCCCTAATTCATTCTATGAAGCCACCATCACCCTAACTCCAAAACTAGGGAAGGGTATAACCAAGAAAGAAAACTACAGACCAATATCCTTGATGAATATAAATGCTAAAATCCTTAACAAAATACTAGCTAACTGAATCCAACAGCATATCAGAAAGATAATCCATCATAATCAAATGGGTTTCATACCAGGGATGCAGGGATGGTTTAACATACACAAGTCAATAAATGTGATATGCCACATAAGAAGAATTAAAAACAAAAAATCATTTGATCATCTCAATAGATGCAGAAAAAGAATTTGACAAAATCCAGCATCCCTTTATGATTAAAACTCTCAGCAAAATCGGCATACAAAGGACATCCCTTAATGTAATAAAAACCATCCATGACAAACCCACAGCCAACGTAATACTGAATGGAGAAAAGTTGAAAGCATTCTCCCTGAGAACTGGAACAAGACTAGGATGCCCACTCTCACCACTACTCTTCAACATAGTACTGGAAGTCCGAGCTAGGGCAATCAGACAAGAGAGGGAAATAAAGGGCATCTAAATTGGTAAAGAGGAAGTCAAACTGTCACTGCTGATGATATGATCGTTTACCTTGAAAACCCTAAAGACTCCTCCAGAAAGCTCCTAAAACTGATAAAAGAATTCAGCAAAGTTTCCAGATACAAGATTAATGTACACAAATCAGTAGTTCTATACACCAACAGCAACCAATCGGATAATCAAATCAAGAACTCAACCCCTTTTACAATAGCTGCAAAAAAAACGCAAAATACTTAGGAATATACCTAACCAAGGAGTCAAAAGACCTGTACAAGACTTCTACAAAACACTGCTAAAATAAATCATAGATGACACAAAGAAATGGAAACACATCCATACTCATGGATGGGTAGAATCAATATTGTGAAAATGACCATACTGCCAAAAGCAATCTACAAATTCAATGCAATCTCCATCAAAATACCACCATCATTCTTCATAGAATTAGAAGAAAACAGTTCTAAAATTTATATGTAACCAAAAAAGAGCTTGCATCGCCAAAGCAAGACTAAGCAAAAAGAACAAATCTGGAGGCATCGCACTACCTGATTTCAAACTATAAGGCCATGGTCACCAAAACAGTGTGTTACCGGTATAAAAATAGGCACACAGACAAGTGGAACAGAATAGAGAATGCAGAAATAAACCCAAATACTTACAGCCAACTGATCTTTGACAAAGCAAACAAAAACATAAAGTGGGGAAAGGACACCCTTTTCAACAAATGGTGCTGGGATTATTGGTTAGCCACATGTAGGAGAATGAAACTGGATCCTCATCTCTCACCTAATCCAAAAATCAACTCAAGATGGATTAAGGAGTTAAACTTAAGATATGAAACTATAAAAATTCTAGAAGATAACATTGGAAAAACCTTTCTAGACATTTGCTTAGGAAGGATTTCGTGATCAAAACCCCAAAAGCAAATGCAATAAAAACAAAGATAAATAGCCGGAACCTAATTAAGCTAAAGCGCTTTTGCATGGCAAAAGGAACAGTCAGCAGAGTAAACAGACAACCCACAGAGTGGGAGAAAATCTACACCATCTATACATCTGACAGAGAACTAATATCCAGAATCTACAACAAACTCAAGCAAATCAGTAAGAGAAAAACAGTCCCATGAAAAAGTGGACTAAGACATGAATAGACAATTCTCAAAAGAAGTTATACAAGTGGCCAAAAAACATGAAAAAATGCTCACTATCACAAATGATCAGGGAAATGCAAATCAAAACCACAGTGCGACACCATCTTACTCCTGCAAGAATTGCCATAATCAAAAAATCAAAAAACAGTAGATGTTGGCATGAATGCAGTGATCAGGGAATACTTTTACACTGCTAATTGAATGTAAATCAGTACAACCACGACGATAAACAGTATGGAGATTCCTTAAGGAACCAAAAGTACAATTACCATTTGATCCAGCAATCCCACTATTGGGTATCTACCCAGAGGAAAAGCAGTCATTATTTGAAAACAAAACTTGCACATGCATGTTTATGGCAGCTTAAGTCACAATTGCAAAATCGTGGAACCAACCCAAATGCCAATCAATCAACAAGTGGATAAAGAAACTGTGATATACATACATACATACATACATATATATAGTATTTATATATATATTTTATATTTATTCATAAAATGTATTCATATATATATTTATATTTATATATAAATATATATTTGATGGAATACTACTCATCCATAAAAAGGAATAAATTAACAGCATTTGCAGTGACCTGGATGAGATTGGAGATTATTATTCTAAGTGAAGTAACTCAGGAATGGAAAACCAAACATCATATATTCTCACTCATAAGTGGAAGTTAAGCTATGAGGACAGAAAGGCGTAAGAATCATATAATCAACTTTGGGGACTTGGGGAGAAGGGTGTGGTGGGGGGGGGCAAGGCATAAAAGACTACAAATAAAAGTGTGAATTGTATACACCAGCACAAATGTCAGGTGCACCAAAAGTCTCACAGGTCACCACTCGTAACATTCATGTAATCCATTACCACCCTGTAATTACAATACCCCAATAACTTATGGAAAAAAGAAGGGAAAAGAAGGGGGAGGGAGGAGGGAGGAAGGGAGGGAGGGAGGGAGGGAGGGAGGGAGGGAGGGAGAGGGGGAAAGGGGGAAAAAGAGGAAGGGAGAAACCGTTTTGTTTCAGGTAATTTATAATTTTCAGCGTTTGTCCAGATTATGAGCTGCCTTCATTGTCCATAAGCAAATTGCTTTTTTGAAATTCTTTAAAAATTTGTTCATCCAAATACCAATAGTTGCCAAGAAATCTGGACAGGGCACTCCTTCAGGACCAGGGACTGCTGAGAATCACCTTGTGAATACTCAGTGCTAAACCCACTTGTTCCCATATCTTTGCTATTCTTGCCAAGAATACCCTTGATGCTCTTACTATCCTGGATGTGTGAGCCCATCTAATTAGCTAATATCTCTGGGTAAAAGACTGAATCCTTCAACATTATTGACTGGCTCAAATGAGGTTATTCCAGATAGCTCTATTTCATCATACCTGAGGCACCATCCCTTCTAACTAGTCCTTATTTCTTTGTTCTGTCCACCTCTCATACATCCAGGTTCCTTGTGTTTTCATAGTGGAACAATCTTAATGAACAACTTCTTTTTCTGGCTAACTCCTTTTTATTCTGAGGGTCTCATGTTAAATGTTACTTCTGCTGGGAAATCTTTCATAAACTGCAAAATCTAAGTTTGGTAGCTCACCTGTGAGTTTTTTAATCCTTTCCCATAGCATAGCATAACTTATCGAGCACACTGTGTAGGATAATACGGTGTGTCTTCTCATTAGATTTTAAATGTGCCTCATGGGCCATTGTACGGTCTGCATCTATCAGAGGACTGGGCATACAGTCAGCACACATGTCAGAGGGAAAAAAAAGGAAAGGAAAAGAAAAGAAAAAGCAAGGAAGGAGAAAGGGGAGAGAAAAGAAGGAAAAGGGAGGGAAAGAAAAAATGTGGCTAAAACCTTAGGTGATTTTTGTTTTAAATAATGTAAATAGCACTGTAATTGTACTGAGAGCCAAAATAGCAGCATTTTTGTCAAAGCATCATAACCAGGTAAACTCTCTTTTATTTCCTCCATGAGGTCATTCTAAATTAAGGAGACAATAAAGAGTATGCTCACAAATCAGAATTTTACCCTGTTTCGGTGTTAGCTACTGAAGTAAGCAATACTATAATTGCTTGTTTAGACTTCAGCACATAATCATCCACTCAGATTCCCATGTCCTTCAAATTAAAGCTGGTTATCCAATTTGCCACCCATCTGTTTATTCAACAAATGCTTCATATGTGCTTATTCTGTGGTAAACATCATGCTACCTTCTGTAGCAAATAGTATCTCATTTATTTCTCAAACCAATCATTTAATGCAAATGATGTCACTGTCATCATTTTATCAGATGAGTAAACTGTGGCACAACAATTATATAATTTGCCACCCCAAACAGACAGTGCTTGTAATCTTTGACACTATTCTAATGCAGTTACTCATTTTGTCAAAAGTTAAATAATAACAATAATAGTAATAATCTCTCAGCAAACTAGGGATACAAAAGAATTCCCTCAACCTGTGAAAGGGTTAAAATGCCTACTGCTTTACATCTTATGTAATGATGAAGGACTGAATGCTTTCCTCTAAGATCCAGAGTAATACAGGGATGTCAGCTCTTACCACTTCTATTCAACATTATACTGGAAATTCTAGCCACTGCAATCATTTTTTAATTGGGAGTGGGGAGAAGGAAGGAGAAAAGAAGAAAAAAGAGAAGGAGAAAAATAAAAGCCATAAAGATTAAAAAGAAAAAAAATTATAAGCAATAAGTTTTTAGAATTCACATGCTAATCTCTCTCACTCTGTTTTCTCACCTAACTCTCCATCTTTCTATATCTTCAGAGTGTCATGTGGATATGAAGCTCATTGCATGGGAAAGAAATATGTAAAATATGGTAGTTGCCTTCATGACAATTCGTAATCTGTGTAAGAAATATATTTGATTGTAAAACAAAACCACTAAATTCATCACATTTATTGTGCCCCTACTAAGATGCCTGCATATTTATTTCAGGTTCCAAAACTGAATAGACCTAAAACAAAAGGCAGATCATGGCAAATTGTTTGAAAGAAAAAAAACTATGTAATAAGAGCAAACAGGAGTAACTCCTATGTTATTGAATAAAAACTTGAGAAGTGCTGTAGCATCTGAGATAGTACCTGAGTCTGCCTCCCCACACATCGACTTGCTCTCTCAGTTCACCTACCTGCCATGTAGGGGACCCAGAGCCAGTTCTGAATGGGCTTCCATTTCACTTAGGAGCTGTGCTGGCTGCAGTTAGCCTCTGGCCTTCTCACATTTAAACAGCTGCTCACTCCACCATTGCTACTCCACCACACATTTCATATCTCTAGGATCTTCTTTCAGAGGTCATGAGTTTCCTCAAAGGCATAAACCAGGAGAGAGAAAAGAGGCCCTTATCCCATAAGATTTCAATTTTTTAGTGGATTACCTACACTGACAACCCTTCCTGGCCAGGTGGTCTGCAGGGCATGAGGGAGCAAGCTGATCACATCTCACTCACTTTATCTATTTCCCATTTCTTCCAAAAGCCTCACTCTTTTGGAAGATTACACAATTCTCATGTGGGGGCAGATGGGAGGGAGTCTAGGAGGAGAGGTTGAAAAAGTGGGAGGTCAAAAATAACCAGTTTTGTGACTATGCAAAAAAAATTGGGGCCTTGTGCTTAAAGCCTAGGCTCTTCTTTACAGAAACAAAAACTTTTGTGCTGTTATTCTCCAGCACTGATCTGATAGCTCCTTCCTAAAATTAGTGATAGCCTGAGTATAAGTGGTTGATAGGGATGGGGAAAGGAGCAGAAAATGCTGACTACTATCTCAAATTATTTTTCTGCTTTATAACATGTGATCAATATGACCATATAACATTAAAAAAAATCAAAAGAAAAAAAGTACCTGCAACCCATTGCTGGTTAATATTTGGTCTCTATTCATTTAGAATCCATTGATTGAATAAGTACACTGAGTTGATAACAAATACCTGGCTATCATGTTATTTTGAAGTTGGGTATTTAAAAAATAAATCTGTCCTAAGCAAAATACCAGGATTAAACCCAGCTTCTCCAAAAATGTCCTGCAGGGAAATAAGACAATGAGAAAACGGCCTCTTGTTTTGATTCATCAGCCTTGGAGAAATTGCAACAATGAAAATTGCCTACAGAGAATCAAGGAGAAGGAGTACCATGAAAGGTCCAGCTCCCAGTGTGGTCTGGGCCACTGCAGTGGCATCTTTACTGGGTAAAATCCTGCTTTGAGACCAGTTTATGCAGTGCTGTATTCAAATTTAATCTCAGCACCTAGTTAGGAGGCCAGTAAAGGGACTTCTAAAATTCCTGGATGGGTGCAGTAGCTCACACATGTAATCCTAGCACTTTGGGAGGCCAAGGCAGGCAGATCACTTAAGCCCAGGAGTTCAAGACCAGGCTGGGTAACATGACGAAATCCCATCTCTAAAACTAATAAAAAAAATTAGCCAGGCATGGCGGCAGGTGCCCACAGTTCTAGCTACTTAGGAGGCTAAGGGCAAAGGTGGGAGGAGCAGCTGAGCCCAGGACATCAAGGCTGCAGTCAGTTGTGATTGTGCCACTGCACTCCAGCCTGGGTGACAGAGTGAGACCCTGTCTCTAAATAATAATAGTAATAAATAAGAATAAAATAAAATTCCTAAGCACATTGCTTTTCAGAGAAATATATAGACTCCAAATTATTTTGCCTTGAAGCCAGGGATAAGGAAGAAATGAGGACACCCAGTTTTGCCACTTAAAAAAAAAAAAAAATCATCTCTGTGTCAGCGTTTCCCATTAAATAGTGCTCTTTTCTTTATTTAAGAATCTGATGTTAAGTCTCTATCTCTATTTGCCCTGTCAATGAATAATAGAGTGTGAGTGCTTGCCCATAAGCCATATTCATCAGTGCACAAGTCAAAGAGAATTGAAAAATATGTGTTAAAATAAAAACACCAATAACAGTTATACTACCTCAAAGAAAAATCTGTCACTCACCATCATTTATGGAGTGGATCGGCATTAGAGAGCTGTGCCCTTACTTTGCCATATAAACAAATAAAAGAAAAATGGAGATAAAGCACAGTGCAGAGCAATACGTACTAAATCTCTAATTGCTTTTCTGACGTCCATTTGTCTATAATGTGCTGAGTACATTGACAGGATAATAACTGAAAAGCATGAGAAATGTTTGAAATGCGTACAAAGAGTTCAGATCCACTGCCAGCATAAAATAATCACCTCATGACTCAGCTAGTGTTTCCACTTTTAATTGATGCAATAGATTTGCCATTATGGGCTTCCCTTCTGAGGTTTGTCTTTATTTTTATTGAAGAAGAAACACTCACCAAAAAATTTTGCATTAAGCTTTTTTATTTTAACCTGGTTTTTCAATGTGAGTGTTCATTCTGATAAACCTAAACCTTTCTGACATGTTTTCTGCCTTAGAGAACATATTTTGCCCATAGCATGAGGCACTTGTTCCATGGCATGCATTGGAAATGTAGCTTAGCCAAGAGAAACCAAGGAGGAGAGACAGAGCTGGGCAACATGGTGCCCCACCTCATCTCCCCTCACACTACACAATTCTAGGACTGATTTTTCTACTGTAGCTTAGGGTCATAGGAAATTATTTCTCAGCTGCCATTCAGACTGGAAAACGTCTGCACCAGCAGCTTTGTGATTCTCTGAGGATATACAAGCTCTCAGGGGCAACTGATGGGAACTCTTTTCTTCTTCAGATCTACACATACACTATTAGCGTATAGGATCAAAAAGGCAGATTAGGGTAACTTGCATCTTATGCATTGTATATATGTATCGAAACATCATACTGTACCCGATAAACATGTACAATTATTGTATGTCAATTGAAAATAAAATAAAACTTTTTTAGAAGTCAGATTGTTTTGCCTTCTCACTTTATAGAAGGATGCAAGATTTACTTTTTCTTTCATCACGTCAGAAATGAAGAGCTGTTATAGAAACATTAAAAATATACTAAACAGGCTTGCAAGCCAATACGCCAGATTGAACACATATTTTTAACAACTAACTCCAATACACTGAAATAAAATCAAGAACTTAGATACATAACATAATTAAGTTAAAAGGAAAATAAGTATAAATTAAAGGAGAAACAAAAGGGAAAACAAAGGAAATCAATAACTCCAGGTGAAAAAATAACTGAAGAAGAGTACAAAAAGTGTCATTGTCCAATGTTGAAACAAAATCAAATGTGGCATGAAACCTGGAAATAAGAGGGAGACATGATTAAACATAGCAACTTTCAACTATAAACTAATCAAAAAGGAATTTATATGGGAGCTTAAGTTCAGGAATGAGAGACACATTTTTTTAAATTTGTGTCTTATATATGCAAAGGGAACACTGATCTTAGATGTGGTCCTGAAAGGGACGGTTGGAGATTAACTCTTGCACTGTAATATATGTATAGTTTTTAAGACCTGGGTAATAAAATTTGACAAGGAGAGAATGATCATACTAGCCACTCATACTTGAGTCCATAAAGAGTCTGAATCCCAAGAAGAGACCAGGCACCTACCAATTGCTGGGGAAATTCTCTCACCTCACACAGAGAAGTGGAAACTACGTAGGTAGAAAAGAAAAAGAGCTAAAGGATGAAAGCATTGTGATGATGGGAGAATAAGGGTAACATGAAATAGTATTTTTGTATGTTCTCCAACTTCTAGGGGAAAATTTACATGAAGAAAATCCCACTAATATGGGGTAATATAGTCAATGAAGTCTTGAACTCATACACAGTGCCTGGGAACAAGATAGTTTGTTAGTTAGAAATGATGCACAGTACTCAGTTTATTAATCCTGATCCCTCTCCTCCAAAAAAGTTCATAGAACTATTTTCTATTCCTGATAGCAGGAAATCTGGCAAGCCTTCTTAGAGAAGATGTTAGGTGAAATTCATTCATGCAGGGTTAAAATGTATAGCTATAACATATGTGTACATACATATGTATACACACGCACATGTTTTTTGGAAGGGAATGGGCTTTTTAGTTTGAATGAACATCTTGAGCAAAGGCACAAAGACAAGATGATATGATTAATATAATTTCTTACTGAAGTTTACAAGAAAGTAACAGTAGAGTATGCTAGGAAATTACACAAGAGTTAAAGGAATTATTTTATGTGCTATGCTAAAGATTTTGCATATTAATTTATAGGAAAATACATTTTAAAGATGTATAAACTAGGATTTTAGTATCCTCAGTCTTTTAAAGCTATGATCTATTATGAAAAAATACTTCCATATCCCTTGATATTTTTATTTATTTGAATAAAATAAATATTGTGAGTCAGAAAAGAAACCAATACTAAATATCTTTTCTAAACAATCACGAATTTTTTATAGACACAGACACACACACATACACACATATGAGTGTCTGATATGCTTTCCCAAAGTCATCTATTTCCCCCAAATATATTTTAGAAATACTGAAGAATGAATCATAAAGGAAAAAGTAATTCTGAAGAAGGACAAGGAGAAAATTGCACCAGTTTCTTTGGTTTCAGAAAACAGGAATTGACTCAGACTAAATTTTTAACACACACTCCTAAATGAACATATTTCTGGGAATGACAAAAGTTAAGCAGTACCCATGCTATCTATTATATCAAAAGCAAAACATTAGAAAACATGCTACCTAAACTTATCTTCTCTCGATTCCAAATGAATTCCATTTTATAATACCTGCAGTTTTAGTTCAAAATTGTTATTAACTTTTGTATTAAAAATAATTATAGTTAACATTTATTGAGTGCTTATCATTTGCCAGGAATCGTTCTAACCACTTGACAAGCACTAATTTACTTAATGCTCATAATACTCATATGAGGTGAATACATTTATTTTTCCCGTATTACAAATAAAGTCATTGAGCCAGAAAGAAGTTAAGAAACATGTCCAAGGCCACATAGATAATTAGTAGGAAAGCTTGAATTCCAATTATCAGTCTGGCTGGGTTTCCATGCCCTTTAACACAATACTTTAATACTTCTTAATATTCTATACTCATAAGTTTTTTAATATCTTGCAAATAATTATGGTTCCCAACTACTTCTCTTAGATTCATATTGTCTTCTCTTTAATGTACATATTCTCTGGGAATTATTTCAGAGGTTCTATGCAAAATAAATTTCTTGAATCCATCCATACATAGACTTTCATATATGAAAATACTTCTATTTTCCCAGACAATGGATATAATTTGACTAAGCATAGAATACTGGGTTCCAAATTGTCAGAAATTTTATATAATTTTCTATATTCCCCCTTAAGATATTATTTTTTTTTTTTTTTTTAGTGTTTGAAGTTATGGTGATTCTTGTTCTTTTGTGGGGGGTCTGGTATTTCCTCTAAAGAATGTTTTGAATT
Organism: Papio anubis; assembly: GCF_008728515.1. Taxonomy (NCBI): domain Eukaryota; kingdom Metazoa; phylum Chordata; class Mammalia; order Primates; family Cercopithecidae; genus Papio; species Papio anubis. Next base: position 99,104,649 of record NC_044981.1, read on the forward strand.
CTCTCTATATTCTTGGTGCTCTCCAATTTCACTATGTCAGTTTGGGTGTATGTGTGTGTACACGTTTATGTGTATTTTGTCTTCATGGTTTTTTTTTTATTTTATTAGATTGATTTTGTGCTTTGAAACATATTTCCTATGTTCTGAAAAAATTCTTCAGTTTGATCATACAATCACAAATTATTTCCTCCATCTATTCCTATTTGCATTTTGGCTTATATTTTAAGATTTTTTTCTGCTTGTTTACTCTTATTGGCAATTTTATTTACGTAATCTGTGTGTCTTTATTTTTTATCACTGCGATACATTATTCTGTATGTGACAGTACAGACAACACTTATTCTAAATTTCTCTTTTTCTGTTCCATTACCTATGGTTTCTTCTGTTTTACTTTGGTGTTAAGATTTCTGTATTTTTGATATGGGAGTGAGGCAGGGAAGTGTTCAGTAGAAAAGGGCAGGGTCCCTGGTGAGGGCTCCACCCTTGGGCCTGTGCTGGTGGACCTAAATGAGAACAGGTGCTCCTGTTTTCATGTCTGAATGTTGCACTTTCCAAGAACACTCTGGCCTACCACGAACCCTATCCTGTACCCATATAAATCTAAGAATTTAGCAGGCACACACACGAGTGGCTGATCGTCAAGAGGAACAAAGTGGTAGAAAATGGCAGAGAGTGGCAGAGGGCAGCAGGGTGTCATTGGAGAAGGAAGGAAGAAGTGTCTGAACTTCCAGAGGAGTGTCTCCGAGAACAGCCAAACTCCAGGCGAAAATTTTCTCCTCCTACCCTCCACCTTCCCACTCCAGCTCCCCATCCCTCTGAAAGCTGCTCCCACTGCTCAATAAAGTCTCTGCATTCATCACCTTTCAAACAGTTCATGTGTCCTGATTGGTTCAGGACACCAGACAAGAACCCAGGACAAGGGGGTTGACACTCAGCTGTCCCCGGACAATAAGGCTGAAAGAGCACACTGTAACACAAGCCTACTTGGGCTCCAGTACTCGTCCATCTGCTTGCTTCCCCTTCCCTCAGGGGTTTGAGGTGCTGGCCTACTGAACAGACAAGCCACACCCCTGTCACATGTCCTGCGAGGGGAATCATGGAAATCTCCCATTTCATTTTGATGGTATTGGATTTCTGCAAATATTTGCTGATTTTGTGTTGTGTGTTATGTAGTTATTATTATTTTGGGGTGGTTGATGCAGCTGCGGGTCTGAGGGTAGCATAGCTCCAGGGTATTTACAGTTATCAAGGGTTTACCTATCTCTGTGCCCACGTTCTCAAACTTACTACTCTATACTGGGGGCAGAAAACACAGTTGCCTCTGCCTGGTCCAAGATTGAGTATGGGGAGGATCCTCAATGTGGAGGCGTTCACCAATCTGACTGGGTTTCCTAAGGTACTTCCATCCCAGTACCCTCTTGGGTGCTTCCATGACCCCTAATTCCTCCCAGCACTACCAACTACCACTACCAAACAGAGATAGCAACAGCGCTATTGCACATGTTGGTCTGTGGTTTCCTTCGTTTACCAAGTTCTGCCTCCTTTTCATTTCTCAGGGATGCCCTGGTCTTAGATACTATAAAATATTCTAACACTAAATATTTAACATACCCTAATTCTCTTTTCTCTTAGAGATACTTAAAGAATGTTAATATTACATTGTAAATTAATATTATGACAAAAATATCTGTGTAAGTTTGTAAGTTGACATCATTTTGTGTGAAAGAAATGAAACAGAAAACATGTTTTGATCATTCTCATGGAAACATCTTTGCACTTGTAGAATAAAAATATATAGGCCGGGCTCAGTGGCTCATGTCTGTAATCCCAGCACTTTGGGAGGCCAACGTGGGCGGATCACCTGAGGTCGGGAGTTTGGCACTAGCCTGACCAACATGCAGAAACCTGGTCTCTACTAAAAAAAACTACAAAATTAGCCAGGCATGGTGGCACCTGCCAGAGGCTGAGGCAGGAGAATCGCTTGAACACAGCGGGCAGAGGTTGCGGTGAGCAGAGATCGTGCCATTGCACTCCAGCCTGAGCAACAAGAGTGAAACTCCATCTCAAAAAAAAAAAAAAAAAAAAAAAGAAAGATAAAAATATATATTTATACATGATATTTTTCCTATTTCTTGTAATAAAATGTAGCCAAGTTTGAGAGGATGCTAGAACCTGTAGTTGCTCTATGTTCAATAGTAACCATGTTGCTCAAACAAATAATGACAAGGGTTGATCACTCTTCAAATATCATGTACCACATTCCATGTTGCTGGATTCTTCCTCACATGAGGGAAATATGAGAGCCAAAGTGATAGCAATATTTTCTAGATAAGAATAAAGGTAAATTATTTATTAGATATTGTATTTATGTGGGAAGTCTACTGTAAAAGTTATTCAATCACATTGGCAAAGTTGTTGCAAGTAATATCTTGAAGGTTCATTTTTGGACCATTCCATTCTGGTCAAGAATAGTTCTGCCAGAGTAATTAATCGTGAAGAAAAGCTCACATAAGATAAATTATCAAAGTTGAAAATAAAATAATTATTGTAATGAATGGCACACAATTATTGCAATAGAAAACAAAAAAACATCTCTAAAAATATGACACTCAAAGTTTTACATAATTGAACTTATAACAAAAAAAGATAAATTGATGAAAACATCTTAAAAAGAAGACTGGCACTACATGACTAAGCAAGAACACAATTAAAGAGAACTCTTGAGAAGAATAGAACACGCTCCTATTTTACAAACACAAAAAGGCCTGTGAGCTACCAGCTAAGATCCTAAATTCCAAAAAGGTCTTCATAAATGTGAAGAGACGTGCCAAATATCACGATTATCAGTGGGGATATTTTGGATTTACCTGCACCAAGGTTATGACTGATGTCTAGCAGAAATGTGTAAGAACTTATGATATTAGTCAAATATTTCTCTTTGAATCTTGAACCTTGTACCGTATGCAATTGCATGCCATCTTCAGCATGCCCTGCCTCTACCCTCCACTCAGGATGTTTAATTACCTTGTGGCATGAAAATTTGGTAACTAAATATATGTATGTGTAAATATAGCAACCACAAAAATAGAGAAATGTTCTCTCTTTATATGTCTCTGTGTCTCTGTCTCCCTCTGACAGCCAAGAATAAAGGGGTCCCCAGAGAACCTCTGACGAGCCTGTGCACTGGGAGAATGGGGTGGAGCCATGGGAAGTTCACGCCCTTTGCAGCAGGGAGGAGCCTGGCCTCTCCTGTTCCGGGGTGGTAATCTGGGATTGAATCTGTGAGGCAGAAAGACAGCTAGCAGGACTCTGGCTTTGCTGAGACTCCCCGTTTCTTTTTTTTTTTTTTTTTCCTTTTCACCCAATAAACCCTGCCCTATTCACCCTTCAAAGTGTCTGTGAGCCTAATCTTTCCTGGCTATGTAACAAGGACCCTAAGGAGAAAATCCTACAACATCTCTCTCTCTCTTTCTCTCTCTCTATCCATCTATCTAAAACAAATCTTGCAGCATCCTAATTTCTCATGCCACAAGATTGCACAAAATATGTATATTCACACATACGTATATTTGGTTACCTAATTTCTCATGTCACAAGACTTTATATACTATGTATAATATATAATACATATAAGCAAATACATAAATATACATAAATAATACATACATAGAACTCATGGGTTTTGTAATTGGTATGCAGTTGGAAACAAATATATAAGTAATATTTCCCAAATAAATAAAATGATTACAAGTTATCAATTACATTAATTTTTTGAAACACTGTTTAATCTTGGTTACACAGCAGTAAACTATGTGGAAGAGAAAATAGATTGCTGGATAAAATAATTAGAGCCTTTGATAAAATTAAAGGGCTTGTATACATGTCAGTTTCCTGGTTGTGACATTGAACTATAATTTTGCAAAATGTTTTCATTTCTGGAACTGGGCAAAGTATACCAATGAGCTATTTCGGTATTATTTCTTACAATTTTATGTGTATCTACAATTATTTCAATTAAAAATAATAATCAAGGAGCACTTGGGAATGAAACGAACTCTCTGATGCCCAATAAGCTGCTCTCATTCACTATTTCACAACCCGCATCTTCACTATTTCAAACCATTCTATTCCTGCTTTCTCTTCCTACACACCTACCAGAAGTAAACTGAATTAAACAACTTTTTTACATAAGTTACCCAGGAAAATTCATTAATCAATTCCTCACCCCCATAGATATTTAGAAAATATTAGCGCAGGGCAGAATTTTCTTAGAAATTCCACTCTCTATATTTTATATTGCATTTCTGATTACAGTAATGTCATTATTATGGGTTTTTTGTTTTTTGTTTTTTTGAGACAGAGTCTCATTCTGTCATCCAGGCTGGAGTGCAATGGCACGATTTCGGCTCACTGTAAACTCCACCTCCCGGATCAAGGAATTCTTGGGCCTCAGCCTCCCGAGTAGATGTGATTACAGGCGCGTGCCACAACGCCCCACTAATTTTTGTATTTTTAGTAGAGACGGGGTTTCACCATGTCAGCCATGCTGGTCTCCAACTCCTGACCTCAGGTGATCTGCCCACCTCAGCCTCCCACCATGCTTTGATTACAGGTGTGAGCCACTGCCCCCAGCCTATTATTATTGATTAATATATCAATTTCTGATAATCAAAAATTGCTAATAATTTAGAAATATATTTGGTACCTTTTGTATTAAACTGAACAATATTTTTTTAAATGTATTATTCTTAATTTGATGCAAATTTAATGATAAAAGGAAAAGATAAAAAGATTAATATATTATTTCACCTGGACTTTATATTTTTACTTTTAAAAAATTCTGTTAGCAGCAGAGCTTCATTTTATTTCATTGGACATATTAGTGTTATGAATAGACATTAATTTCAAAAACTGAGTATAAGCAGTTGAATTATTATCCACATTTGTTTGCATTTATTATTTCAAGTGCAACATCACAGCAGAAAATCAGGTTATTTCACATGCCATTTCAAATCACCAAAAATTATCATGCATGTATTTGAGCATTTTATTACCCTATTTCATAGTGAAATATAAAGAATATATTTTTTCTTGAGTTTCAGCTTTTTTTCTCTACTCATTTGATTAACAAAATCAACTGTATATAGCCCATTCAATGCTCCATTTCTGCAAAATTTCAAACACAAAATCACAAGATATGTCATTACAAAGACTACCAGCAGAATTAAATGTGACATACAAAACATTACATCATTTTCCTTTCACCCTTTCAAAAAGAACATGTTGGATTGAGCTAATTTTAGGTTTCAGATGAAATGTAATCACATCATTTCACCCTCACTCAAGGAAGTAAAAAATTAAACTTCACGCATTAGGCTATAACCTTAAGATTATGAAATGATCTCTTTTCTTTAATTCACTGGCAATATAATAGTTACATCACTTCAGAAGAGATTAGAATTTCAACACAAGATTCACAGAGAATTTTAATTTCCCTGACTAGTCTCCTGCTGGTTTTAAACAGATGACTATCAATTCTTCATAAAATGTAGGAGAGTTACATTAACTAGATAACTTCAGGTCTGAAAAGCAAAACTGGTATAATTCATCTGGTAGCCTAACCAAGCTTTTTATATTTGAGTTAAAAATGTAATTTACAAAAAATTAATTAACAAATAACTTTTGTTGTGCATTACATTTGTTTCAGACACTATTCAGCATCAACAGTGAATTCAGCAGTAAGAAAACAAGTCTCTGATTTTAAAGATTTCCGTTCTACTAGGATTACAAAGAACTATTGGGCAATTATAATTGAATACAGGAAGTGTGACAACTAAGTGTAATTATTTGGAGATATAGGCTTACAAATAAAAGAAGAATGTATCTAGTTCAATATTGGGAGGCATGGAAAGCCTTCTAAAAATGTCATAACTAAGTCAAAACTATAAACTAATTTCTGCTAATGGTTTGCACTTGATCTTGAAGACAAATGGTGTCTATTGACTACATTTAAGGAAGGCAGAGTTAAACCAGATTTGTATTTTTAAAAGATCCTTTGGGCTGGGTGCAGTGGCTCACGCCTGTAATCCCATCACTTTGGGAGGTTGATGTGGGCAGATTACCTGAGGTCGGGAGTTCGAGACCAGCCATGTCCAACATAGAGAAACCTCGACTCTACTAAATATACAAAATTACCCAGGCTTGGTGGTGTATGACTGTAATCCCAGCTACTCAGGAGGCTGAGCAGGAGAATCAAGAATCACTTGAACCTGGGAGGCAGAGGTTGCAGTGAGATGAGATTGCGCCATTGCACTCCAGTCTGGGCAACAAAAGTGAAACTCTGCTAAAAAAAAAAAAAAACTTACATAAAGTCTCAACCCAGTGACTAATTCTTACAGCATTGCTAGATCAAAAGTACCACAGGCTAGATTTGGATCCAGAGATTGAGACTTTGCTTACCAGAGTGCCTCATGATAGCTAGCAACCAACCTAGCTATCTATATAGTGGCATTTTGACTTACCACTTGTTTTTATTCTGCATGAGTACAACACCATCAGTAGCCACCCAGAGTTCTGGTAAAATGAAAGGCAAAGCATGTATGTATCCTCTTGGCTTCGTACTATATAGATGCATGAAACCCTCACTATGATTGTGAAATTTTAACAAGATTCACTTGCTTTGGTTCAGGTTTGAAATAACCGCTATGACGGTTCCCCACTTTCAAACTACTCCACTGGCTCAGTTTGTATAATATACGATCATTTTTTTCCTTGTTCTTCTGATTTTAATCATCCTTTATATTGAAGGCTCAACAAAATTTCATCCAGCTTTTTTTTTTATTAGCTCCTCTTCCTAGTTCATTTCCTCCTGTTTGGGATAGTAATAAATCTCTGTGGGTGGGACACACATTTATTTTTAAATTTCTCATATAATTTTAATATTGAAAACCCTGCTTTAGGTTAATAATCTCTTTAATTTTGCCCTCTATATTAATCAGATCTTTTAGAGGGAACAAAAATCCTACTTGAGTTACTATATGGAAAAGGGGAATGTATAAACTCAAAATACCAAACCACAAGATTATTATGAAGCCACAAGAGCAACAGGGACCAGAAATTTAAATGACAACAGGACTTGGTCTCTTCAAATTTCACCTAATTTTCTTTAAATGCTTGCTCTTTCAGACTTGCTGTATGAATTGAAAAAGAGTGTTCATAATCTCACATCTCATGTTCCACAGTTTTGCCCATCAAGCTAGCCAATCTTTCTCAGATTCTTAAGGAAATGCTGTGATTGCCCAGATTTTAGCTAGAGGCTCAACCCAGACCAGTCAAATACAGCCAGGGTTTTTGGGTCATATGATGGTATGTCTTCATAGAATTACAGTGTTGAGGCCGGGCGCGGTGGCTCATGCCTGTAATCCCAGCACTTTGGGAGGCGGAGGCGGGCGGATCACGAGGTCAGGAGATCGAGATCATCCTGGCTAACATGGTAAAACCCTGTCTCTACTAAAAATACAAAAAATTAGCCTGGTGTGGTGGCAGGCACCTGTACTCGGGAGGCTGAGGCAAGAGAATGGCGTGAACCCGGGAGGCAGAGCTTGCAGTGGCCCAAGATCATGCCACTGCACTCCAGCCTGGGTGACAGAGTGAGACTCTGTCTCAAAAAAAAAAAAAAAAAAAAAAAAAAGGAAAAGGAAAGAATTACAGTGTTGAAGGAAGAGAAGGAAGAGGAGTTATTTGAAAGAAAATTTTAAGATGTAATATTGGTTACATTGGCTGGCCAATTACTTTTCATAATAAATAACAAATTTAAAACTTTAGAATTTTAAGATCAAGAGGAAACCATTAAAATATTTTCATTAGAAAGATGGAAATCAGATCTGTATTTGGAAAAACAAATACCTTTGTTACAGTGTGGAGAGTCTATTGGAGGAGATGATACAGGCAGAAAAAAAAAAATACAAAAACACAAGGAAACCAAGGTATAAGATGGGTTGTAGTTTTTTGGGTCCAATTGAGCTAGAAAGAAGAGAAGACATTTCAGGAAGATTAGAAGGTAGGATCTACAGGATTTAATAACTGAGATTTGGGAGTGAGAGCACCTAAATTGGAAAAAACAGGTTTCAGGTAGCTGATATAAACTAGTTTTGATTTTGACTTTGAATATAAGATGTGATATGGTTTGGCTGTGTTCCCGCCTAAATTTCAACTTGAGTTGTATCTCCCACAATTCCTGCATGTTGTGGGAGGGACCCAGGAAGAGGTAATTGAATCATGGGGACTGGGTTTTCTCATGCTATTCTTGTGATAAAGAATAAGTCTCATGAGATTTGATGGGTTTATCAGGGGTTTCCACTTTGGCTTTTTCCTCATTTTTCTCTTGCTACTGCATGTAAGAAGTGCTTCTTGTCTGCCACTATGATTCTGAAGTCTCCCCAGTCACGTGAAAGTATAAGTCCAATTAAACCTCTTTTTCTTCCCAGTCTTGGATATGTATTTACCAGCAGCATGATAACAAACTAATACAGTAAATTACTACCAGGAATGGGGTGTTGTTGAAAAGATACCTGAAAATGTGGAAGTGACTGTGGAACTGGGTAACAGGCAGAGGTTGGAAGAGTTTGGAGGATTCAGAAGAAGACAGGAAAATGTGGGAAAGTTTGGAATCTTCTAGAGACTTGTTGAATGGCTTTGACAAAAATGAAAACAGTGATATGAACAATAAGGTCAAGGCTGAGGTAGTCTCAGATGGCGATGAGGATCTTATTGGGAACTGGAGCAAAGGTGACTCTTGCTATGTTTCAGCAAAGTGACTGGCAGCATTTTTCCCCTGCCATAGAGATTTGTGGAACTTCGAGCTTGAGAGAGATGATTTAGGGTAACTGGCAGAAGAAATTTCTAAGCAGCAAAGCATTGAAAATGTGACTTGGGTGCCATTAAAAGCATTTTATTTTAAAAGGGAAACAGAGCATAAAAGTTCAGAAAATTTGCAGTGTGACAAAGCAGTAGAAAAGAAAAACCCAATTTTTGAGGAGAAATTCAAGTTGGCTGCAGGAATTTGCACAAATAGCAAGAAGCCTAATGTTAATTACCAAGACCATAGGGGAAAATGTCTCCAGGCCATGTTGGAGAATTTCATGGCAGCCCCTCCCATCACAGGCTTGGAGGTCCAGGAGGAAAGAGTGGTTCCATGGTCCGGGCCCAGGGTCCCTGTGCCTTGTGCAGCCTAGGGAGTTGGTGCCCCGTGCCCAACCACTCCACTCATGGCTAAAAGGGGCCAACACAGAGCTCAGGCTGTGGCTTCCGAGGGTGGAAGCTCTAAGCCTTAGCAGCTTCCACATGGTGTTGACACAAGTCAGGAATTGAAGTTTGGGAACCTCAGCCTAGATTTCAAAAGATGTAAGGAAACACCTGGATGCCCAGACAAAAGTTTGCTGCAGGGGTGGGGCCCTCATGGAGAACCTCTTCTAGGGCAGTGAGGAAGGGAAATGTGGGGTTGGAGCCCTACTGGGGCACTGCCTAGTGGAGCTGAGAGAAGAGGGCCACCATTCTCCAGACCCCAGAATTGTAGATCCACTGACAGCTTGCACTGTGCACCTGGAAAATGCTGCAGACACTCAACGCCAGCCCATGAAAGTAGCCCAGAGTGAGGCTGTACTCTGCAAAGCCACAGGGGCAGACCTGCCCAAGATTGTGCCAACCCACCTTTTGTATCAGCGTGACCTGGATGTGAGACTTGGAGTCAAAGGAGATCATTTTGGAACTTCAAAATTTGTCCTGCTGGATTTTGGATTTGCATGGGCCCTGTCACCCCTTAGTTTTGGCCAACATCTTCCATTTGGAAGGGCTGTATTTACCTAATACCTGTACCCCCATTTTATCTAGAAAGTAATTAGCTCACTTTTTATTTTACAGGCTCATAGGTGGAAGGGAATTGCCTTGTCTCAGATGGGACTTCGGACTGTGGACTTTTGGGTTAATGATGAAATGAGTTAAGACTTTGGGACTTGGGAAGATATAATTGGTTTTCATATGTGAATACATGAGATTTGGAGGGGCTGAGGTTGGAATTATAAGGTGTGGCTGTGTCTCCACCCAAATCTCAACTTGAATTGTGTCTCCCACAATTTCCACACGCTTTGGAAGGGACCCAGGGAGAGGTAATTGAATCATGGGGACCAGCTTTTCCCATGCTATTCTCATGATAGTGAATAGATCTCATGAGATCTGATGGGTGTATCAGGGTTTTCCTCTTTTGCTTCTTTGTCATTTTTCTCTTGCTGTCACCATTTAGGAAGTGCCTTTTGCCTACCATCATGATTCTGAAGTCTCGCCAGCCATATGGAACTGTAAGTCCAATTACATCTCTTTTTCTTCCTAGTCTAGGTACGTCTTTATCAGCAGTGTGAAAACAAACTAATACAAGAGGTCTATAGAACACAAAGTAGAACTGTCCACTATGGGGATGTTAGCAATATGGAGGACTAGGAGATCCAAACCCTTGTTTCATCCCATGGAAACATCAATACAACAACAATATATTCACTAATTCCCTTTGTGATAAATCCGGAAAAAAGATAAGAGTTCCTGTACCCCAAAAAACTGACCCTAAAAATGGAGATATATAAATTACTTGCAGATGAACAAAATAACTTTCATGAAGGTGTTCAATGGGCTCAGGAAAACAGCATGTATGAACAAAATAACAATAGCAACAAAGAGAATACATTTAAAAAGCATAAATTTCAGAGCTGAAGAATATAATAACTGAACTGAAAAATTCACTACAGGAGTTCAACAGCAGACTCAATCAAGCAGAAGAAAGAATGAACAAACTCAAAGATAGGTCATTAGAAATTATCCAGTCAGCAGAGCAAAAAGAAAAATAAAGAAAATGGGTAAAGAAAGTCTAAGAGACCTACAGGATACCATCAAGTGGACTAATATAAGCATTATGGGAATTCTAAAAGAAGAAAGGGACACAAAGCTTATTAGAATATATAAAGGCTAAAAATTTTCCCAATCTAGAGAAGAAAATGGACACCAAGAGTCAAGAAGCCCAAAAGACTCCAACTGGAGTGAACTAAAAGAAATTCACACCAAGAAACATAATCAAATATTCAAAATTAAAAAAAAAAAAAAAACCTGAAAATAGAGAAAAGTGACTCATCACATAGACAGGAGCATTCATAAGACTATCCATGGATTTCTCTTCAGAAACTTTGCATAATAATATATGCAAAGTAAAATGGGAGTATAATGATATATTCAAATAACTGGGTGGCGGGAGAGCAGCAATCAAGAATACTATATCCATCAAGACTGTCCTTCATATGTGAAGGACACATACCTGGGAAAATAAAGTTTTCCCAGATAAACAAAACTAAAGGAGTTCATCACCACTCAACCTGCCCCAGCCTTAAAAGAAATGCTATGGGGTGTCCTTCAAGGTAAAATGAAAAGATGATATATGGCAACATGAAAGGATATACAAGTAAACGTCTTGCTAGAATTTAAGTATGTAGACAAATATCAAATATAGAATACTATAATATTCTAATAGTGATGGATGTATCACTTTTTTTTTTCTTTGAGACAGAGTCTCACTCTGTTGTTCAGGCTGGAGTGCAATGGTAAGGTCATGGCTCACTGAAGTCTCAACCTCTCAGGCTCAGGTGATCCTCCCACCTCAGCCTCCCAAGTAGCTGGGACCACAGATGCATGCTACCATGCCTGGTTATTTTTTTTTTATTTTTCTTGTAGAGAGAGGGCCTTGCCATGTTGCCAAGACTGGTCTCAAACTCCTGGGCTTAAATGATCTGCCCACCTTAGCATCCCAAAGACCTGGGATTACAGGTGTCAGCCACTGCACCAAGCCAGGCATGTAACTTTTAATTTTGACATATATTTAAGAGAAAAAAAAGACAAAAATTAACAATAACAGCACAAAGTTGATTGTTCTGTAAGATATTTTATATAAGTCCCATGGTAACTACAAGAAAATATGTATAGAAGATATAAAGAATAAAATTAGAAAGAAATCAAAGCCTGTTACTACAAAAAATAAAGGACATACAAAGAAAGAGAGCAAGAAATGAAAAGGGTGAGAAAGATACCAAACAGTAAACAATTAACAAAATGGTAATAGTAAGCCCTTCCCTGTCAGTAATTAAATCCAAATGAATAAGACTGCCTAATCAAAATACATACTGTGACTAAAAGGAATTTTTTAACAGAGATCCAACTATAAACTTTTCATAGGAACTCATTTTAGATTTAAGAACACACATAGTCTGAAAAATAAAAGATTTTTAAAACTCCATAAAAATGATAACCGAGAGCAGGAGTAGCCACACTTATATCCAACAAAATAGACATTAAATTAAAAACTATCACGAGACAAAAAAAGACCATTATATAAATAATAAATGAGTCAATACAGGGAAATACAACATTTATAAATACATATACACACCCATCAGAGAACCCAAATATAAAAATAAAATGTCGACAGAATTGAAAGAAGTAGATAATACCATAATAGAATTTAATATCTCACTTTTAATAATAAATAGAACAATGACACAGAAGATCAATAAGAAAATAGAGGGCTTTAACAGTACTATAGCCCAAATATACCTAGCAAATATCTACAGAACATTGCAGCCAACAGCATGCGAATACATGTTTTTCTCAAGCACAAACAGCATATTGCACAGAATAAATCACATTTTAGGGGAAAAACGGTCAACATTTTTCAGGAGACTGAAATATCAAATTGTAAATACAATGGAAATAAACTAGGAATTAATAACAGAAGGAAACTGGAAAAATCATGAATATGTGGGAAGTAAACAAAATAATCTTAAACAACCAATAGGTCAAATAAGAACTCAAAATGGAAATTTAACAATACAACATAGGAATTTTGTTACCACCAAAACTGCCTTACAAGAAATGCTAAAGGGAGTTCTTCATGCTGAAAGAAAAGGATAGTAATGAATAACACAAACACATCTGAAAATATAAAACTCATCGGTAAAAGTAAACTGTAAAGTTCAGAATACTCTAATACCACAGTGGTGTGTATCTCACATATCTGTAGTATAAATGTTAAAAGACAAAACTATTAAAATAATAACTATAATAATACATTATGGGATATGCCAAATAAAAAGATTTAAATTGTAACATCAAACATTCAAAATGCTGAAGGAGTGAAATAAAATTGTAGCGGTGTTTTTGGGGGGGTTTCGTGTGTGTGATTAAAGTTAAGTTCTTCTCAGCTACCTATTATAACCATGTTTTTAGGCAAGCATCAAATCAAAAACCTATAGTTGAAACACAAAAATAAAGAACAAGGAATAAAAACATATAACTAAAGAAAATTGCATAACAGCAAAGGAAGACAAGAGAGAAAAAAAAAGGAACAAAGAATCTACAAAACAATTAGAAAACGATTAATAAATTTGGCAGTAGTAAGTCCTTACTTATCAACAGTTACCTTCAATGTAAACGGAAAAATTCTCCAGTCAAAAGTCATACAGTGGTTGAACAGATTGATGATATTAATAATAAGACCCAACAATATGTTGCCTACCAAAAAAAAAAAAAAAAATCATTGCGGCCATGAGAACACACAGACTGAAAGTGAAGGAATGGAAAAGATATTACAGGCAAATGGAAACCAAAAAAGAGCACGAGTAGCTATACTTACATAATAAAAATAGACTAAGCCCAAAACTGTAAAAACAGACAAGGAAGATTATTATATAATGAGAAAGGGGTCAATTCAGCAAGAAAATATAACAACTGTAAATATATTTGCACCCAACACTGGAGCATCTAAATATATAAAGCAAATATTGATAGATCTGAAGGGAGAGATAGACTGCAGTAAAATAATAGTATAGGACTCAAAAACCTTACTTTCAAGAATAGACAGATTATCAAGACAGAAAACCAACAAAGCAACATTATAAATGAACTGCACTCTAGAACAAAGGGACCTAACATATATATATAGTTCCTTTCAACAGCTACAAAATACATATTCTTTTCAACTGCACATGGAACATCCTGCAAAAGAGATTATATATTAGGCCACAAAATGAGTCTTAACAAATGTAAGCAGATTAAAATCGTATCAAGTATTTTTTGCTGACCACAATGGTATAAAACTAGAAATCAATAATAGGAGGAACTTCAGAAAATTCACAAATATGCTTCTGAACAACCAATGGGGCAATGAAGAAATTAAAAGGGAAATTTACAGATTTTCTGAGACAAATGACAATAAAAACACAAAACCCCAAAACTTATAGGGTAGGGCAACAGCAGTTCTAAGAAGGAAGTTTATTGCAATAAACGCCTACTTCAAAAAGAAGAAAGACCTCAAATAAACAACCTAACTTGGCACCTAATCTAGAAATAAGAACAAATTAAGGCCAAAGTTAGTAGAAGGATGGGAATTATGAACATCAGAATGGGAACAAATGAAATAAAGACTAGAAAACAATAGAAAAGATCAACAAAACTAAGGGGTTGTCTTTTGAAAAGATAAACAAAATGAACAAACCTTTAGCTAGACAAGAAAAAAAAAACAAATACTCTAATAAACATTAAGGGCATTATAATTGACATCACAGAATTACAAAGGATTATACGAGACTATTAGGAACAATTAAATATCACAAAATTGTGTAACCCAGAAGAAATGGACAAATTAACATACCAAGATGAAATTATGAGAAAATTTAAAATCTGAGCAGACCAATAATGAGTATGAAAATTAAATTAGTAATAAAAAGTTTCTCATCAAAGAAAAGCTGATGGCTTCATTGTTGAATTCTACTAAATATTTAAAAAATAAACAATACCAACTCTTCTTAAACTCTTCCACAAAATTAAGGATCAGGGATTACTTCCAAATATATTTAATGAGGCCAGAATTATCCTGATATAAAACGCAGACAAATACACTACAAAGAAGGGAATCTAGGACAACATTCCCAATAATCATTGATGCAAATATCCTCAATAGAATACTAGTCAATCAAATTCAACAGCACATTGAAAAGACCTTTCACCATGACCAAGTATAGAATTACAATAGTTAAAGTAATCTTGATCAAAGAAGAACAAAGCAGAATATATTACACTGTCTGACATCCAAATACACTACAAAGCTATAGTAACAAAAACAGCATGCAGTGTGAGAATGGACTAATACAAGCATTATACTGGCATAAAAACATGGTGCTGACATAAAGAATAAAGAACCCAGAAATAATTCATTTATGATTATCTGATATTCAAAAATGTGACAAGAACACACAATGGGAAAAGGACAGTCTTCAATAGATGGTGTTTGGAAAACTGGATATCCATATGCAGGACAGTGAAATTAAACCCTTATCTCATACCATACACAAAAAAACAAAAACAAACACAAACAAACAAACAAAAAAGCCTAAAGTCGATTAAAGACTTAAATGAAATACTGAAAACTATGAAACTATTAGAAGAAAATGGGGAAAATCTTCATCGCATTGATCTAGACAATAATTTTTTATATGATCCCAAAAGCAAAAGTAATAAAAGTAAAAATAGACAAATGGGATTACAACAAAATAAAAGGTTCAACATAGGTAAAGAAACAATCAACTGAGTGAAGAGACAACCTACAAAATGGGACAAGAAATTTCCAATATCTAAAAAGGGGTTAATATCTAAAATACATAAAGTATTCAAACAACTCAATAGCAAGAAAACAAGTAACCTAATTAAAAAGTGGGCAAAAGAAATCAATAGACATTTCTCAAAAGACATACAAATGTTCAACAGATATCTGAAAAAATGTTCAACATCACTAATTACCAGGGAAATACAAAATAAAATCAAAATGAGATATCTCACATCTGTTAGGATGGTTATTATCAAAAAAGACAAAAGATAACAAGTGTTGACAAGGATATGGAGAAAAGGGAACATTTACACATTATAAGTAGGAATTTAAATTAGTACAGTCATTATGGAAAACTGTATGGAAGTTTCTCAAAAAATTAAAATAGAACTATCATAGGATCTAGAAATCCCACTAATGGATATATTTTAAAAAATAGAATCAGTACACTGAAGCTATTTTTACAGTGAATATATATTACAGTGAAAGATATACACTGATATCTATTCTCTCATGTTTACTGCAGGATTATTTACAATAGCTAAGATATGGATAGCCCAAGAGTCCAGCAATAAATGAATGGTTAAAGAATATGGAGTATATATACACAATTAAATACATTTGGCCTTACAAAGAAGGAAATCCTGTCATTTGTCATGACATGGATGAAACTATAGATCATAATGCTAAATGTAATAAGCCAGTCACAGAAACCTAAATACCACATGATCCCACTGACATGTGGAATCTAAAATGGTTGATCTCATTGAAGTAAAGAGTAGAATGATGGTTACCCAGGGCCCAGGCAGTTGACTCAGTGACTGGGCAGATGTTGCTCAAAGGAAATAAAATTTCAGTAAGATAAGAATAAGTTCAAGGATCTATTATACAACATGGCCACTGTTCTTAATAACAATTTATTGTATTCTTGAAAAATGTTATGAGAGTGGATGTTAACTGTTCTCATTTAAAAATGATAACTATGTGAGTAATGTACATGCTGATTAGCTAGATTTAGTCACTCCACAGTGTATACATATTTCAAGACATCATACTGTTCATAATAGTTACAATTGTATCTGTAATCTAAATAAATGAAAGAAAAATATCAAAACCAAAAAAATGTATATACAACATACCAAAAGTTAAGGGATGCAGCAAGGTAGTACTAATAGGGAAGTTTATAGTGATAAATAACTACGTTTAAAAAAGAAGAAAGATCTCAAATAAAAAAAAACTAACTTTCTACCTCAATGAACTAAAAACAGAGGAAGAAGCCAAGCCCCAAGTTAATTAAAGGAAATTATAAAAATTAGTGCAGAACTCAATAAAACAGAGAAGAGAAAAATAATAGAAAAAAGTGTCAATGGAACTAAGAGTTGGTTTTTTGAAAAGAAAGTTAACAAAACTTTAAGCCAGACCAACACAAAAAGGGAAGACTCAAATAAATAAAATCAGAAATGAAGGAGGAGACATAACAACTGATGCCACATAAACAGGGTTATGAGAGGCTACTATGAAGAACTATATGCCAAAAAATTGGATAATCTAGAAGATATGGATAAATTCATAAAAACATATACTTTACCGAGGCTGAGTCATGAAGAAATAGAAAATCTGAAAAGATGTATACTAGTATGGTGATTGAATCAGTAATCAAACACCGTCCAACAAAGAAAAGCCCAGGACAATGGCTTTAATGGAGAACTCTACCAAACACTTGTAGAATTAATACCAATTCGTTTTCAAACTCTTCCAAAAGATTGGAAGGAAGGGAGCACTTCCAAACTCATTTCATGTGGCCAGCATTACCCTGTTACCAAAGCCATATAAAGATACTACAGGCCGGGCGCGGTGGCTCACGCCTGTAATCCCAGCACTTTGGGAGGCCGAGGCGGGTGGATCACAAGGTCAGGAGATCGAGACCATGGTGAAACCCCGTCTCTACTAAAAATAGAAAAAATTACCGGGCGCAGTGGCGGGCGCCTGTAGTCCCAGCTACTCGGGAGGCTGAGGCAGGAGAATGGCGTGAACCCGGGAGGCGGAGCTTGCAGTGAGCCGAGTTTGCGCCACTGCACTCCAGCCTGGGCGACAGAGCAAGACTCCGTCTCAAAAAAAAAAAAAAAAAAAAAAATAAGATACTACAGGTGCTCCTCGACTTACTACAGGGTTACATCCTAATAAACCCACTGTAAGTCAAAAATATTAAGTTGGAAATGCAATTAAGACCCCAATAATCTCATCGTAAAGTCAGAAAATTGTAACTCAAGCCATAAGTTTGGATGTTTGTCAACTTACTATTGGGTTATGTCAGAATAAACCTATTGTAAAGTTGAGAAATCCTAAACTGAACCATTATATATCAGGGACCATCTATACAAGAAAATGAAACTACAGGCCAATATTCCTCATGAATATAGATGTAAAAATACTCAACAAAATGCTAGAAAACTAAATTCAACAGCACATTAAAATCATCATACAAAATGACCAATTGGAATTTATTCCTGAGATCCAAGGATGGCTCAATGGGTTAACATATAAAATAAATCAATGAGATACACCACACGCCTTAGTTCATTTGGGCTTCTACAACAAAATGACATAACTTCAGTGGCTTATAAACAACTCTCATCTGGGTAGTCTAAGATCAAAGCACCAGCAGAGTTTGTGTCTGATGAGGCTCTGATTCCTGTGAACAGCATATTTTCCCTGTATCCTTACATGCTGAAAGGGACTAGCTAGCTCTCTTGAATTTATTTGATAAAAGCACTAATCCCATTCATGAGGGCAGAGCCCTTATGACCTAATCACCTTCCAAACACTCCATCTTCTAATACCATCACATTAGACATTAGGTTTTAATATATAAATTTGGGGGATACAAATATTTAGACTACAGCAACACATTAACAGAACAAAGGGTAAAAAATCACATGATTATCTCAGTAGAGGCAAAAAACATTTGACAAAAATTTAACATCCTTTTATAATTTAAAAAAAAATACTCAACATACTAGAAATAAAAGATACTAACTCAACATAATAAGGGCCATATATGAAAAGCCTATAGCTGACATCATACTCAATATTAAAAAACTGAAAGCTTTTCTTAAGATCAGAAACAAAGTTGGAAGGTCATTCTCATTACTTTTATTCAACATAGTGCAGGTAGTCCTAGCTAGAGCATTTAGGCAAGAAAAAGAATCAAAAGGCATCCAACTTGTAAAGGGAGAAATAAAACTCTCCTATCACTAGCAGGATACATGATATTATAACTAGAAAATCATAGAGAGTCCACAAAATGTTGTTATAACTAAAATATAAATTCAACAAAGTTGCTGGATAGAAAATCTATATATAAATATCAGTTTCACTTATATTAATTAACAATAAATAATTTTTAAAGGAAATTTTTTAAACATCTAATTCACAATAGTAAGAAAAGAAATAGAATACTTAAGAATGAAGTTAACCAAGAAAGCAGAAGACTTGTACATTAAAAAGTATGAAACATTCCTGAAATAAGTGAAAGGAGACACAAATAAATGAGAAATATTTCATGTTCATGGATTGGAATACATTGTTGAAATATCCATACCACCCAAAGAAATCTACAGATTTCAATGAAATCGCTAGATAAATACCAATGGCATTTTTCAAAAATAGAAAAGTCAATCCTAAAATTTATGTGGAATCACAAGGCAACTCAAATAGTCAAAATAATCTTTAGAAAAAACAAAGCTGGAAGCCTCACACTTCTGGACTTCAAAACAAATTACAAAATGACAGGAATCAAAGCTGTAAGGATCTGGCATAAAGGCAGACAAATAGACCAAAGCAACAGAATAGAAAGCCCAGAAATAGACCCAGCCACATATGGTCAACTGACCTGTGGCAAGAGTACCAAGGATACAAAATGAGGAAATGATAAACAGCCTTTTCAACAAATAGTGCTATCAAAACTGGATACGATATCCACATGTAACAGAATGAAATTGTACTCTTATCTTACACCACACATAAAAATCAACTCAAAATGTATTAAAGACTTAAGCATAAGAACTGAAGCTATAAAACTATCAGAAGAAATTAAAAGGAAAGAGCTTCAGGACATGGGGCTTGGCAATGCTTTGTTGAATATAAAACCAAAAGAACAGGCAGCAAAAGAAAAATAGATAAATGAGATTTCATCAAACTAAAAAGTTTCTGCACTGCAAAGGTAACAACTAACAGAGTAAAAAGGCAACCTATGAAATGGGAAAAAATATTTGCAAACTCCATATCTGATAAGGGTTTGTTATCCAATATATATATAAAAATCCAAAAACTTGATAGCAAAAATAACAAATAACCTGATTAAAATATCAGCAAAGGACTTGAACAGACATTTTTCCAGAGAAAGCATACAAACGGCCTACTGGTAGATACAAAAAAATGCTCAACATTGCTAATCATCAGAGAAACACAAATCAAACCCACAAGATACTGGCTTACACCTATTAGATTGGTTATTATGAAAAAATAAGAGATAAGTATCCTCAAGCATGTGGAAAACAGGGAACTCCTGGTACATTGTTGGTGGAAATGTAAAATGGCGAATCCACAACGGAAAACAGTATGGAAGTTCTTTAAAAAACTAAAAAATGTAACTACTATATGATCCAGCAACCATACTGCTGAATATATAGCTAAAAGAACTGAAGTATCTATTTGAATACACTGCCGTGTTTTTATAGCACTATTCACAATAGCCAAGATGTGGATACAACCTAAATATCCATCAAAGGATGAATGGATTTAATATATGTGATATATACATATAATTGTATGTGACTACGTAAAATATACACATTATTCAGCCTTAAAAAAGGAAATCCTGCCATATGTGACGACATGGATGAACTTTGAGGGCATTATGTTAAGTGAAATTAGCCCATCACAGAAGGACACATAATGTATGAGTCCACTTATATGAGTTATCTAAGATAGTCAAAATCATAGAAGTGGAAAGTAGAATGGCAATTGCCAAGGACTAGAGGGAAGGAATAATGAGGAATTGCTGTTCAATGGGTATATAAGTTTAGCCATGCAAAACAAAAAAATTTCCATAGATCTTCTATATAACAGTGTGCATTTAATTAAC
Source organism: Papio anubis (assembly GCF_008728515.1). NCBI lineage: Eukaryota > Metazoa > Chordata > Mammalia > Primates > Cercopithecidae > Papio > Papio anubis. The sequence goes on from NC_044981.1 coordinate 99,125,483, forward strand.
AATAGTGTAGTCTAAGCTTAAAAAATTTGTTAAGAGGGCAGATCTCATGTTATATATTTTTATCATAATAAAAAACTAGCTCTAGCTACTGGGGAGGCTGAGGCAGGAGAATCACTTGAGCCTGGGAGGTGGAGGTTGCAGTGAGCTGAGATGGCGCTCCAGCCTGTGAGACTCTGCCTCAAAAAAACAAAAACAGAAACAAACAAACAAACAAACAACAAAAAAAAACTGTCTTAAAACAAAAATTTAAATTTACCAGTTTTCTTTGAATTTCATGCTTAGAATACATAGAAGAAAAACAAAAACTATTTAAAAATTTTTAAATGCAGCAAAAAGAAAAGAAATATCTTCCAGGCAGTGAGATATATGGTTGTAAAACCACGTCCTTTGGTATACTATATCTCTTAAAATGGTGGTTATTTGTATATGACTAAATAACAATCATTTTTGGTTATCAAACTTTAAACTTAACACTAGAAAAGTAATTTTCACTTTCTATAATTACACTTGTCTACACAGATTACTCAGAATCTGAAATCCTTCTGTAACTAGAGATTGTAGATTTCTCATCTGACAGGTAAATTTGACTTCACATTTTCTATTAGTTGAGATCTTTATAATATGTCATTAACCTTTTTGCCCCCATGCTTCACTGTTTAAATAAAACCAAAATTCAGAAGTAAAAATACCAAACCACTAGCCTGTAGAAAAGAGTACTTTTCAACCTTTCTCTTGCATACGTTGTTTGTCTGCAACATAGAGAATTTAACAATGCAGATTAAGGATTTTATATTACATTTCAGGTATCTGTTGATAAAATACAGTATGCTGTAACTTTATTACATTTAGTATAAACTATTATTGACCTGGGGTTCTTCCCTCTTTATTAGATAATTTAAAAGATACAAGTAGGATGGAGGGTACAGGCCATATCATGTCAAATGGTAGTTATTCATACACAAGTTCTACCTATGCAGGTTATCCAGAGACCAAGATGAAGGGACCAGCTACCAGGTGAGTGAGTTAGGAGTACTAAATTTTTTTGTTCCAATGGGGAGGCTTATCTAGGTTACATTAAGTAGTGCTAGTCTAGTGTAAGATCATAGAAAGGAATGTTTCAGCCATTTCTTACAAGAGTCCTGGAAAAATTGAACAATCCAGTCAGAATTGAAGGACAACAAAGTGCATGGAACTAGGGTGATCTAACAGCAACTGGAACTTGGAACTGTGACAACTAGGTTACCTTGCCATCCTTCAGCAAGCAGCAGTCTGATGAACTCGACTCTGGAACTCTTTATACCTCTCAGCCATTTGGGAATGTCCACTTTTCTATTTTCTGCTTTCTCATCTATCACATTATTATCTCACTTCTCCAGTTCAGCTTTATACAAAAAAGGATCTAGTTATCCAGGGGATTAGCATCTTTTACTTTAGAAAGAGCCTTGAAAGATATCATAAGGTACTGTTTAATAGAGAAAGTCACCAAGGGACAAGTGCCAACCCCCTGGATCCAAAAGTTGAAGTCAGAGTGTGAGCTTTGTTACGTGGAAGAAGTCCCTTAAAGAAGACTGAGAACTGTTAGAAAAATAATGTGGCTGGGTGGAGTGGCAGGCATTCTCTCATGAACACCTGGGCAAAGACCAAGTAGGAAAGACAATATGGTGAGAAAAGAGTTTATAGCCAGTAAATGAGCATGTCATACTGAAGGAGCTGTAGAGTAGAACAGATGGGAGTTTGGGGTTAAAAAAATCAAGAGTAAGAGAGGGGGAAAAAAAGGAAAGATACAAATAAATGCTACAGGTTGAAGGCTAATTGGTATGACTCCCCTAGCACTAGGCTCCATCTGCCTATTTTTCCTATGTATGTATTTTGGACTTTTTAACATATTCACTGCAGAAAGTACCAAAATATTGGAATCTAAATTAGGTTTCCCCACTCATCTCTGGACTGTAAACATGACAGTGTGAGCATAACCTCAATTACTATTTACACGCTCAGAATGTAATTGGTTCCAATAAAAGTTTTAGTATATGACCCACTCCCAACTTTTAACTGGGTTTACTCTGGTAGAATGGGTAATTGTGAGGGGGATTGGCTGACAGTAGGTAGAAATTATCCCTTTTATTATTTATATATTCATTAAATAGTGACATGTAAATATGAAATATATTCGTTAAATAGTGACATATGTAAATATGATTTTTTCGTGTTTTTATTTTTTTTCAAGTAATTAAAAAAAAAACTCATAAGAGTTTAACTAGTAGCCTTTCTGGATATGGGTATAATTTCCAAGTATATATTTACATAAGAATATGTAATATTTACATTACTTTGAGCATAAATACTATGGCTGAATATGGAAGTTTTCCCTGTACCATGTGAGGAAAAAAACATATATGCCATAGTTATGAATATAAAGGTCAGAAAAAGGAAGAAGAAATACAACATTGTCAACAAAAGACGAAAAGACAGGAAGAAAATATATGAAGTTCATTTAAATACAAACAGGCTTTATATAAATCTTTGTAATAAATTATTTTAAAAATTGTTGAAATGAGTAAAATAATATACTTGTATTTTTACATTTTAAAAGTTTTAATCCTTTTTATAACCAATAAAAAATATGGAACCAAATTACAGTTCTTAATGAAGTTTGAGGAAATACATACTTGGTTAATTTTATGCTATTTTAGTGGCCTAATTCTTAGGCAAATACAAATGTGCATATTATAAGCTGATTTGAACAGAGGTTCTGAAAATAGCTAACTACAACCCTAGTGAAATTATAAATTGTTTTACTTGAATAATTGCTCTGAAAAGATCAATTTTTCTTTTCTATTTTCATTTAGTCAAAATGTATTATTTAATGTTGGACTACACCTAAACTCAACACTGAGGAGATAATTAAGTTTTATTAAGTAAAAGGAAGGACATAGCCAAAAATATTTTTTCTTAGAGCTGAAACAAAATTTTAAGAATTAGCAGATAATTGCTGTGTTCCTAAGAAAAATACATTCATTGTTCCCCCTAAATATCAAGTTATTTATAGAACAGATTCTTATTATTAACATTTATAATAACTGATAAAAGATTTTTCAATTTATAAATAACATTGGGAGACATCACATTTACATTTAACTCAAGTTTTCATGAAAAAATGCTCTTACTTATTACTTACATCTTACATAAAATCATTATACATGATTACTAAAAGCTGGTTGTTTACAAAATAATACAAAAGAGCATAGCAAAGATGAGACAAAAAGATGAATTAGCACTTTAGTCTACCAGTTCTGAGACTTAAAAGAATGATAACAATCTTCTTCTTTCTAATGCTAAAACATTATAAAGAAGGAAAGAAAGAAATTTGATTCTGCCTTCTCCCTAGCTCTCCTCTCCCTAAAAATGGCCTCTGGTTAGAATGATTGTGAATTTGTGGCTGAAAATCACACTGAAAAATATAAACCTTTCTATCTACCTTCTAAAATGATTAACTCAAATACAATTCAGGTCATCTAGCAGGCATAACCCATTTCCAGGTAGTAGAAAATGTGGAGAAATAAGAGCGAAAAGAATAAACACCATAGCAGAGGGGGAGTGAATATTTTGGAGAGGCACTACTTGATTAACAATTATTTTGTAACAGCAGTGTCTCCAACTATCTTGGTGGCTTTTGCTATTGCATGGTCCAGAGGAAGCCTGGAATTCCAGTGAGTCTGGAAACATGGAGGAACACCTAAGACAAAGCCAGTAACTGGAGCTAGAGTGGACAAGATAAACGGTTTTCTAAGGAACCCCACAGAAAATTTGGAGACTCTTCCATCAACTCTCACTGTTCATGTGTTCTACTTCTCTTGAATGCCACTAAATAGGTTTAGTTAAAATATTTAGCATCACATTTTATTCATTGACCCTGATATCTAACTAAGTATCACATGGGGATTGAATAAACCAACACACCCTTCTCCCATAGTCAAATTCCTGTGAAAGTATCATATAGAAAGTTGTGAATGCTCAGATAGAAAACAAATTATTTTTACCCAGATTCTACATGTTACGCACATCTGAAGATATAAGAGTGAGAGCACATGAAAACAGTAAGCAGCTCACAGCCACAGAGTTCATCAAAGTCTCTCGTCAGAAGTAGCACTCTGTATCTGTCTCCGGGCAACACACCATCCACCTCAGACACGGGCCTCTAAAACATGAGCTCTGCCTTCTGAGCTCAGTGCACACAGACCAGGTTTCTATATCTCTTATGTACACATCACTCTTTTCAGAGAGCGGCAGTTACCTCCCCCACCTAAGAGGTGTGGCCATCCACAGCCAAAGGCAACTCTTACGAAGACTGAATGCTCCCTAGTCCTTGGTAATAGCTGCACGGAATTTTTTTGGCGACTGTTTGACCAGCATAATTCACCAAGCTGCCCACAAATACTCTGTCAGTCAGCATAAAGAGATAAACATTTCTCATGCTCTCTGATCTATTTTCTCATCATCATTATACACATGTTATTCTCCTTTTCCCCTTCTCTGAACAAATTAGTTCCTTTATTCTCCAATTTCAAGTTTCATGTCATGATATAAAAACTCTCTTGTTCCCAGTCTTCATCAAATATTTGTTTCACCATTGTGTCCTAATTGAACCCAGCTTCTCAAACAGCTTCAGAACAAAAACTATAGCCCACTAGTTTCAGAGTAATGAAGCAAGACCTATTCTCTGCCAGTGCTATCCCCAGCCCTTACTTATCCACATTCTTATAAAAACAGCTCATCCCTAGAAGCCCTTGTCTTTCAGCTGTCCCAAAGGGCCTTGGCTCTCCCCAAAGTAGATTTACAGACCAGAAAAATAGTCTGTCTCTTCATGCTGGTAGCTGCAATAATACTGAATGACTATGGTGTCCCTTTGAACAGCTAATCTCATCGCTTTCCTTCTTGCATCCTTGATCTCTCTACCTCTAATGAACTTAATCTCTGGCCTGCACTGACTACCCACTCATATGGCCATAGCAAAACCTGGCTAAAATCCATAACTGTTTTATCTCTGAAAAATTAAGTTCAATGATTCCACTCTCACTATAATGTAAATCTCACATAGTTTTTCCACTATATCTATTTTTCAAATTCCTAAGGCTCAAAACTTTGTTTCTTCTAGTTTTCCCGAACCCACCAAAAACTTTCCTGCTTCCCTTCCTTACCTATCTGGTTTGAGTTGTGTGACTATCTTTTCAGAATGCTGTCTCCAAAATCCAACTTCCTTATCCCATTACCTTCTGTTGTTCTAGGTCAGAAACACCAAAAACTTGAATCAACTCAAATGTCTGTTCTTGCCAGAAAAATCACACAACCATACAGATTAATGCCACAAATTTATTGTTTCTAGCTTCAACAGAAGTCTCCCTCTCTAATTACTATTCTCTCCCCTATTTATTGTCTAAACGTTTTTCTGTGCTAAGAGATGTGATCCTGACCATCCTCCTTTACAATTCCAGCATTTGACCCTGCTTTCCACTATACAGAGAAAACAGAAGTCCACTACATTCTTGCCTCCTTTTCTCTATTTACATTTAAGAACTGCCTCTTCTCCAATCTAAAATTAGCACTCTTCTTGTGAATCTTCAGTTTCTCTCTCTCCCTGCCCATAAGCATGCAAACGTAATCAAGCCTACCACATAAAAGGGGGAGGACATATACCTTAATATACCTCTGTAACCCTATTTTAAAAGAAAAATATCCCCAGAAATGCATTTATACTTCACTGCCCCACCGCCCTTGTATTTTTCATCTAGCTTCCAAACACAAACCCATCCACCACTCTGAAGAATGTAAAATGGCTCCCAAGAATGGCATTTCAAGACTAAATCCACTAGAATTCTCCATTTCTTACTTGACCTCTTAGTGGCTGATAGCACTTTTGACCCCTAATTTCTTCAGCATATTCTCTCAATTTCTAGGACAACATGCTCTCCCATTTTATTACCTTCCTCTTCTTTACTGCTCCTTGGTATTTCTTAGGCTTTTCTTACTCTGCTTATGATTTGGTGACCTTCAGGTTCTGGTTCTATGTCTGCTTCAACATTACAATTTCCTTTTGTTTTAGTGATGTGATCTCATCCAGATCCATAACTTTAATTAACTATATACTGATAACTCCCAAAGAGGTATTCTGAGGCCTCATCTCCTTTCAGATCTCCTTATCTTTATAAACAACTTTCTATTGCTTCACTGACAATCCTCAAACACACCAAATACAGAAAGTCTAAAACTGAATATCTCTTCCCATTTGTGTTTTATTTTTTGTAATTCTTAGTAAGAATTTACCAAATTGCTCAATACTGAAATCTAGTCATAATCGTTAGCTTTTCTTTCTCATCCTTAACCCACATTTAATCAGTAACCAATGGTTCTATCACCTGAATATCACTGGAATTTATGTGTTTATACCCTAGTTCAGGTCTCATCACTTACTCCATAGATTACTGGCCGACTACTACACTAGTAACTGATTATCTCTTCAATGTATACCCTGCATTGCAAACCAAATATGATTTTTAAAATGAAAATCTGATTCCAGCACTCCTTTCCCTAAAATGCTTAACTGCTCCTCAGGATCTTCTGGATAAACCCAAGCTTCGTAATGCTACTCATGGCTCTTCTTTAAATGGCACTCCTTACCATTTCAGAATCATGTCTTCTCTACCTCTCCACAACCCTGTTGCTATGCTGTATCTGAGCAAAGACAAACTACTTTCTTCAGATTATAACAGTTTCCATGCCCCTTGTCTCCAAACAAGATTCCTAAAATAGAATGTCTGACCTATCACCTGATTACTTTTTTCTTAACTTTGGATTTGATACTATTTATACCAGAATTCACCACTGAGCATTCATCCCATCGACACCTAAATCCAGATTAAGGTCTTAAGGTACTAGTCCTATTTATTTGTTTTATTTATTTACTTATTTTGAGACGGAGTTTCGCTCTTGTTGCCCAGGTTGGAGTGCAATGGCACCATCTCGGCTCACCACAAACTGCACCTTCTGGGTTCAAGTGATCCTCCTGCCTCAGCCTCCTGTGTACCTGGGATTACAGGTGCATGCCACCACACCCGGCTAATTTTGTATTTTTAGTAGAGAGGGTTTCTCCATGTTGGTCAGACTGGTCTTGAACTCCCAACCTCAGGTGACCTGCCCACCTCAGCCTCACAAAATGCTGGGATTACAGGTGTGAGCCACCGAGCCCAGCCTAGTCCTAGTTATTCTATAGGATACTATTTAGAGGGATATATAAATAAATATATATATATATAGAGAGAGAGAGAGAATTATAATACTATAGAATTACAGAGGGATACACTCTATAATTGCTTCACCACAGTATGTATTTCTCATGAAGTCATTTGCTTGTTTGTTTCAGTCACCTGATGTGATTGCAAGTTTCTGAAAGATGCCATACATGTCTCTCATATTTATCTCCATATGCTAGCAATTAGCACCTATGATAAATTATTTCTTATTGAAAGTATAAATGTGTGGAAGCTAAAGCACCTCCATCTTGGAAGCTAATCTGCCATGTTGGTTTAACTGACTAACCCCAGTTCTGGAAAGGTCTCTAAGATTTCCAGTTTATCTATTGTTCCTTGTGTGAGAGCAGGTACTTACCATAGATCCTTCCCTTAGGTCAAACAACATTGATGTTACCATACTTCAGTTATCCTACAAATCCCTTCTGAACCACTCTTTTACCTATGGTATCAATCCCTGACTTTGGAGCGTATTGGTGCAGGGATCTGCCATCTTGTCTCACGGCCACGTGTGTTTTGTGACTTCTGTTCATAAGTCCCAATTAAATGCTTTTAAGAAACTGGATTTGTCAGCCTCTTTCTTCAGCCTCACAGCTTCCTTGGACCTTCGGGAAGGTTTAAATACTCCTGCCTATCTTGAAACAAAATGAAGTAGTGTATAAATTAATTAATTATCTCAAGAGACAAATTCTGATTGTTTGGCAAGGTGATATCCAGCAGACTAGCTGGACTCCTGCCCAGGTGATGGGTGATTTTGGTTCAGTCATCCATTGCCAGTTCAAACATCTGTGTCAAAAGTAATGGGATCATGTGGTATAAGTAGGCAAATTAAGCCTGAAGAGTCACCAGAAGAAAGCGATAGGCCTAAATATTTTTCACATTTAAGAGCTTCTTGAAAGAGGACAATACAACTTACAAGTACTTCGCTTTCTCTGCCAAATGCATAGAGGCCTGCCAAATGCACTGAGGCCTCCATCTAGACGTCCGTTTTTCTAAGAAGTTCTTTTTGATCTCCATTCCCCAAATTATAAGAGGGTAGCTCTCAGGTAGGTTTTACGTCTTTTTGTGTATACCTACGTCATGATCTGTTTAGGAGAATAGACTTAAACTTGATTTCTCAGCGCCTGGGACTGTTTCTGAATAATAGTAGATTAATATAGTTTAATGGATTCCTGTTGAATGAAGAAATACATGCTTACATGAATAAAGGAACAACCCCCTAACTCAAATTTCGTGAAAAGCTTAAAGCGTCTCAATAAATTTATTTTCTAATATTTTAAAAATAAATTTAAATACACATACATCTAGAGGATAGGCAGGTGACCATTTTACTGGCCCATTGACAAAGTTAATTTTTCAAAATATAGAGGAGTCTCCTGATTATTTTTATTGCTATAATCAATTGCTTGAATATAATCAGTTTGATTTTCAGCATAGTGCACTGCGGAGAATAAGTGTAAGACATGCTTATTGAGTTAAATTAATTGAATGGTGGAACTGCATTGAATTTGATTTAGATACATCATCCTCACCCACATGAAATTACTGAAGAAGACGACTAAATCATAATATGCTGGGGCTTTCTTATCCTATTAATTGATCCAGGTCATAAATCAATAACAAAAATTAACATTACTTGTACTGGAATCCAAACCTTACACACCTTTTATTTTTGACATATTAATAAATTAAAGGAATTTTCCTCCCTATAAAAAAGTTATTAGTGAATTAATAGCTCGAGTCTCTTATTTCTTGAAATTGTAAACCAAAATGAGAATGAATAGTGATTCTTCTGAATTAATCTGAAATAATAATTGTTTTTTGGAATACCTCGTTATTCCTTAACAAACTGATAAGAGTTTTCATCTACAACAGTATCACTAATGTATTAAAAAAGAATATGGCTTTCCAATTTAAGTATGTTTGGTGACAGATGGTCAAAATCTTTTTTATTTTAACTTAGTGGACCATAACATATAAAAACTGAACTGTACGTAGACTTTTTCTTTTTTACCTAGTGGCAAAAAGGTTCATGAGGAACAGATGTCTGTTTCTCCTGATTAAAGTAAAAGACATTTCTGAACACTTTTTGAAATGCATTTTATATGAAAATGTTCTAAGAATATAATATTGGATATGTTTAACGGAGTCTTCAATATCAACACTTGCACAGAACTTACTCCTCTAAATATCCTTAAATATAATCCATTTCCTACAAATTAAATCCTGTGAAATAAAGATGCCAAATGGTGTGATGTTCTCTTTTATCCAGCTTTTCCTTGTAATTATTACCCAGTGTTTACAACCTGGAGAGCTTTTGAAATGCAAATTAGGATCTAACTAAAGAAGCCAGTTCTGCTATTTGAAATACTGCTACTTCTTGATAAATAGTCTATTATTTTATCCCCCTCTACATTTGCCCCAATGCCACTATCACTTATCAGAATTATAATCATTTTTTTCTATCCTGGAGTCCCTCTTTTCTCTCAGTTTCAAAGAGCAATAATTAGCAATTCTACTTTCCAACAGGGATTTGAAATGGTCATTACTGCTCTAAGACTATAAGACGATGTGAAAGTGCCTGACTCCCCTTAGAGGTGGCCTATAGACAGGTCTCCCACAATTCCCAAGAGATAACAAATCTGCTTGCCTGGTCCATTTCTGCTCAGACCTTCAGTGCTGTTAAACTCTTCATGTTCCCCATGTAACTCTGAGGATGATGCCATAAAAGTTTAAGGTGTACTTCTCAGGAACAGAGCCCTGTTCTTACTGCATTTTAGACAAAATTTTGGAAATAACTGTCTATGCAGTTGACACTGTCTCAGTTTTCACTCCATGCTTTCAAAACCAGACCCTTGCCCTATTTCCTTCCATTGGACCTCTTTTAGTTCTCAAAATCAAGCACAGAAATGAATTTTTTGTTAATGCCCTCTCCAGTATTGTCATGTCTACCCTGATTTCCACCTTTGACTCTGCTATTCCCTCCAATTCCTCCTCATCTTAGAAACAGGCCCCCTTTGTTGCCAGCATACTGCATGGCAGTAAATCTAACGTACTCATAGGAGCTTGAATTGATTGGAAAAAGTAGAAGTTTGGCTTCAGATTATTTTTAAATTCACAATAATTTCATAATTGCATTATTTCCTTGATAACCTTTGTGAGCTTGATTTATTTTTAAGATATTGATAAACACAAAAATTGAATTATTTGCCTTGCCGTGATTTCTCAGTGTGTCCATATATGTTTCAAGGGGCATAATTATACATTTCAATTTTGTCTGACTTCTTACTGAATGTATAGACAGAGCCTATTGGAATGGTAGTTCGATCAATATCTGGCATTCATAAAATGTCCTGTAAATATTTTTGTGAATACAACATATTTTTTGAAGTCAAGATCATATTGAATATAAGATATCTAAAAGAAGGAAAAATAGAACTAGCTGAAAGGTCATGATTTATACCTATAAGTATGATAATCCCTATAAGGAAGTATAATTACAATCTTATGCAAGATCATAATTATAGTTTGAAAATAAGCCTTCTTTCCCCTCTGAGGCCTGTTTTGCTTTTGGTATTCTGCAGTTATACATAGCAACAAAGCAACACTGTTTTCATAACCTGAGCTTTCAGTTTGGACCTCCTTAGCATTCTTCAGACAAACAGAATAATGTCAAGGTAAAAATCAAAGCTTTGGCTTAATTCTCACAAGTACAAGTGCTAACAACTACATTATAACTTGTTCATCTATCTTGAGAATGTCAGGTTTTTTTGACATCAATTTAACTACCATGCCAACTTTGGAAATGCAAAAATGTCACACACACACACACACACACACACACACACACACACAAACACTGTTTTATAGTACAGGAAATATAGAAATGCATTTGTGCCTAAATCTCCTACATATTAATGAGCTTAAACTTTTCTTTTTTCCCAACAGTAAACAAGCTCCTTACATACTTCTCAACACGATGTGTTCTTTTCAGGAGCATCACGGCAGCTAAAGAGCAGGCAGTAAAGCCCATATATTTTAAATACTAAAAGGAATTCAGCACTTTATTCACTATATTTTAGTATGTCTGTCACTTGTGTACTCATTGGCATCACTGTGAAATTAATTGAAGATTCCCTTCAGTTTCTCATTGCATAAAACTATATATGGGGGAAATGGCTCTATCTACACATGCAATAAAAAGTTAGAATTTGACAAAATCAAAATTTGTAATTATATCCTAAGAAAAAAATACAGTCATAAAATGAAATATTAAGACATCAAGGTAAGTGAGGCAACAATTTTTTTTTCTTTTTTGTTTTTGAGACGCAGTTTCACTCTTGTTGCCCAGGCTGGAGCGCAGTGGTGCAATCTCACCTCACTGCAACCTCTGCCTCCCAGGTTCAAGCGATTCTCCTGCCTCAGACTCTTGAATAGCTGGGATTACAGGTGCCCATCACCACGCCTGGCTAATTTTTTGTATTTTTAGTAGAGATGGGGTTTCATCATGTTGGCCAGGCTGGTCTTAAACTCCTGACCTCAGGTGATCCACCTGTCTCGGCCTCTCAAAGTGCGGGGATTACAGACATGAGCCACAGCTCCCGGACAGTTTTTTAAAACTTCACTTTGTGTGCTTATTTAATGCATTAAGAATAAGTCAAATTCACACAAGATAATGTGATTCTCACACAATGCCAGGACAATTATTATTTGTTATCATTATTTTATGGAAGTTCATTTTAAAGACCATATATGGAAATATAAACAAAGCAAAATAACCAGAAAAACCCTGACAAAAGAAAACTAATGAGGGGCTATGCAGAGAATTAGCTACAAATGGTCCTAATGCATATAAGTAGATTCTCAACTTGACTAAAAATAAAGAAATATGAATTAAAACTACTTTGAGAGATAATATTTCACCTTTCATTTTGGCATTTCAAAAGCCCAACTATATGCTTTGTTGGTGACGCTGTAGAAGAATAGGCACTCTGACACAGAGGATTACAAATTGGTGCAAACTTATGGAGGAGAAATTGGCAGTAATATCTAACTAAATTAGATAGTCATTTGCCTTTGAGCCACATCTAGGAATTCACACTAGAAATTGTCAGAGAATGCAGCTTGGAAAGTGGTACTCCCACGAGTTGATACCACCCACAGTTGAAATGCACTGAACTAAGCTAAACTATCAAACATCATTGCCCCAAAACGCAGAAGAGGGGCCCTAGAAACAGCATATAGGTCTTAGCAACCCAGGGCCTCCTTTCCACATCAAGGAGGGAGCCAAAGGAGATCAACTATGGCAATGGCCTTTTAACACAGTGACCCATTTCGCTCCATCCACCGCCACGGCAATCAAAGATGACCAGAACCATATTCTAAAGTTTAAATATTCAGATTAGATTTCTCTCCCTGGAAAAAGGAAGAGGGAGGTGGAAAAAGAGACTGGCAAAATAGCAAGTGCCTTTTTCCCTGTTTTATGTGTTATACTATATGTTTGTTCCTAATTTCACAAACATGAAGAAAACATTCTTTATATTCCTGCAAATATCAGTCTTAGTAAATTCCCACCAGTTCTACTTCACAAAATGTTTTCTGATTAATATATGGCTGTATACTAATTTTAATATTATACTTAATAACCTGTGCTAATATATTGACCTTAATACATAAATATAATTGTTTATGAGTTAATTGCTTTATTTATCCTACATAGTGTATCTTCTTTTTTGTGAAGTTTCATAATGTGCTGCTCTTAATAAATACATTGATTCACTATCAGCTTCCGGGGTCTTGGAGTGCCTAGTGAGCAATTTTTGCTTTATATTTTTGAGATGGGCATCTGAAATAAGATTCAAGGGAGCAGAATATCCATCTAATGTAAGAATAGCACCCTAGCTGTTGGCTTTCAGGAGTCTGAGGTTAGGAATAGGAGCAGGCAGTTCAGTTCTATAAACATCATGAACAAAGTTACTCTTCTCATAGTGCACTAAAATCTTAGCCTCCAGGGCTCGTCACTTGACACAGAATCAAGTCTATCCATTCTGCCCATCTTTCTCCAGGCTGAAGGTTCTGAATGTTGCAGTAGGATTGCTTTTGTGCCAGCTTGGATAAATTTATCTTCCACAACTTTGTTGTTCTACCAGGGTCATGATTTTGATATTAACTCTCCTGCTTTATCCTAGAAATTCCTGGATCAAGTTCTTGTCTCACTTTAAATCTGTTGTGGAGGAAAGAAAACTGGATGAAACCCAATATAATATTTGTATCTACTGACGGTCCAATAAAAGTTAACAAGTTTGAATCTAATACATATTAGCTAAGCTTTTTTGTGTGGTTTCTGCATTATCATAGCTTCCAAGCATGTCTGTTTTGTGGCTAGAAATCTCTTGGTCCTATTTGTAAAAACACATACCTTTATTAAGTACTGGGACGGCACTATATGTCTTTCAACTAAACCACAGCTGACTTTATGGGATGTACAAACAATCATAGAGGTGGTAGTTGCTTTACACAAACACAAGCAGAAGTCCAAAATGAAATGGGAATCACAAAGGAAGAAGTCTTTGCAGACAAACAATTCACTCACAGCAGGATTCGTATTGGTTATATGACATTGGTCTATATCAAGCAGCATTCCTGAAAACACTTTATACTCCAGCTATCTATCACACATGCCGATACCCCAAGATAAGGGAAGGAATAGGAGAGGTGAGAGAAGAAAGCTGTTCCTAAAACATCTTTATAACCTCCCTGGTTCTTGAAGCAGGGTTTATTTTTATATCAAGGTTCCTGTAATGTTAATCATGCTTTGCTTTCTAACTTATCAGGAAAGGGACACATAGATACTTTTTCTTGTAGTTTTCTGAGATGTCAGAAAAGAGGATAAATGTATGAAAACATGATTATAGACCATAGACTACTTTTTATTTTTTATCTTTATATTTTTTATATTTTGAGGCAGAGTCTCCCGAGATGGTGTGCAGTGGTGTGATCACAACTCATTGTAGCCTTGACCTCCGAAGCTGAAGCAATCCACTGCCTCATTTTTTAATTTTTTTATAGACAAGGTCCGCTATTTTGCACAGGCTGGTCTCAAACTCCTGGGCTCAAGCAATCCTTCCACTTTGGCCTCCCCAAGTGCTGGGGTTACAGGCGTGAGCCCATGCCCAGCCTGACTACTGTTTAGTATTTAATACTTATGTGGCTATATTCTCCCTATATCCAAGTTATATACATGATTTTATTATTTTAAGCAGAGAGATCAGAAAAATGAATGCCACCAAGCTGCCTAATGGCAATTGTGATTCCACATGCATTTTTCTTTAAACTCAGCAGGACTTGCTTATAAAATGCACAGCTTTTAAAAGAAATCAATTATATCACAGATCAAAATAAGTCTCCCAAATATAAGGATGATAGAATGTCTCACTCAAACATTAAAAAAAATCATGCAACATGAATGCTAAACATGTAGAAGGTTTTAAATATGTGAGGTGCTTCCTCCCAGCAAATGACATAGTGACACAGTTGTTGTAGTTATTACTTATACAAGACAAATTGCATCTACTCAATCAATACTTGATAACTAGCTACTGGCTGTTACTATCTAAAAAAAAAATCCTCTAATATTGCCTCCATACAAATTCATGGAAAAGTTTCAAATAAATTGTATGTATTTTGGCAGAAACTGTCTCTTATTAGTGGTTCTCAAACTTGGCTTCATTTTAAAGTTACCTAGCTTCAACCAAACCAGGCATTAGCACCAACGAAGCACCAAGGGGATTCCTATGCAGTCATGCATCAGTGACGGAGATGTGTTCTGAAAAATGCATCGTTAGGCAATTTTGTTCTTGTGCAAACTTCATAGAGTGAACTTAACACAAACCTAGATGGTATAGTCTACTACACATCTAAGCCACGAGGCATAGACTATGGCTACTAGGCTACAAACCTGTATGACATGTTACTGGGCTGAATACTGTAGATAACTATAACACAAATGTGCATCTAAACATATCTAAACATAGAAAAGGTAAAGTACAAATATGGTGTAAAGATAAACATGGTACACCTTTGTGGGGTACTTAATATGAATGGAGCTTGCAGGACTAGAAGTTGCTCTGTGTGAATCATTGAGTGAGTGGTGAGTAAATGTGAAGGCCTAGAACATTACTATACATTGTAGACTTGGTGAACACTGTACACTTTGGCTACATTAAATTAAATTATTAAAATAAAGTAAGTACCATGACATTGTGACTATAATGTCACTAGGTGGTAGACATTTGTCAGCTCTATTATAATCTTATAGAACCCCCATCAGGGGGTCTATTATTGGTGGAAACATTATTATCAAGTGCATGACTATATTTAGGCAGTGATTTAATCTTTAAGGTGTAGCAGTATCTCCTTGAGGTGATTGGTAAAACACAGACTTCTGGGCCATACTTCAGAGTTTCTGATTCATTAGGTCTGGGTATAGACGGACATTTATATTCCTTACAATTTCCTCAGTGATGCTGATCCTGCTGATCTGGCAATCATTCTTTGCAACCTCTACCTATAAAGCCCTACCCCAAACTTTAATGTAAATACAGCTCCAGACCTAGCTGAAGTTTTACCTTCTGTGTAAAGCCTTCCATGAGCAACAGAGTGGAAGTAAATTCTCTTTTAAATTGTTAGTGACACTGACTTTGCTGCTCAGTTATTGTTTTATTGTTCTTGAGCATTTGCTACATTCAGGCACTGTGACTAAATACTTTGCAAACGTTTTGTACAACCTTCAGAGAAAGATTAGAATGAGTGGTATTTGCCACAATTTAAAATGGAAAATCATAAAGAGAAAGGACTCCTTGTTTAAGTTTCTGGGAAGTGCCAGTTTTTTCCCATGGTAGGTTCTTTGCAATTTCATCTATTTAGAAGGAACCAACTTCTCACCTCCAAACATGTCATCCTAAAATTCTCAGCTCAGGCACTAAGGCTTCCAGTTTCCTACTCTCCATCCCAGGTCTCCTGAGGACAAAAATGTTAGAATGTAATGGCAGGGGTGGGGTGGTGGGGGGAAGGGTATCTATTAGACTCCAGAAAAGCCTGGCAACCGGAAGATATCTTTATCCTAAAGCTGAGCATTATTTAAAATAAAATACAAATAATTATGTATTTAAAATATTACCCCATATGCCGAATGCTTTTAAAATTGTATGCCAAAGAGTCACAGAATTTACAATCTAGTAGAGAAGATTGATGCTGATCACATAATTGCATTAATTAATTCATAATTACAATGTGAGGAAAGTGCTCCAATAGAAACAAACATCATTGTTTAAGGTAGTAAAAGAACGAATGTGGGTGCGGAGTAGGAAAGGGGGAGCCTGAATTGGCTGAGCTGGGTCTAAGGTTGGTGTGTTTGGAGAGAAGAGAGTGATTCCTTCTAGATAGATGAAATCACAATATCCTATCAATGAAAAAAATATATATCTAGCACTTTATAGTAATGTATACAAGACCACTGTGGCTATACTGCAAAAAGCTGTGGGGAAGGGGAGCAAGAACGGGATTTGTGTGAAGTGAGGTGTTATTTTTACTATCATAGTAATTATTAGATTACACATAACAACTGCCAGTTTTTACATTGTTTATATTCACGCTAGGGTTACTAGGTAAGATATGGGACACATGGTAAATTTCAATTTCAAATAAACAACAAGTAATTTTTAGTGTATGTGTGTATCATGCATTATTGGGAATATTTATGATAATCAAAGAAAAATCATTGTTTATCTGGAATTAAAATTGAACTAGGAGTTGTATATTTTTATTTGCTAAATCTAGCAACCCTACATGGCAGTCTTTCCTGAATTTTCTCCTCGTCGATTCTCAGTGCAATAATTTGAGACACTCACTAATTCAACACATTTTAGAAATGCCTCCATAACATCTATCCGCAGAACATACACACCCCCATGTAAGAGTTATGGATATATACCATGTATCATGTATGTTCTAAGTACCGGGATGGAGTGGTGAATAAGACAAGCAACTTCTGTAGCTTGTACACACACTCATGTGTTTTGTATGGTATTCATCAAACACATACAAAACCTGCCATGTATCAACAGCCAGGGGGAGGTGCTGTCCTTAGATTATTTCATTTAATGCCAACAGAATTACTATTTCGACTTATATACATCACTTCGAGATAATTTTTACAGAAAATAAATAGGTCTTATTAACCTTATTTTTATTTCCCTTCAAAAGTTGAGGAAATTGAGGCTTAGGGAAGTTAAAGAAGTTGGTTGTTGCAACATAGCTATGAAATGACTGAGTCAAGGGTCAATGTATCTGTATGACTCAAAAGCCAGCATATACTTCTATGTCCTACTGAAGTCCCTCTAAAAATGCAAACCCAGAACATCTCCACAATTACAGCTTAGGTATGAATTTTGTTATCTTTTATAATATTATTCACTTCTTTTTGCTTTGCTTTGTTAATTTAAATGAAAAGAAAAAAACTTCTTCAAAATGCAATTATATCATTATTATGTATCGTTCATTTGTTATTGCAACGGTGCAAGAAACCTTGAAAAGGACTCTGTTTCAATATTAGGATTTCCCACACACACACACACACACACACACCAATTACCTATAAGAAGACAGATTTATGGTTTTCAGATCAGCTGGTATCCTTTGGCTCAGATGGAAGCATTATAACATCATAACTTTCCTCTGCCCATAAATAGACATTGTCATATATTTTTCACTCTTTTAAATGAATATATCTTCAGACTGACACATATAAGATGATTTTTGAGAAATTATGGTCTTGAAATTCTACTATAAGCCTCAAACTACAACATTTTGTCATGGAAGTAACAGTAGAGCTCTCATATTCTTTATAATCTTATTATTAATTTGTTGTAATAGTTTCCAACTCTTGAATTGGGGCTGTTCTATCAAAAAATTATGCAACTTTTGAGGTTATTATTTGGTGACAGTCTATAACACAGCTGGATAAACTGTAGTTTTACCAGTGCTTTGGATTTAAATGTAGCATTAGAGCTCCCTAACTCTAACATTTAACTTGATTTATTGTTTGTGATATAAAAATACTAGGGCTCAGATGGCTTTAAGTGACTCTGAAAATTAAGTAAAGAAAATGTAACTACTAATCTAAACTTGCTGTGAAATATTAATTATGCATTTCAAGTTAAGGAAGTCAGCAAGCAATAATTTAATCTGTGACATGAAATAAATCCCAAACTGTACTCTTGCTGAAGGCATTTTCTAAATAAATACTTGATTTTTAAGTCACAAAGGAACTGAAGTTGAAACCATTAGTTACTGAATTCTGAGCTGTTTATTAAAACATTTCCCCCTAGATGGCTGTTTTTTGTTTTTTTTTGTTTTTTTTAATTCAGTTTTGAAAGGTAAGTTAAAGTAGAAAAACAGCTCTAACCTAAAGAGGAATAGAGTATCTTTAAAAAGTATGACAGGTGAAACTTCTTAATGATCCATGAAAGTGTAAGATGGCAGTTGCAACTGCTGAGTCAGTGTAGAAGCAAATCTAAATGTAGGTGGAATTGTAGACTTTATTAATGACCCGCTGAGAACACGGGCAAACTGCCAGGGCCAGACATGCAGCAATACTTCTCTGATAACTGAGCATTCCAAACCTCCTAGATATAAATTTCTCTATGCTTTCTAAACCAGAAATAATATCCTCAGGATTTTGTATTAGGGAAGATACACAGGCATGCTATCCATATTAAATTAATCTTTGAAATGTATTGCCTAAGGAGGAGACATGAAAGAGAACAGATTATCTTTACTGGAGGAATTAACACTTGAAAAGAAAAAGACTTAAAAAATTGCATCCAAAGCAAACACAACACATCCTTCATTTGCAGGTTTGAAGAAATTTGCTTTTTCCAATCTCGTGCACAAAGTACTTCACAAACATTTTGCCATACCTGTTACAAGAGCTTTTTTTCCTCCCCTTAATATCTCAAACTTATGGTAAATACATCTCTCAGGATTTGGAAGGAATATATTTTTGTTTTCAGTGAGGAAGAGTTGAGTTAGGGTAACATGCCCATTGGACACAGAAGAGACCTCAGCTTATTTTTTAAGAAAGGGTATCTGTAATTTTGAACTATTCAGAAGCAGAGTTCTCAGTCCGAGTCAGTTGTGCTGAGCTGTATGTTCGAAGGAAATATTTGGAAATTTGTATCAAAGATGGGAATTTATGAAGCTAGCAGCAAATCAAAATTACTTGTAACATAATAAATATGAGACAAAGAAAAACAAAGAGAGAAGATAAAGAAGAATCAAAATCATTCTAAAAGTGTGGTTCTCTAATCAGTAGCACTGGCATTTCCTGGGAACTTGTTAGAAATTCAAATTATGGTGCCAGGTGAGGCCATGAGTAGTCTCTCTCTCCAGGTGATTTTTGATGTAGCTACCTTTAAAATCCACTTCCTTTGCTAAGTTTCTTTCTGATTTGATCTGAAGGGAAAAGATCCAGTTTTCACTTATGCAAACAAAATGTTTATGATTCACTTAAAATAGTAAGCCTCACCTTTTTAAGTCCCAAAGCATAGGGCCTTAAGGGCAGATTAAAGAGAAGTAGTTGTTAAAAAGGAAATGGTGCGTTGGTCCGGAAGTGTTTTTGACAAGGACTGTAGCATAAGGCCACATAAAGCAGCAGGTAAAAGCAACATTTTCTGATCCTACATAATTGTTAAGTAGAAGAAAATAGCTACAAAACAGCATGCAATTTTTGTTAGACCTACATACACAAACCCACCCTTATTAATAATCAGATTGAAAAATCGATCACAATTATTTTTGGTTGATGAGATTATAGGTAATTTTAATTTCCATGCTTTTGTTGTTGTTGTTACATGTCTGTAACTTCTAACAACTTTGAACTGAAATAATGTTTGACAATATTGTCTAATTATACAGAAGTTACAACCTCTATTGAGAAGTTGGCATGGGAACCTATTATCATCATCAAAAGTCTTAAACAACTATAAGTGGTCCCCAGACTTGCCTGCAGATTAAATTCACCTAGGAAATTCTGAAGGCCCAACTGCAGCCTCAGAGATTGTGATTTAATTGTTCTCAGCTGTTACCTGTGCTCTAGAATTTTTTAACAATCCCCAAGTGGTTCTAATCTGCAGACCAGTTTGGAAATCAGTGGTTTAGTTTGCTTTAAATGCATTTTGTTTTCAGTGTCGCCACCAAAAAGTAGAATTAGGGTCAACAGATCTCAATCCTAGAGATGTCTAATCAGATGTAGCTGGACAAAATTGTGATTCTACATTTTTTGGATACTCCCAGACACATTTTTAGGATTCTGACTTGTTTGTAATAGTCAGTGCTGACAATTTGGGCAGCATTATATTATCTATTCATCGAAAAGGGGGAACTCTTTAGCACCAAGATAGATACAGGACTCACAATACCTGGGATAAAGTGACATGGTCAGGTGTGCTCTGACAGGACTTAGTTCTCATGAC
Source organism: Papio anubis (assembly GCF_008728515.1). Taxonomy (NCBI): domain Eukaryota; kingdom Metazoa; phylum Chordata; class Mammalia; order Primates; family Cercopithecidae; genus Papio; species Papio anubis. The sequence goes on from NC_044981.1 coordinate 99,146,319, forward strand.
CGAATATGGATTAACTGTATCTTGCTGCACATTTCAAAATCCACATCATCATGGCCACTTGAACCCTGTAGGTTATGTCTATGAACGTACTTTCTGCTACCCCGCTTGTATTAGTCTGTTTTCACATTGCTCTAAATACCTAAGTCCCAGTAATTTATAAAGGAAAGAGGTTTATTGACTCACAGTTCCATATGGCTGGGGGAGGGCTCAGGAAACCTACAATCATGGTTGAAGGTGAAGGAGAAGCAAGGACCTTCTTCACTTGGTGGCAGGAGAAAGAAGAGTGAGAAATGAAGCCAGAAGAGCCCCTTATAAAACCATCAGATCTCGGGAGAACTTGCTCAGGAGAACAGCATGGGGGAAACTGCCTCCATGATCCAATCACGTTCCACCAGGTTTCTCCCTAGATACACAGGGATTATGGGGATTAAAATGCAAGACGAGATTTGGGTGGGGACACGGCCAAATTGTATCACTGCTTAACTCAAAATTCTAGACTTTGCTTGCTAATGCCTAAGTGTTGGTCTCCAAGACTAGGTTATGAAGTAGGCAAGAGTAGGCCTTAAAGAATCATTTTTCAGTTATCACATAATAACATTACCTCCCACAATGAGATTCCCAGTAATCTCAGAAGATTTGTTTTTGAAATTTATTCATTACTGTTTACAAAATAAACAGGACAACATAAATAGGTAATGTCTATAATTATTAGATATACGATACATGTCTTTGTTTTATATGATATTTGACATGCACATAACATAATTTATATTGTTTTACATATTTCATTAACTTTAATTTTAAGGTAAGTATGTACTAAAAGAACTTGTGCAATTGCTATTGCAAAAATGCATTAAAGCAGATATTGAGTCTCGTTATTTTATTACTTTTAACATTTCTGCTTTTATCTATTCTGAGTGAAAGTTTATTGTGACATTGCAAGATAGAAATCAGAAAATTGTCAAAGTAAGATTATTTAGATTTGTTTTAGGCACCACTAGAGACAATTAAAAGGACAGTGACATAAATGTTTATGGGAAATTAATGTAGATGTCACCAGGTATAGAAGCACAGATGAAAAGGAAGAAACAATACTACTCACTGACAGATACCTATGACACTTATTTTCTGTTAAAAAATAGACATTTTAATCATTTTTTCTTGTTGTCTCTCTTTCAGATTTTTTATTTCTGTTTTTGTTTCAGGGAAGGTGAAATGGCAGTCAATAAAAGACTTGTTTTTTTTCAGGTATGGAATAAAGTAATTGCAAAGGGTAGGATCTATATTGGTTAAGGCAGTATTAGTTGCTGTGGTAAATAAACCCTGACAATTTCAGTAGCTTAACCACCCCACCCCTGGACTTCAGCCCCACTAATGTAATACAACATATTAGGAGTATTCTTGGTTGAATAGCTCTTCTAGGTAGCTCTTCTCCAACAAAGGATTTGAGAAACTGGAGTTCCTCCACTTTGTGGAATTTGGCTCTCAAGTTTACTATGAAGCCCTCTCCATCTAGTCAGCCAGAAAATATCATAAAGATTACATGTGGGATATTTATATAAATGAAGCCTTGAAATGAGCTACATCAGGGGCTAGAAGTTGGTTGTGAGACCTCAACTGCAAGGGACACTGCAAAATTTAGTCTAGCTCAGCTTCCAGACAGAAGAAGATATGAAATTGATAATCCATTAGCACTCTTTTTGTAGATATCCAATCATGTTGGTTTGTTTTAAAAGGCTGAATGATGTCATCATAATGGAATCCTGAAACCTGAGCATTTGAATTAAAATTCATGCAAACATTATTTAAAATTGTTTAAAATCGGGTTTTTTTTTCTGTTAGATACAATATTGTATAGCACACACAACTTGACATCATTGGAAAATATCAGAAATTTCAAAGGTTATTAATGTTTTACATGCAACTGCATGTGTATCATAAACAAATAACAGTCACAAAGCAATTTTACTCCACTGAAAAAACTCTTACAATGCCTTTCCTCCAGAGCATTATCAAAATATGATGAAGAATTACCACAATATACATTTTTTTCTGATTCTATCAGTAAGCACTAGATTAATGACTTAGCAAAAAATATTGGCCTGGCAAAACAATTTCATTATTGCTTTTTTTAAGTATTAGGTTTGTAAAGTGTCTGTTGGGATTGACTGCTCTGATTGCATCATTTACTGCTTAAACACTGGCTTCTAAATCTCCACATTGGGATCGCACAGAAGAATTCAATTCAAAAGATGAACTATTAAATTTAGAAAGAGAGTCAAAAATCAGATTACTTTCATTGTTTTGTGATTTTTTTTTTTTTTTGCTTTGTGAACATTTTAATGTTGATTACAAAATCTTCTTTTTGAAAATCAGTTGTTTTCTTTTTAACTGTTTTATTGTCAGAAAGAAATGTGTAGCCACAGATTTATGAGCTGAAAGATGCTGTTGCTCTATTTTTGGAACACCAGTGAAAAGACCAACTGCCTCAGACATTACAAAAAAAAAAAAAAAAAAAAAAAAGATAAATTTCAGGGCGCTTGCCACATTTGGCAAGTATAGTTAAAACTTTGAATACAATAAATCCAAAATGTTCAGAACCAAGTGCAACATTATTTTTGGCACACTGTCCTTCAAGAAATTAGAGCAAAAAATATTGTTATGAGTAGACTGAGTTAGTATTAAAAATATCACTTAAATTTTTGACTTAGTGATGTACTTAAAGAAAAGATTAATGAAAATGATTTCAAGAAAATATCTTTAAAAATCTATTTTTCCCCACAGGATGAATTCATGATAGTGTTTTTGTTTGTTTGTTTGTTTGTTTGTTTTGTTTTGTTTTGAGACGGAGTCTCACACTGTCACCCAGGCTGGAGTGCAGTGGTGTGATCTCAGCTCACTGCAACTTCTGCCTCCCAGGTTCAAGCAATTCTCTGCCTCAGTCTCCTGAGTAGCTGGGATTACAGGTGCCTGCCACCACGCCCAAGTAATTTTTGTATTTTTAGTAGAGACGGGGTTTCACCATCTTGACCAGGTTGGTCTTGAACTCCTGACCTCGTGATCCACCCGCCTTGGCCTCCCAAAGTGCTGGCATTACAGGCGTGAGCCACCGCACCAGGTCAGATATGATAGATTTCTGATGTGATAGCTAGACATCTCACTTAGAGAGCTACAAGAATAAAGTTTTTTCCTAGCATTACGTCTTTGCCTCACAGTATCTGAGAGAAATATTTGGAATTCAAGGTGATCAAGTTATGGATTATCAGAAAATTTCCTTGGAGAAATCAGGGGTTGAGGGAGAAAATATTCCTCTGTTTTCCCCACAAATCAGTTACTCTTCTTTTTTCATACAGTTGTGAATTTTTTTCCCTTCTACTTCCACTATGAAAGTAAGTACACAAGCTTGGTATTCAAACTGCTCTGTCTTTCCATCACACATAGCACAATACTTGCAGAAAGAATCAATAATCACATTGATATGAGAAAAATAAAGGTGTGGGGAGGTTGCCTCAAATCCAAGTTGCTTACTTTCTAAAATTGCCATTGTTTTAATTCATTTTCAATTTTATTTAATTCATTTCAAAATTTCAAATAGTATTGAAGAAAAGCATGGAGTAATTGTATTTAATAGGTCACCACTGAACCAATAGTATTATCATTTTAGAAAAAAACCATATCCAGCAAAAAAGGATTTCAAACACATAGAGGTATTTTTTGTTGTAGGAAGACAATGTTTCATTAGCTTTCTTTTTTTTTTTTGAGACGGAGTCTGGCTCTGTCGCCCAGGCCTGAGTGCAGTGGCTGGATCTCAGCTCACTGCAAGCTCCGCCTCCCAGGTCCACGCCATTCTCCTGCCTCAGCCTCCCGAGTAGCTGGGACTACAGGCGCCCGCCACCTCGCCCGGCTAGTTTTTTGTATTTTTTAGTAGAGACGGGGTTTCACCGTGTTAACCAGGATGGTCTCAATCTTCTGACCTCGTGATCTGCCCATCTCGGCCTCCCAAAGTGCTGGGATTACAGGCTTGAGCCACCCCGCCCGGCCTCCATTAGCTTTCACGTTAGTTTTTGATAAGATTTCACCATTTCCACCCAATGATCTAACTTAATCCTTACAAAGAAATTCTAGTTATAAAACTTGTGTTTGTTCAGACAACTAGAAAAAGAGACACCCTGAATTGCGAACATAACAATGGATTAATAATTATTGGTAGAAAAGTCAATGGAAAGGGATCCCACATTGTTAATAAGCATACTAGCATTCTAATGGAGAAAGCCTAGGCTTTGAAATCATTCAGATTCACATTCTATCTCTTCCAGGTTTCTTCTTAAGACATCTTGGGCAGGTATATGAACACGGAGATTCAATTTTCTCATTGAGGATTACCAAAACCTATTTTTGAATACTGCAATGAGAACTGCATGAAATAACCTAAGTATTTGGCTTGGCAAAATTAGACATATAGTAAATGCAAAATAAATGACAGTTGTTAAGCCAATTCCTCTTTACATGTATTAATTTGAGTGAGTCCTTCATATGAGCAGTACTTCTTGATTACTAACATTTGGTTTTCTAGATTCACAAAACTAAGGAAAAATCTGTGTTAACTGTTGATGGTCCTTTGAGGGTTACGTTCCATCCATTGATTGATGGCAATCTCCTAGGTAAGTAAGGCTGCGGCCATATTATTTTGGACCTGGCTGGGCTACCCAACATCAAGAAGTGGTAATTGCTATCAGTCTCCTTCAACTCCAGCTGTTCCTGTGGATGCCTTGTCTCCTGTTATGTAGACAGGATAATGGTCTTCCAAAGATGTCTGCATCCTAATCCCTGGAATCTGTCAATATGGTCCTTTACATGGCAGAGGAACTTCGGAGATGTAATTATGTTAAGGATCTTGAGACAAGCAGTGGGGAAATTATCCTGTTATTCAGGTAGGTACAATGCAATCACAAGGTTCTTACAAGAGGAAAAGAAGGGGACACAAGAATCAGAATCACAAAAAGATGTGATGACAGTCAGAGGTTAGACTGATGTACTTTGAAGATTAAAGAAGAGGCCATGAACCAGGGAATGCAGGCTGCCTCTGGATACTGATAAAGGCAAAGACATAAAGTTTCCCATTGAACCTCCAGAAGAAATGTAGGTTGGCATTGATATTAATTTTAACCCCTTAAGATTATTTTCAGACTTTTGACCTCCAGAACTGTAAGATAATAAATTTGTGGTATTTTCAGCCACTAAGTTTGTGGTAATTTGTTATAGCAGCCTTAGGATACTAATGACCTATTCTATCCCTTATTTTAATAACTGACCAAGCCTTAGTCCATCATGTCTACCAAGCATGCCTAATTCCTTGGGTATATCCAAGTTCTTTTAAATTCTAGTTCTAAGCTGTAGATATCTGATGGTTAGATCTTTCCTTGGACTCAGCTATGCTTGCATCTGACACATCTTAATTCCAACTTTTGGGCTTAATTCCTGAGGTACAGTCATATGGCATGCACCTCAAGGTAGCCTCTAAATGGTGACTTGCAACCTGAACATTACCAATATTCTCAAACTTTCCTGGAAAGCTAAATTTTTACCTCATTTTTTTTTATCAGAGAGTACGCATTGTACATAGTCCCTTTCTGAATAAATTAATGACAGGCTATAATCTTTATTTATTTGATGAAGAAATATGTTTTCAACATCTGAAAATGTTAATAATATACTATATTAACTTTGTGCAGTAGGTGGCAGAAATCAGGAAATACCTATAGTCTTTATGTTGTGCAGTGAAAGGTTAGCTCAACAGACCTGGGCTACCCAAGTCCCACACATTCCGAAGGACTTCAAGGACTGGCTTTTGAGTCACTCTTGGAAGATATCCTCAAAGCCTTTGGAATAGCCTGTCTGAAAAGCATGTATTTGAGTACTTTGGACCCTGGACCAAGCCAGATAGTTTATGATAATAATGCAATTTATGATGAATGCATGTTTTATTCACTTGAAGCCCAGGGCCATCAGTTTCACATCTGGAGAGGGGTTAGCTGAAGATTGAGCAGATTATGTCAGTCACGTAAGTCATTTCATGCCTACATAACTGACCCCTAATATAATCTCAGAACACTAAAGCTTGGATGAACTTTCCTGTTTGGCAATACTTTGCAAGTGTTGTCACATATTATTGCTGGAAGAATCAACTGCTGTTCATCTGACTCCTCTGAGAGAGGATAACCAAAAGTTTGCACCTAGTCTTACTTGGACTCTGCCTATGTGGCTTTTTTTTCTTTGCTGATTTTAATCTGTATTATTTTCTGTAGTGAACCCTAACCATGAGTGCAATAGCTTAACTGAGTTCTGTGAGTCCTTCTAGCAATCATCAGATCTAAGGTTAGTTTTGAGGACCACCAACATAAGGTCAGACTTCTTTCCAAAAGTTGAAATGATCAGATGGATAAATAAAATTACTATTCACAAACTTGCTAAGTTTTAGAATTTCATGTCAAAATAATTTCATCGGCAATGTTGACTTGGCAATTCCTGCATATACATGCATACATTTATGCACAATCTCATGTGTGAACATAAACACACACAAACACATACATATAATACATTATAATGCTTCGAACGATGTCTTTCTCTGATGAACAATAAATCTAGTCAATCACACACAGCCTACTGTATCAGAACGTTTCATAGAAAGGTACTTGTATCTCTTTCTTTGGTGGATTGATATATAGCTGCATTATCTACTTTAAGATAGTTTGATTGAAGATGAAATAAGCTAACATGTGAAAGTGGCTATCACAGTGCCTCTCAGAGGGATAGATATTAAGTATCTCTTCCTTTCTTCTTTCCTCTTTCCTTTTCTTCATCTCATTTTTCTGTTTTGGGACAAGCAGATATTTCTTCCTATAGAGCTTTCAGTTATAATCTCTGAACACCTCATCTAATAGATAAACGTTTTAGAATTTTCACTCTATTGAATTGTATGTATAGTATCATGTGACATGCTCTTGGAGAATTTAAGAGGTAACATAGAATTCACCTTCCTTCCTGCTCTACCACCAATCATGGCAGCATATTCTCACCACATGGCTTTATACTGTGATTCCAGGCCAGCCTGTACAAATGGAGCCAAGTCAAATGGATGATACATATAATGTCAAAATTGGGAAACCATTATTTACATGACAACAAAATTAAGGTCTTTGTTTTTCTCATATATCAATACCTATATGTAGATCTATTGATGGTACTGCTGCAGAGTCTTATTTTCTGGAAAACATTGGCAATGTGTTATTTGAAACCGGATGTTTTCTTAAGAAATAAACCTGCTAAACTTGTTTCCTGTGGAAACTGGAAATTTGTTTCACTTTATAGTTTAAACATGCCATAAATGCAAGATCTTCCATTGGTTGAGTCAATATAGCCTTCTAGACGTGATTTTTTATTCTAAATGTGTGCCTGCAGTGTCAGCATAATTGCTGATACCTGAAAATCTTTTTGCATATATTCACATACGACTACAACTATTTCTGCAGTATTTATTATTGGACTTACTATAATATAATAATGATAAGGCTGTATATAAATTATACCTTAATAAATATTTAAAATCTAGCAATTTACTGAGAGAGCATAAAGTACGGTTGTAATAGAGAAAACAAATGATTGAAATGGCTTAAATGCAAGGCTTTAATATTAATTTTGAGTATTTTAATGCAAATAAAACCAATTAAAACAGTGTGCTCAAATTGGTAAACAACCCATTTGTGACTTTATGAAAATATATTTTTGAAACTCATACTTGCCTTACTCTTAAGTTGGGAGCACTATAAATTAATTTTAAAGCAAAACATATGACCCTCATACAATGTTTTAAATGAATTGCTTCCTACTAGGAAAACAAAACATCTCAGGACATCAAATACTTCTAGTAATTAAGATGTTTTGCTTACATTTGCTAATGTAAACTTCAACTCTATTTGGTTTCACTTTAAAAAAGCACACTAGAAAATGGGGAATATTCCAAAATGCATGTTTAAAAGCTAGGTATTATCTTACTCAGAAGATGTTAAAAGCTTCTTTATACATTTTATTTGAAAGTAATTTCCAAAAAAGGGATGCTCGGTGGGTATATGAAAAGGTGTTCAATATCACTAATCATCAGGGAAATACATATCAAAACCATAATGGAATATTTGCTGTTAGGATGGCTTTTATCAAAAAGACAAAAAAAAAAAACAAAACAAAACAAACAAGTATTAGTGAGAATGTGCAAGAGAAGGAATTCTCACACACCACTGATGGGAATGTAAATCAGTGTAGGTATTGTTAAAAACATTACGGAGTTTCTTCAAAAATTTAAAACTAAAAATACTATATAATCCAACAAACCCACTTCTGGGTATATATCCAAAGGAAATGAGATCCATGTATGAAAGAGATATCTATTCTCCCATATCCATTGCAGATTTACTCACAACAGTGAAGATATTGAAACAATATAAATGTTCATTGATGGAAAAGAATAAAGCTGGAGGCATCACGCTACCTGACTTCAAACTGTACTACAAGGCTATGATAACCAAAACAGCATGGTACTGGTACCAAGACAGACATATAGACCAATGGAGCAGAACAGAGACCTCAGAAATAACACAACACATCTACAACCATCTGATCTTTGACAAACCTGACAAAAACAAGCAACAGGGAAATGATTTCCTATTCAGTAAATGGTGCTAGGAAAACTGGCTAGCCATATGCGGAAAACTGAAACTGGACCCCTTCCTTACACCTTATATGAAAATTAACTCAAGATGGATTAAAGACTTAAATGTAAAACCGAAAACCATAAAAATCCTAGAAAAAAAACCTAGGCAATACCATTCAGGACATAGGGATGGGCAAAGACTTCATGACAAAAACACCAAAAGCAATTGCAACAAAAGCCAAAATTGACAAGTGGGATTTAATTAAACTAAAGAGCTTCTTCACAGCAAAAGAAATAATCATCAGAGTGAACAGGCAACCAATAGAGTAGAAGAACATTTTTGCAATCTACCCATCTGACAAACGTCTAATATCCAGAATTTACAAGGAACTTAAACATATTTACAAGAAAAAAGAAACGACAACCATATCAAAACATAGGCAAAATATATGAACAGACACTTCTCAAAAGAAGACATTTACATGGCCAAAAAACATACGAAAAAAAGCTCAACATCATTGATCATCAGAGAAATGCAAATCAAAACCATAATGAGATATCATCTCATCTTAGTCAGAATGATGATTATTAAAAAGTCAAGAAACAATAGATGCTGGTGAGGCTGTGGAAAAATAGGAATGCTTTTACACTGTTGGTGAGAATATAAATTAGTTTAGCCATTATGGAAGACAGTATGGTATTTCCTCAAGGATCTAGAACCAGAAATACCATCTGACCCAGCAATCCCATTACTGGGTATATACCCAAAGGAATATAAATCATTCTACTATAAAGACACATATACACGTGTGTGTATTGCAGCACTATTTACAATAGCAAAGACATGGAACCAACCCAAATGCCCATCAATGATAGACAGGATAAAGAAAATGTGACACATATACACCATGGAATACTTTGCAGCCATAAAAAGGAATGCCATCATGTCTTTTCCTGGGACATGGATGAAACTGGAAGCCATCATTCTCAGCAAACTAACACAGCAACAGAAAACCAAACACCACATGTTCTCACTCATAGGTGAGAGTTGAACATTGAGAACACAAGGATACAGAGGGGGAATAACACATACCAGGGCCTGTTGGGGGGTGAGGGTTGGGGGATGAGGGGAGAGAACTTAGAGTACATGTTAATAGGTGCAGCAAACCACCATGGCACATGTATACATATGTAACAAGCCGGCACATGTATACATATGTAACAAGCCTGCACATTCCACGTATGTATCCTATTATTTTTTTTTTAGAAGAAATAAAGGAAACAAATATTCATTGATGGGTGGATAAACAAATCGTGGTTTATAAATATATATGTGTTCCTTGTGTGTATGTGTATGTGTGTGTGTGTGTGTATATATATATAATGGAATATATATAACTTAATATTTTTGGGCATTAGAAAAGAAGGATGTCCTGCTTTTCACAACATGGATGGATGAACCTGAAGGACATTAGGCTAAATGAAAAAAGCCAGACACAGAAGGAAGAATAATGTATGATCTCACTTATATGTGGAATATAAAATAATCAAATACATTCAAACAGAGAGTAGAATGTTGGTTGCCAGGAATTTGAAGAGGTGGATAAAATGGGGGCAATGTTGATTAAAGGGTACAAACTTGCAGTTATAAGTTCTGGGGACCTAAGGAAAAGCATGGTGACTATAGTTAATTATAAGATTTTATAGTTGAAATGGGCTAAAAGAGTAGGTTGTAAGTATTCTCATCATATGCAAAAAAAAAAAAAGGAAAAAAAATCTATGGGAGGTAATGGGTAATGTTAATTAGTTTGATCATTGTAATTTTACAAGGCATACATATATGAAATCATGTTGTACACTTTGAGTATACATAATTTTATGTATCAATTATGCCTCAATAAAGCTGGAAAAAGAATAATTTTAGTCATCTCAATCACTGAATGAAAACTGACTTTCTTTAATAATTTTAAATCATTACAATAATTATTCAAAACTTCCATAGAGAAAATTAATAAACACTTGTAGGTTATATTAGTTCATTTTCACACTGCTGTGAAGAACTGCCCAAGACAGGGTAATTTATAAAGGAAAGAGGTTTAATTGACTCATAGCTCAGCATGGCTGGGGACGCCACAGGAAACTTAGAATCATGGCAGAAGGCAAAGGGGAAGCAAGGTGGGAGAGAGTGAAGGTGGAAGAGCTCCTTATACAACCATCAGATCCCATGAGAACCTACTATCAAGAGAACAGCATGGGGGAAACAGCCCCCATGAATCAATTTCCCCCACTTAGTCTCTCCCTTGATATGTGGGGATTATAGGGATTTTAGAGATTACAATTCAAGATGAGATTTGGGTGGGGATGCAGATTAACCATATCATAAGTATACATCTGGGTGGAGATTCTGACTTCCCCTTCATAACAGATTTGTGAAGCAGAAAGAGCCTTGGACTTGAAGCCACAACAAATTTGGTTTTTAGTCCTGGTCTGACTCCACCACTTGCCTGCCAGCATGAACTTGACCAAATTCATTTTGATCTTATCTGATCTAATATATGAGATGCCATGTTTTTAATGCCTTTTTAACCTGGTGGCCATAAAGACAACAGACCAACAAACTGGCAATAACTACTGGCATAGCAAAGGAGAAAAATAATGCCATCCCACTGACCTGAGCCCTGTCTTCTGCAGGTTTTCCCCCATCCTATCCATAACCTGGGAAAATTCTCCCAATCAAATCTTAAAAATAACTTCAACAACAGACAAGAAGGCAGTGGTAATGGTTGGTATTGTGTGTAGCGGGGAGAAGGCTAAGGTGAAATTTAGGTGACCAATATTTCAGAATATAGCATTTTAGGATGATGATATGAGAATGGATTTCTTTAGTCCTATTTTAAGGTGGCTCCTATATGTTACCTATTGACAGACGTAACGTGGGTATTAGAAAAACAACACGTTACATAAGATATACACTAGAAATATTTGTGTTTTTGTAGTTGAGTCTTTGAGAGCAGGAGTCCCAAAATACATTTTACTGTAAAATATTAGATTTCAATAGGTTACATTTGGACTATTATCAAGGTTTAATTGTATTTTACTAAATATTACTATAAGCATTTTAATTAATATTATAATTACAATTATTGTGAATTTTCTACAGTCTGTACATTAGGTGTACTTGTGAATTAACTCTTTCACCTTTTTACTCATGATTTTAATAAAAAAAATTTCAGAAGAGTGTACAATTGAAAGAATAAAAGTTAGCACCCCAATAACAACAGAGATTTAGGGACTAAAAGCTTATTCCTACTATCTTAGAACTTAGAATTTTTTAAAAAATCTTGTTAAATAAGAAGGCAAGAGCAACATATTTTGAGAAAGTCATTAAGTTTGGTTTACTTTGTTTAATAAATACAATGCATGTTCTCTTTAGGCACATTTTAGAGATCCATATATTGTTTCTGACTTTTAAAACCTAATTGAAATGCCAAAGATTTGAGCATGAAGCATAAATTTCATTTGACCTTTTAAGAAAAAATTATTCTTGTTTATTTTTCAGAAAATGAATTTATCTTCTCTACCAATCATGTTAGAATGAGCCAGGTGGCAGATTACTTAACATCTCGCCTTTCACCTCTGGAGACTAGGGTTTAAATGTGGCTTAAGAAAATACCCAGGAGTGATTTGTGTACATCTCGAAACCCTTACAATTGGGCTTAAGTAGCAATCACTTGCAGCTGTAGAGATGCTCTTTCAAAAAAGCATCAGAAATGTCATAGGACCAAATCAGGGGATTTCAATAAAGGTATGAAGGCCACTCAGACAATCCATGTGGAATAAAGCTTATCAAAATAATGAACCTAAAGGTCTGGAACTTTCCTGGTCAATGAAAAACAAAAAATGAGCCTCCCTGTTTTTTTTTTTTTTTTTTTTTTTTTTCTCTAAAAAAAAAAAAAAAAGTAGAAACAAAGAAAGAAAAATGAATAGTCTCAAGTAGAACAGATTAAGTGGTAAAAGCATCCCTAAAGACATGCAAATTACATTGGTAAGTGAAAAAAATAAAAAATAAAAAGTATAGCTTACTAGTGCCCTCTAGTGTACCTTCTCTCCTGCTTTTTGTGGAATGTGTGTGTGTTTTTGGGGGTTTTCTTGTAATGTTTTCTAGAGTGTAAGTAGGGGTTCTAACATAAATAAATTTGAGAATAAGTGAAAACAACAAAAAAAGCTGTAAATTACTTAAAAATTAAATATTAACATTATTGGAAAAGATAAAAACAGTCAACCTAATAATATTATTACATGTATTTGTGTCAATGAACTAACATCATTGTCAAATTAAAGAAAGACTGCAAGACAGAAAAATTATACCATTTCCCCCTCCTCATGGATGGGCAAAACAGCCTTTTCCCTGAAAAATGTTTTGCTTCACAGTAACTCTGTTTTGCATCCTAATTGTACCATGTGCCAACAAAACAGATTGTTTGCTAATTGATATCATAAAGCAAGACAGCCCAGTGAAGGATGATAATTCTGACTCCAGCTAGCAGCAGCTGATGTAGAGCTTGATAGAAATGCTGTCATTTTCAACACAAACTGCCTACAATTGACTTTTCACTGTAAATATAGAGATGTGACAGAAGCCTCACACACCCACCTTTATTTTAAAAAATGAACTGATAATTCTGCTACGATATTTTTGTTACCAGTTCTGGTTTAGCTCGTAGCATCTAAAAGAACTAAGTTTAGGGATATGATTAGGTCTCTGTACATAGCACTGGGGGACAAGGTAAAACCTTTCGTCCATAGTCAGATGTAGGCTCATGAGTAACATGTTTGCTTACAGATTTTTAGAGGAGAATAAAACAGCCAGAGCATGAACTATTCATCTCGAAAATTCACACGATGTCAATAAATTAGAATATAAAAAATATATTTTACTGCAAGTGTTTATAAATTTAGCCACAGTATATGTGAATAATGAAAATTATTTTCACATTTCTATGCATCTTTCACAGCAAAAATGCACTATTGCTTAATGGGACTTAGCCTGTCAGCACAAAGAGTGCTTAAATACAACATTTTTCTATGTGAAAACTGATATTATTAGGCATTAATAAATGTCTAGGGTAAAATTAAATGTGATTCAGCACAGAACATTCTTTTGAATGTAAGTCCCTAAAGAACAATGGCTATGCAATGCAAATAATTTAGGCAATAGAAAATGAGAAAATAAAGACATTTGGATAGAGAGGGAATGCTGACATGGATGTGAAGGTTTTTAGCATAGTTCTCAAGAAGAAATGTTGAGATAAAGGGGTGATGTACCACAGGCCATAGTATACAGCAACATTTGTTCAAAAGAGTAACTATTTGTTGTTTAAGAAGCTGAATTATCTTTTCTAGATATGCACTTTATTATAATCTCTCCTCAACCTTAACTTTTCACTTTATTTTTCTGCAGAGTGAAATCGGATTAAAAAATAGGTGGATTAGACTCAGAATGTTTATGGTAGAAGAAAACATCAGAGACCATGTAGTCATCCCACTCCCAGACTCCCATTACTTAACAAGTAAAGAAACTAAGGCACATAGAGGTGAAATCAAATGTGTTTAAAATCACACAGCAAGTTAGTAGCAGAGACAGAAGGAAAATAAATCTCTAATATTTTATCCATAGTTTTTCAAAGTAGCTATTTTTTGTGCAATACAAAGTCCTTTAAAGTGTCGTTAAAATCGCTTAATTTTCTACTTTGTTTTAGCTTTAGTTTCAACAATTTAGTTCTTAAAATGGGCAACAGAACAGAGCCAAGGGAACAAACTTCAGAGCGGATTGAAATCCCACCACAGTTGATGGCAAATTGTTTTGCAGTCTAAAGTTAATCCTGAAGCAGTAGTTGATGGACTTTTAATTAAGAAACAAACATCTATACATTTGTGAGCCTGTCAATTTACACTTCTAACACTCCTGAGAACCACTAATTGACACAATCTAGGTGTTTGATTATGAGTAACTCCACACTTACATTTATTTTTCTATTTGCTAAAATTCTCTCCTTTTAACCTTAAATTTGTAAAGAAAAATCTGTGAAGGTTGTAATTTTATTTTCACTACTAAATGCAATCTAGCATTATTAATTCAAATTGCTTCTTCCATATATTATTTTAACACTTTACTCAAAGTTTTTGCCTAATCTTCAGACTATCCCCATCGAATGTCTATCTGGGTCCTGAGGCTGCACACTCATATTTCTAAAGTAGGAAGCTGATTTTTTAGCAAACCAGCATATGTCATGGCATCAAAGTTGGATCTTTACCAGTACCAACAACAAACCCAGGAAGTTGTTGATCACAGTGTGGCAAATAACACCGTGATCACAATGTGGCAAGTCACATTGTGCCAAATAATACCATGGCTAAAATCACAGTGTTCACATCTTCCTCTCCTCCTCTCACTAAAGAGCACACTGAGCAGAAGAGAGAAAAAAAGTATGCAGAGTAAAAACAAAAAGGGAGGGGAATTTTGAGTTCTGAGTGTTCAACATCCAATTTCATTTTATGTCAAAGTTATAATCCATGTGACTTTGTTTTCCCTCTCCAGTGAGCATTAGTGCCATTGTGCCATATGCCACTGTTTGGAGCCATGTCTCCCTTAGTTATCCTTTAATTGGCTTGACCTATGGGAAGGATGGCTTGCAACCAAGCTAATTACATAAATCCACTCCAGGCTCTATAATTTTACTATAGACAGCTCTTCTGGGAGAATACAAAGGAAAAAACAATTTATCCAAAGTTTCAAATTCTTCACATATTTCATATACCAAAGCATGCATTTTATAACATGATAAAAGGTAACAATGATTTGCTTCACTTACAATGTGACTTTAATTTTCTTTCCTCTCACATAGTTAAACACATAATTGATTTTAAATTTTACAAATGTATGAACAATACAATTTAAACAAAAAGTCAAAATTATAGTTAGAAAACTAATTTTAGGTTGCCAATTTTAATTCAGGCAGTTTTGATGGTGGAAAATATGATGGAATGCTAGAATCTCTTCCAAAGTTAAAATAGTGGGGAAAAAGTTTCCAAAGAAAATCCATTTCATAGTTCTATAACATAATAAAAGTAATAACACAAAACAGTCACAAATCAGAAAAAAAAGGAAAATTGCCCAAATCAATAGATATAGGAGAACTACTTGAAAGCTGTACTTAAGGTTGAAAATCACATGTCTCTTGGGATCTGGACATAATATGTTTTTTCATTGAGATATCTATTATACACACTTTATAGAGTAATGGTTAGATTTTTATATACCTTTAGGACACATTGAATGGTGTCTCTTGAATCTTGAAAATACATAGACCCATTAAATAATGGAATTTGAAGGATGCATGATATACCTAACTTTGGCAGAATGATATATAATTGTTGAAATATCGAGAAATGTAAACTCTATACATATGTTTCAGAAAAGTATAATTATTTTCCATGAATTCATGTGTAGCCTTCAAGATCTCTGTTTAAGCAAGTCAAATGGTAGTGACTAAAGGATACTTTTCCACATAATTTATTACTCCAAGTCTTTTTTGAGAAAAAGACAGAAACAACTCTACTAGTACTGCATTACTTTAAAATAATGAATATTTATTTTAAAAAACATCAGACTTATTTATTGCTTCTCTTTAATACTGCTTCAATATTTTGACTAAATATGTGTCATATTTATATTATATCAAAATTCCTAATTATTTCCTTTATTCCCTGTATGCAGTTTTTGAAAGAATAAAGGGATTATCTGGTGATCTGAGGTAAAAAAGAAAAATAACAACAATAACAAAAGTTTTGCACATGATTTCAAAGTTACCACTTTATTGTACAAATCATCAACCTTGTGATAGTATAACCAAAAGGGTACTACAGTTTGGATGTATTTTCCACAAGATACATGGGAGATCGTTCCAAGATGGCCAAATAGGAACAGTTCCAGTCTACAGCTTCCAGCATGAGTGACGCAGAAGATGGGTGATTTCTGCATTTCTAACTGAGGTACTAGGTTCATCTCACTGGGGCTTGTCAAACAGTGGGTGCAGGAAAGTGGGTACAGCCCATGGAGCATGAGCAAAAGCAGGGTAGGGCATGGCCTCACCCAGGAAGCACAAGGGGTAGGGGAATTCCCTTTCCTAGCCAAGGGAAGCCATGACAGACGGTACCTGGAAACTCAGGACACTCCCACCCGAATACTGCACTTTTCCAAGGGTCTTAGCAAATGGCACACCAGGAGATTATATCCCACACCTGGCTCGGCAGGCCCCACACCCACAAAGCCTTGCTCACTGCTAGCACAGCAGTCTGGGATGGAACTGTGAGGTGGCAGTGAGGTGGGGGAGGGGCGTCCACCATTGCTGAGGCTTGACTAGGTAAACAAAGCGGATGGGAAGCTCAAATTGGGTGGAGCCCACTGCAGCTCAACGATAGGCCTGCCTGCCTCTGTAGACCCCACCTCTGGGGGCAGGGCATAGCTGAACAAAAGGTAGCAGAAACTTCTGCAGACTTAAATGTCCCTGTTTGACAGCTTTGGAGAGAGCAGTGGTTCTCCCAGCATAGAGTTTGAGGTCTCAGAATAGACAGACTGCCGCCTCAAGTGGACTCCGGAGTAGCCTAACTGGGGGACAGTAGGGGCCCACTGACAACTCATACAGCTGGGTGCCTCTCTGAGATGAGGCTTTCAGAGGAAGGATCAGGCAGCAATATTACTCTTCTACAATATTTGCTGTTCTGCAGCCTCCGCTGGTGATGCCCAGGCAAACAGCGTCTGGAGTGGACCTCCAGCAAACTCCAACAGACCTGCAGCTAAGGGTCCTGACTGTTAGAAGGAAAACTAACAAACAGAAAGGAATAGCATCAACACCAACAAAAATGACATCCACACCAAAACCCCATCTGTAGGTCACCATTATCAAAGACCAAAGGTAGATAAAACCATAAAGATGGAGAGAAACCAGAGAAGAAAAGCTGAAAATTCTAAACATCAGAGCACCTCTTCTCCTCAAAAGGAATGCAGCTCCTCGCCAGCAACAGAACAAAGCTGGATGGAGAATGACTTTGACGAGTTGACAGAAGTAGGCTTCAAAAAATCGGTAATAACAAACTTCTCCGCGCTAAAGGAAAATGTTTGAACCCATCGCAGGAAGCTAAAAACCTAGAAAAAAGATTAGACAGATGGCTAACTAGAATAAACAGCGTAGAGAAGATCTTAAATGACCTGATGGAGCTGAAAACCATGGCACGAGAACAATGGGATGCATGCACAAGCTTCAGTAGCTGATTCGATCAAGTGGAAGAAAGGGTATCAGTGATTGAAGATCAAATGAATGAAATGAAGTGAGAAGAGAAGTTTAGAGAAAAAAGAGTAAAAAGAAATGAATAAAGCCTCCAAGAAATATGGGACTATGTGAAAAGACCAAATCTACATCTGATTGGTGTACCTGAAAGTGACGGAGAGAATGGAACCAAGTAGGAAAACACTTCAGGATATTATCCAGGAGAACTTCCCCAACCTAGCCAGGCAGGTCAACATTCAAGTTCAGGAAATACAGAGAATGCCACAAAGATACTCCTCGAGAAGAGCAACCCCAAGATACATAATTGTCAGATTCATCAAGGTTGAAATGAAGGAAAAAATATTAAGGGCAGCCAGAAAGAAAGGTCGCGTTACCCACAAAGGGAAGCCCATCAGACTAACAGCAGATCTCTCGGCAGAAACTCCACAAGCCAGAAGAGAGTGGGGGCCAATATTCAACAGTCTTAAAGAAAAGAATTTTCAACCCAGAATTTCATATCCAGCCAAACTAAGCTTCATAAGTGGAGAAATAAAATCCTTGACAGACAAGCAAATGCTTAGAGATTTTGCCACCACCAGGCCTGCCCTATAAGAGATCCTGAAGGAAGCACTAAACATGGAAAGGAACAACCGGTACCAGCCATTGCAAAAACATGCCAAAATGTAAAGACCATCGATGCTAGGAAGAAATTGCATCAACTAATGAGCAAAATAACCAGCTAATACCACAATGACAGGATCAAGTTCACACATAACAATATTAACTTTAAATGTAAATGTACTAAATGGTCCAATTAAAAGACACAGACTGGCAAATTGGATAAAGAGTCAAGACCCATTGGTGTGCTCTATTCAGGAGACCCATCTCACATGCAGAGACACACATAGGCTCAAAATAAAGGGATGGAGGAAGATCTACCAAGCAATTGGAAACAAAAAAAAGCAGCAGTTGCAGTCCTAGTCTCTGATAAAACAGATTTTAAACCAACAAAGATCAAAAGAGACAAAGAAGGCCATTACATAATGGTAAATGGATCAATTCAACAAGAAGAGCTAACTCTCCTAAATATATATGCACCCAATACAGGAGCACCCAGATTCACAAAGCAAGTCCTTAGAGACTTACAAAGAGACTTAGACTCCCACACAATAATAATGAGAGACTTTAACACTCCACTGTCAATACTAGACAGATCAACGAGACAGAAAGTTAACAAGGATATTCAGGACTTGAATTCAGCTCTGCACCAAGTGGACCTAATAGACATCTATAGAATTCTCCACCCCAAATCAACAGAATATACATTCTTCTCAGTACCACATTGTACTTATTCCAAAATTGACCACATAGTTGGAAGTAAAGTACTCCTCAGCAAATGTAAAAGAACAGAAATAACAACGAACTGTTTCTCAGACCACAGTCTGAGAGAAATTAGAACTCAGGATTAAGAAACTCACTCAAAACCACACAACTACATGGAAACTGAACAACCTACTCCTGTATGACTACTGGGTAAATAATGAAATGAAGGCAGAAATAAAGATGTTCTTTGAAACCAATGAGAACAAAGACACAACATACCAGAATCTCTGGGATACATTTAAAGCAGTGTGTAGAGGTAAATTTATAGCACTAAATGTCCACAAGAGAAAGCAGGAAAGATCTAAAATCAACACCCTAACATCACAATTAAAAGAAATAGAGAAGCAAGAGCAAACATATTTAAAGCGGAGGGCAAGAAATAACTAAGATCAGAGCAGAACTGAAGGAGATAGAGACACAAAAATCCCTTCAAAATGAATCCAGGAGCTGGTTTTTTGAAAAGATCAACAAAATTGATATACCACTAGCAAGACTAATAAAGAAGAAGAGAGAGAATCAAATAGATGCAATAAAAAATGATAAAGGGGATATCACCACCAATCCCATGGAAATACAAACTACCATCAGAGAATACTATAAACACCCCAATGCAAATAAACTAGACAATCTAGAAGAAAATGATAAATTCCTGGACACATGCACCCTCCCAAGACTAAACCAGGAATAAGTTGGATCCCTGAATAGACCAATAACAGGCTCTGAAATTGAGGCAATAATTAATAACCTACCAACATAAAAAGTCCAGGACCAGACGGACTCACAGCTGAATTCTATCAGAGTTACAAAAAGGAGCTGGCACCATTCCTTCTGAAACTATTCCAATCAACAGAAAAAGAGGGAATCCTCCCTCACTCATTTTATGAGGCCAGCATCATCCTGATACCAAAGCCTGGCAGAGATGCAACAAAAAAAGAGAATTTTAGACCACTGTCCCTGATGAACATCGATGTGAAAATGCTCGATAAAATACTAGCAAACCAAATCCAGCAGCACATCAAAAAGCTTATCCACGACGATCAAGTTGGCTTCATCCCTGGGATGCAAGGCTGGTTCACCATACACAAATCAATAAACATAATCCATCATATAAACAGAACCAAAGACAAAAACCACATGATTATCTCAATATTTGCAGAAAAGGCCTTCAAAAAATTCAACAGCCCTTCATGCTAAAAACTCCCAATAAACTAGATATTGTTGGGATGTATTTCAAAATAATAAGACCTATTTATGAAAAACCCATAGCCAATATCATACTGAATGGGCAAAAACTGGAAGCATTCCCTTTGAAAACGGGCACAAGACAGGGATGCCCTCTCTCACCACTCCTATTCAACATAGTGTTGGAAGTTCTGGCCAGGGCAATTAGGCAGGAGAAAAAAATAAAGGGTATTCAATTAGAAAAAGAGGAAGTCAAATTGTCCCTGTTCACAGATGGCATGATTGTATATTTAGAAAACCCCATCATCTCAGCCCAAAATCTCCTTAAGTTGATAAGCAACTCCAGCAAAGTCTCAGGACACAAAATTAATGTGCAAACAGCACAAGTATTCCTATACACCAATAACAAATAGAAAGCCAAATCATGAGTGGACTGCCATTCACAATTGCTTCAAAGAGAATAAAATACCTAGGAATCCAACTTACAAGGGATATGAAGGACCTCTTCAAGGAGAACTACAAACCACTGCTCAATGAAATAGAGAGGACACAAACAAATGGAAGATCATGCCATGCTCATGGATAGGAAGAATCAATATCGTGAAAATGACCATACTGCCTAAGGTAATTTATAGATTTAATGCCATCCCCATCAACCTACCAATGACTTTCTTCACAGAATTGGAAAAAAAAAAAAAACTACTTTAAAGTTTATATGGAACCAAAAAAGAGCCCACATTGCCAAGACAATCCTAAGCAAAAAGAACAAAACTGGAGGCATCGTGCTACCTGACTTCAAACTATACTACAAGGCTACAGTAACCAAAACAGCATGGTACTGATACCAAAACAGAGATATAGACCAATGGAACAGAACAGAGTCCTCAGAAATAATATCACACATCTACAACCATCTGATCTTTGACAAACCTGACAAAAACAAGAAATGGGGAAAGTATTCCCTATTTAATAAATGGTGCTGGGAAAACTGGCTAGCCATATTTAGAAAGCTGAAACTGGATCCCTTCCTTAAACCTTATACAAAAATTAATTCAAGATGGATTAAAGACTTAAATGTTAGACCTAAAACCATAAAAACCCTAAAAGAAAACCTAGGCAATACCATTCAGGACATAGGCATGGGCAAGGACTTCATCTCTAAAACACCAAAAGGAATGGCAACGAAAGCCAAAATTGACAAATGTGATCTAATTAAATTAAAGAGCTTCTGCACAGTAAAAGAAACTACCATCAGAGTGAACAGCAACCTACAGAAAGTGAGAAAAGTTTCTCAATCTACCCACCTGACAAAGGGCTAATATACAGAATCTACAAAGAACTTAAACAAATTTACAAGAAAAAATCAAACAGCCCATCCAAAGGTGGGCAAAGGATCTGAACAGACACTTCTCAAAAGAAGACATTTATGCAGCCAACAGACACGCCAAGAAAAATGCTCATCATCAAAACATGCATCAGAGAAATGCAAATCAAAACCTACGACGGTATCCTCAGGACAGGTAGCATTCATTAAAGATCAGGAAACAACAGGTGCTGGAGAGGGTGTGGAGAAATAGGAATACTTTTACACTGTTGGTGGGACTGTAAACTAGTTCAACCATTGTGGAAGACAGTGCGGTGATTCCTCAAGGATCTAGAACTAGAAATACCATTTGACCCAGCCATCCCATTACTGGGTATATACCCAAAGAATTATAAATCGTGCTACTATAAAGACATATGCACACGCATGTTTATTGCGACACTATTCACAATAGCAAAGACTTGGAACCAACCCAAATGACCATCAATTATAGACTGGATTAAGAAAATGTGGCACATATACACCATGGAATACTATGCAGCCATAAGAAAGGATGAGTTCATGTCCTTTGTAGTGACATGGATGAAGCTGGAAACCATCATTCTGAGCATATACTAGCACAAGGACAGAAAACCAAGCATCACATGTTCTCACTCCTAGGTGGGAATTGAACAATGAGAACACTTGGACACAGGGTGGGGAACATCACACTCCGGGGCCTGTCATGGGGTGAGGGGAGGGGGGAAGGATAGCATTAGGAGGAATACCTAACGTAAATGATGATAATCAGTGCAGCACACCAACATAGCACATGTATACATAAGTAACAAACCTGCACGTTGTGCACATGTACCCTAGAACTTAAAGTATAATACTAAAAATAAAATGAAATAAAATCAAAATAAAGATATATGGACAATATTGAATAAACAATTAAGTGTTAATTAAAGTACTAGCATACTAAAGGATTTACGTACAGGTAGCTACACTATTAAAAAAAAAAAAGGTATTTCTCCAAATAAAAGACTAATAAACCTTTAATGAAAATGATGGTAAGTTTTTTTTGGGTGACTGCTAATGGAGATATTGAAAAAAGCATGGAAATTTTATTTAAAATATTTTAATATATTTTTTTCCTTTACTGATATAAAAATACAAAGTGACTCCAGATATCTTCTAGACTAATGCCAGCCTTATAAAGATGGAGTAACACACAGATGATCAATTGATGTAAAGAGAAGTTTCCTACTTGCAAGAAATATTTCATTTGTTCAAAAAACAGAGGCATATGTTTTTGCTTCATTGAAATTTTAACTATTTGATAATTTTTTCCTTATATTTGGGAGTTGACTATTAATATCATATTCATTTACATATGATAACAATTAAATCTTAATGAGATTTAGCAACTTGCACATTCAGTTAGTAATTGGCAAATCTTGAGTTTAAATAAAATGTTAGGTTCAGAATCCAAATGTTATGATTTTAGCTTTTATATTTACTTGAAGATAATTTTAAGTTCTATATTCCAGTGATACTTACTCTGTTGTAGAAGAATTTTGAAAGTCTTATAGTCAAAGCTGAGTGCGTATGCACCCAGTTTTCCAATACTTACCCGCAATGTGACACTTTTAGTAAGTATGAAACTTTGAGTAAAATATGACCTATTGTAAAATAAAAAGATACTCTGTTTTTCTGTACTTCACTGGCATTATATTTTTAAGCACTGTAATTATTGTAGCTTCATAATGAATTTGTAATCATTACAACTCCAGGTATTTTCTTTTCATATGCAGTAGCTGTTGTTAGCTTAATTGGCCCCCTTCTAAATTTATGCAAATGTGTTTTGAGCTTCAGTATTCGACTACAATTAAGACAATTTATATTCCTGCTAAATTTCATCATTTTACTTAGGTATTTTCATACAAGCAGAAAAATGTTTTAGCTACCCTCCCTGACTTTGTAATATTTATAAATTTAATAAATATTCCTGGGGTGACTTTATTCAAGGAACTGATCAAAATGTTGGAAAATATATGATCAAGAATAGCCCAGTATACCAAGAATATTTGCATTAATACAGTAATTCTTATTATATGCACAACAATAAGCTTTTTGATCATTCATTTTTGGCAGGGACACTGTGATTGCTATGCACTTCCTTATTAACTCCTTACAACACTCTATAAAGTCAATCTATTACTCTGTCCTGTGGTGAGAACATTTTGAGGGATCTTAAGTCATTCTCCCGAGATAACACAGCCGGTAGAAGTAGAACCAGGGACCGAAAACAGTTCTGACTCCACAAATCTGTCCAAAGAATTTTACAATCTAGATGTGGAAGAGAGAAGTCCCTTTTCTTTGTGGTCACAGCAAGGTGAGAATTCAAGCCTAGGAGTACCAGCAACTCTGGTTTCAGCCTAGTGGTGACTGTCAGAGAAAGGAAGACAAAATGGAAAAGAAAATAAGGAAGAAAAATCAATAAAAGGAATGTAAATGAAATCTGGAAGAGGAAAGGCTAATGATACTGAATTTCCAGGTTCCAGACATTTCAGCCATCAACCTGAAGGAATAACATCCCTTTTTGATCAGTGCTAAATAAACTTTTTATTAATATGTCTTTAACACAAGGAATATTAACAGAGAAAAAGAGAGATTAAGAGAGACAGAGAGGATAGAATTCTCTGAGACAAGAGACAGACAGGGAAACTTAGCCTTCCAGGCAATTGAGACTGAGAAAGAGGAAAGACTTGAAGGGCCAGGGGAGTATGTAAGTACTAGACATCCAGAAGGTAAGTGGAAGAAACTATGTCAGCAATTCCCCTACCACGTTTATTTTAAGGCATTTGACAAGGTGCCACTGATTCCTTTTGGAAAGACATACATTTTGAGTAGTTGCATTTAAATGGAGTTGAATACTTAACATTTATCCTTATCAATAGCATTTTTAATGAGTACTCCTGTCTTGGATTAATACTCTAGTTTTCATATTAAAGGCTTATTTTTCTACATGTTCTTGATTTAAATGAATCTTTCTTCGCTCTCTCTGTTTTCTCTGTGGCTGATTTGTTGACTTTGTTTTGAATACTTACCAGTTTAACTGATAATTTAGAGATGTTTATATGAGTAGCATAGTTTTTATGCTTGCGTGTAGTTACCTCTATTGAAAGATAAACTATGGTGTGCCCAAGAAGGCTGGACTAAGATGCCGTAATATGCAAGCCTTGTCTAAAGCACCAAACGGAGAGAGAAGAGCTTCATGCCTCTGAATGGATCAATCAGGCTCACTTGATTCTGCGCACTGAGGCATACCTGCACCCATTATCTGATGGCATCTCTATTTTCTCAAAATTTAACATTTTTCTCATTCCCACTTAATCATTTTGTCATAAATTTCATTGTTTGGGAAATAACATTTCCATTGCTATTCATTTGTGTATCTTTGATCATTGCTTTATTTTCAATTATTTTTATGTCATTTAGTTGTAAACAAAACTTATACATGATACATTGCTGAATTTTGCTTTTTTAACTCAATCTGATAATGTTTAAGTTTAGCAGCATTATTTTATCATTTATTTTTTACAATCACTCATTTTATCATATTTCTGGCATAACTTATTTTACTACGTTTTCATAGAAATACATGTGCTTGTTATTTATGTTCTTTCTTCCTGTTCTTTCATGGAGAATTGAGTACTGTTTATTGCCTGTTCTCCTACTAATTTCTGGTGGTTTGGAAGTTCTACATCTATTTGTTTTATGTTACCATATATTCTTAAACTTGAAGTTATTTATTACTTCATCAAATCAAGTTATAGCTAAGCAGTACCTATGACTTCTAACCCAAAAAGTTATTTTCATCAATATTAAATTATATATTTATAGTATAAATGAACTATACTACACACACACACACACACACACACGTGCACACACATACAAACATCTCTATCATGTTTACTATCTCTCCAGCATTCCCTGCCACCAGGATTTCACTGAAATTAGCTGTAATCTTAAATTTAGTTTAAAGTAGTAGTTATTATATTTAGATAATCTCCATATTTTATTATTTGTTTCCTAATAATTTCTTAAAATGCCACTATGTTAACTATGGCTATTGTAAATCAACTGAGTATCTGTTGTTTTCTATTATTTTCTGTTTTCTTTATTGAATTGGCAATCTTTGTTATAACTTTATTTTACTGAGTCCATTTTTAAGTGATTTTGTTTTTTAAGAAAAGAAGAATGTATGCGGTTCATTTCAATTTCCTGCATGACCCAAGTGTCTTTAGTTAATCTTTATATATAAATAATAATTCTGTAAAATATATAATATTGGTTTCAAGGACTTTCTCCACTGAGAATTCTACAGATATTGTTAAGCTGCCTATGAGAAGCCCGACAGTCTGAGTTTCATTCTTTTGTATCTTCCCTACTTTTTCATAGAAATTCTAGAATTGTCTTTTTTTCCATTGACCTTAGATATTTTACCTGGATATCTGTGTGTGTCTATGTGTGCATGTGTGTATATGTATGGTTATGTGTACTTATGGGTGCTATATATGCAGATGTATATACGTATCTGTGTCTATGCACACACTTGTAGTGTAAGTGCTTTTATGTAATGCCACCACTTCGCTGTTTTATTTGGAGAGGAAGAGGTTTGAAGAAGACATGAATGTCTGTGTGCTGTGTAATATGATATAAAAATACATAAAATCATAAGATAAAATTCAACAAGG
The DNA here is from genome assembly GCF_008728515.1 of Papio anubis. Taxonomy (NCBI): domain Eukaryota; kingdom Metazoa; phylum Chordata; class Mammalia; order Primates; family Cercopithecidae; genus Papio; species Papio anubis. The sequence goes on from NC_044981.1 coordinate 99,172,986, forward strand.
CACAGTGTGAAGAAAGTTTTACTGTGTTATGATCTTTGTGGTATGTTGCTAAGTTTTCCTCTAACACCATTCTTTCTTTTCCTCATAGTTACAAAGTTGAATTGGAAACATGGTCAACCAGCTAGAGACCTTTTTCCAGGCCCCCTTGCAAGTAGATATGACCAAGTGGCCAATTTCTCAAAAATGAACGGTGGCCAGAAAGAATGTGTGCCACATCCAGTCTGTGGCTGTAAAATATTAATCAGGTCAATATACTTCACTAATGTACATGCATACGTCAGAAATATTGCAGCTTCAGTTCCAGACAGCCACAATAAGACAAATATTGCAAAAAGGAAAGTCACATGAATATTTTGGTTTTCTAGTGTATATAAAAGATATGTTTATACTATACTACAGTCTATTAAATGTGCAATAGCATTATGTCTATAAAACAATGTATATGCCTGAATTAAAAATATTTTATTGGTCAAAGATGCTAACAATCATCTGAGACTTCAGTGAGTTGTAATGTATTTTTGCTGGTGGAAGAACTTGACTTGATGCTTGCAGCTGCTGGCTGATCAGGGTGGTGGTTGCTGAAAGCTAGAGTGGCTGTGGCAATTTCTTGAAATAAAGCAACAATGAAGTTTGCTGCATCAATGAACTCTTCCTTTCAGGAAAGATTTATCTGTAACATTTGATACTGTTTGATAGTATATTAAACTTTCTTTTTTAATTGGAGGACAGGCACTGTGGCTAACACCTATAACCCCAACATTTTAGGAGGCCAAGGTGGGAGAGTCACTTGAACCCAGGAGTTTGAGACCAGCCTAGGCAACACAGTGAGACCCTGTTGCAAAAAAAAAAAAAAGAGTCAATTTTCTCAAACTCTTCTGCTGATTTATCAACTAAGTTTATGTAATATTTTAAGTTCCTTGTTGTCATTTCAATAATGTTCACAGCATCCTCATCAGGAACAGAATTCATCTCAAGAAACCACTTACCTTGCTCATCCATAAGAAGCAACTCCTCATTCATTGAGGTTTTATCATGAAATTTCATCAATTCAGTCACATCTTCAGGCTTCTTTTCTAATTCTAGTTCTCTTTCTACTTCTATCATAATTACAGTAACTTCCTCTACTGAAGGCTTAAAGTCATCCGTGGGGGTTGGAATTAACTTCTTCCAAACTCCTGGTAATGTTGCTGTTTTGACCTCTTTCCATGTAACAAAAATGTTCCTAATGGCATCTGGAATGATGATGCTTTCCAAAAGGTTTTCAATTAATTTCACCCAGGTCTATCAGAGGAATCACTATCTATAGCAACCATGCCTTATGAAATGTATTTCTGAAATAACAGGACTTGAAAGTCTAAATTACTCCTTGATCTATGGGCTACAGAATGGATATTGTGTTAGAAGGCATGAAAACAACATTAATTTCCTTGTACATCTCCATTAGAGGTCTTGGGTGACTAGGCACATTGTCAATGAACAGTAATATTTTGAAAAAAATCTTTTTTTCTGAGCAGTAGGTCTCAAGAGTGGGCTTAAAGTATTCAGCTAAAGCACGCTATAAACAGATGTGCTGTCATCCAGGCTTTGTTGTCCATTTATAGAGCTAAGGGAGAGTAGATTTATCATAATTCTTAAGAGCCCTGGGATTTTCAAAGTGGTAAATGAGCACTGACTTTAACTTAAAGTCACCAGCTACATTAGCCCCTAACAAGAGAGTCAGCCTGTTCTTTGAAGCTTTGATGATCTGAAGCCAGGCATTGACTTCTTTCTAGCTATGAAAGCCCTTAGATGGCATATTCTTGCATTACAAAGCTGTTTCATCTACACTGAAAATCTGTTGTTTAGTATAGGCAGCTTCAATTATGTTAGCCAGCTCTTCTGGATAACTTGTTATACTTTCTACATCAGCATTTGCTACTTCACCTTGTACTTTTATGTTATAGAAATGGCTTCTTTCTTTAAATCTCATGTATCAACCTCTGCTAGCTTCAAACTTTTCTTCTGCAGCATTCTGACTTCTTTCAGCCTTCACAGAATTGAAGAGAGTTAGGGACTTACTCTGGATTAAGCTTTGGCTTAAAGGAATGTTGTGTCTGTCTGATCTTCTATCCAGGCACTCAAATTTTCTCCCTAGCAGCAATAAGGCTGTTTTGCTTTCTTATCATTTATGTGTTCACTGAAGTAGCACTTTTAATTTCCTTCAATAACTTTTCCTTTGCATTTACAACTTGGCTAACTGTTTGGCACAAGGGACTTAGCTTTCAGCTTATGCTGGATTTTGAGGTGCCTTCCTTATTAAACTTAATCATATTTCTATTTTTGGGGTTAAATTCAGAGACACGTGACTCTTCCTTTCACTTTAACACTTAGAGGCTATTGTCAGGTTATTATTTAGTCTAATTTCTAATTTCAATATTGTTGTGTCTCAGGGAATAAGGAACCTTAGGAAAGGGAGAGAGATGGGGGAATGGCCAGTTGGTGGAGCAGTCAAAACATATACAATATTTATTAGTTAAGTTTGCCATCTTATATGGGCACAGTTCATGTCAACCCAAAACAATTACAATAGTAACATCAAAGATCACTGATTACAATCACCATAACAGACATAATAATAATATAAAAGTTTGAAATACTGCAAGAATTTCCAAAATGTGACACAAAGATACAAAGTGAATTAATGCTGTTAAAAAAGTGATGCCAATAGACTTGTACAACACAGCGTTGTGAACAATAAAAAAATGCAATATCCACAAAGTAAAATAAAGCAAAGTGCAATAAAATAAGGTATGCCTGTACAGAAAACTCAGAAGCCTTTCAAGAAAGAATACATACATACACACACACCTCTCCCTAAATAAATTTCCTACTGTATGAAATGTATAGATCTTAATTAACATCACACTAAAATCAATTAAGCAAACCAAAAGTCAAAATAAATATTAAACTATTTTTGGAATATGTTAGAAAATAATTACAACATTGCATTAAAAATTATAGGCTGAAATTAAACTCTATTCAATGGAAATTTCAAAGTAAATCCAATGAATCAGAAAAATAAAAGTTGAGTCAGCCTCAATATGCTTAGTTACTCAGAACTTAACCAATTGCACAGCTGCAATTTTCATGCAATTGACTTACTTAAGCACATTATTTCCTTAGGTGCCTGTAGTTCTAAACATGGATGTCATACCCATCCTAGAAACCCTATTACTAGCTCCCCATGTGAGTTTCTCTTGCTCACGTATGAAATATAATTATGACTATTATCTGGACTATTTGTGCATAGTCCAAAAAACTCTTCGACTTTATTGCAATCTTTTTTTTCCATAATAGATAACATGAATATGCATAACAATGATTGACAGAAAGATGCATTTTGAAAAAGCACCTGGCAATGTTTTAATTATGTAAATGATACAGTTATACAGAGTAGATTTAGGAGAACAATCCTCATAGAGCAGCAAGATTTCCTACAAATTTCCAAAAAGACAACCAAGAATAAATACTGCCAATCCTTCACCCCTAAAAATACCAATCTGTTAATACTTGTGCTTCTGAAAATCCACCACAGCCTGTGTTTTTAATTCCTTAGACTTGTCGATATTACTTTGAGAAGTATTTTCCCCTTGCCTTCACATTTTTTCCAGTTTATCCCTCTTCACAATTTCAATAGAAAGACTATAGAAGACATAATAGTGACTTGTTGAGGATGCTTCCCAGAACTGGGTATCTAACAACTTACTAAAAGCCATATGTCTTTTCTCATTTTTTTTTTCATACTCAAAATCTGGCCTTTCAATGGTTTTTGAATTCTTCAGGTCTCAAATCATTTGTCATGGTCTGAACAGCCAGTTTGCTCTCTCTTTTTCTGTAGCTATAAAACCAAGTCAATATCTTCATTAATTTCCTTTCCCTTAGGTACTCTTCACACCTTTCAAAGGAGTTAAGCTTATTTTTTGACACTTCAATCTATTTCTATAATTGGTTCCAACATTCTCCCAATCTTATAGGGAAAGCACTTTGCGGGATGGTCCCCGACATCCTTTATCTTTTCTATAATACATATTTGGGCAAAACTTTAAAACTTATAGTTGCAAAATGATCCAACTCTTGACAATATTTCTGATATTCTAAAGTCTAAATGTAGTGCTCCATTCAGATCTAGGATTTGGAATTATTCTCATCCTCTACAGAGTAAGCATATATTTAAAGAAAACATGTTCTAGACAGAATCTTTTTTTCTCTCCATTTTTTTCTCTTTAACACCTGATCTTGTAAAAATTTATTATTTTTTTCTAATCAACACAACAGGTTGATACATCACCTATATAGTACAGATATCTATTGCTCTTTATTTCCCAATGAACTGCATCAGTTCCACTTACAGTTAAACTCAAACTTTGGTCCTCATAATTTATTACCAGAAAAACGTTTATTTAAATGACAGACTTTCAGTATTGACTGAAGATGAGAATTCAGAGGAAAAGAGTATGTCACACTTGCCAAACTCAATGTTTGCATATCAAAATAGTATGTATTTTGGACACAGTTGAATTATATTCATGAACGTGAATCTTTTGCCCACTATTGTCTTGTTCTGACTCCTGTTCATCATTAATTGTAAGAACCAGGCTTTTACACAGCAACTGTCCACAACAAATATGGCTACTGTAAAGTTGGAGCTTCTAAAAAGCTTCTCCCAAATCTTAGTACACTAGATATGCTCTGCTGCAAAATCAATCTAGAGAGAGAGAGTAAAAGTCAACATTAACTCACAGATTATATATAGAATCTCAAGTCCCGTGAGAGTGATAATGTTTGCTGAGAGTTTTTGAATAAAGTTTCAATCTATTTATCTCTCTAGATATCTATATTTTAATTTTGGTTTAAACCAGGCCAACAAATGGGAGAAAATAAAATTTATTGCTGAACAACCTTTTTCTGAAGAAACTCATCATGTCCTTCTAACTTTTTCCTTGATCCTATCCTACTATTCTATTTGTATTTTCTCTGGATCTGAACATATTTAAGTATTTTCTTCAATTTCATTTCAAATTATATGCAATGCTAAAGTACCTCAAATATTTATGGAAAATGTGAGGAATATATAAATTTAATTAAATTTTTAAAATTATTTTTTGTTTTTTTTTGCTTCCCAGCATCTTACACACTATTAAATAAGAATCTCTGTAGCAAACCATGATTTCCGGATAGCTCTGACATTTACCAATTAGTAACTTACCATTTGAGATTAAGTTTCAGCATTTATAATTTGGTGATATTAACCTCATTGTGGCTATTGAATGGTATAACTAATACCAAGTGCTAGCTCATTATATGTTACACATTAGATATTAATCATCATTTGTCTTATTTTCCCCACTAAACTCCATCTTCAATTTCTTTAATTTTCCTTCTCTGAGAACCAGTCTATTTGCTAGGGGCAGGAACATCTGTAAAATCTAGTCCTTGATGCTCTGAGCCCGACTCATGAAGCACACCTACAAGATGAGAAAATAGCCTCCAAAAGGCAAATCGAGGAGGGAGAGAGAGATAGAGAGGGAGATTGAAACAGAAAGTTTATTTAAAGGGATAAGAAGAAGATAACTTCTCAAACCTAGAGAAAGATATCATTGTTAAAGTAAAAAAGATTTGAGAATATGTAGAAGTTTTAACCCAAATGAGACTACCTCAAGACATTTAATAATCAAACTCCTAAAGGTTGAGGATAAAGAAAGGACCCAAAAAGCATCAGAAAAAAGAAATAAATAATATACAAAGGAGCTTAGGTACATCTGACAGAAGACTTCTCAGTCTTCTGAAGCCAGGAGTGGGTGACATGACATATTTAAAGCGCTGAAGAAAAATAAACATACTTTTATCCTAGGATAGTATATCCAGTGAAAATATTCTTCAAACATAAAAGACTTTCCCAATAAAGTAAAAGGTGGGGGATTTCATTAGCATCAGACCTGTCCTACAAGAAATGCTAAAGGGAGTTCTTCAATCTGAAAGGAAAGAATGTTAATAAACAAAAAGAAATCATCTGAATGAACAAAATTCATTGATAATAGTAAGTACACAGAAAACCACAGAATATTATAGCACTGCAATTGTGGTATGTAAACTACCCATAACTTCAGTAGAAAGACAGAAAAATGAACATATAAAGAATAATAACTACAACAACTTTTCACTACATAGACAGTATAAGACATAAATAGTAACAACAAAAAGTTAAAAAGTAGGAGGGATGAAGTTACAGTGTAGAGTTTTTATTAGTTTTCTCTGTGTTTGTTTTTGAAATCAGTGTTAAGTTATCATCAGTTTAAAATAATGGGTTATAAGATATTATATCGGGGGAACCAGCCCCCAATATTTCAATGTTGGTTCTTTCTATTTTCCCTAAGTGTCTGCCAATCCGAGAAATAAAGAGAAAGAGTACAAAGAGAGGAATTTTACAGCTGGGCATCCGGGGGTGACATCACATATCGGTAGGACTGTGATACCCCCTGAGCCACAAAACCAGCAAGTTTTTATTAGGGATTTCAAAAGGGGAGGGGATGTACGAATAGGGAGTAGGTCACAAAGATCACATGCTTCAAAGGGCAATAAAGATCACAAAGCAAAGGCAAAATTAGAATTAGTGATAAGGGTCTGTGTCCTGCTGTGCACGTATTGTCTTGATGCATATCTTAACAGGAAACAGGGTTCAAGAGCAGAGAACCAGTCTGATCAAAATTTACCAGGCTGGAATTTCCCAATCCTACTAAACCTGAGGGTACTGTAGGAGACCAATGCATATTTCAGTCCTTATCTCAACTGCATAAGACAGACACTCCCAGAGCGGCAGTTTATAGACCTCCCCTGAGGAATGCATTCTTTCCCCAGGGTATTCCTTCCTCGGAAAAGAATTCAGCGATATCCATCTTACTTGCACGTCCATTTATAGGCTGTCTGCAAGAAGAAAAATATGGCTCTATTCTGCCCAACCTCACAGGCAGTCAGACCTTATGGTTATCTTCCCTTGTTCCCTGAAAATCGCTTTTATTCTGTTCTTTTTCAAAGTGCACTAATTTCATATTGTTCAAACACACATGTTTTACAATCAGTTTGTACAATAGTGGTCCTGAGGTGACACATATTTTCAGCTTATGAAGATAACGGGATTAAGAGATTAAAGACAGGCATAAGAAATTATAAGAGTATTATTAGGGAAGTAATAAATGTCCATGAAATCTTCACAATTTACATTTTTCTGCCACAGTTCCAGCTGATCCCTCCATTCAGGGTCCCTGACTTCCCGCAACAATGTTATTTGCAAGCCTCATGGTAACTTCAAATAAAAAAACCCACAACAGATATGCAAAAAATAAAAAGCAAGAAATTAAAACATTAAATTTTGGAATTTTGGAAACTATACAAATTAAAACCACAGAACATCACTATCACAAAACGGAAGATAGGAAGAAGGAAGGAAGGAAGGAAGGAAGGAAGGAAGGAAGGAAGGAAGGAAGTGAGGGAAAACAAATGAAAAAATGACAGGAGTAACTCCTTATCAATAATAACATTGACTGTAAATGAACTAATATAAAGAGATAGAAAAAAGACATTCCATGGAAATGGAAACCAAAATAGTGGAAGTAACTATACTTATATCAGACATTATGGACTTCAAGACAAAACCTATAAAAAGAGACAAAATGTCATTATATAATAATAAAGGGGTCCATTCAGCAAGAGAATATACAAATTGTTATTATATATGCACCCAACACTGGAGCACCCAGATATATAAAGCAAATATTATTATAGCTGAAGAGAGAGAGAGACTCCAATACAACAATAGCTGAAGACTTCAGCATTGGACAGATCTTCCAAAAAAATAAAAATAAACCAACAAATATCAGACTTAATCTGCACTGTAGACCAAATTGACCCGGTAGATATTTACAGAACATTTCCTCCAATGGCTACGGAACACACATTCTTCTCCTCAGCACATAGATCATTCTTAAGGATAGATCATATGTTAGGCCACAAAACAAGTCTCAAAAAATTCAAAAACATTTAAATCCTATCAACTATCTTCTCTGACCAACCAAAATGGAATAAAACTAGAAATCAATAAAAAGAGGAATTTTGGAAACTATACAAACATATGGAAAATAAACAGTATGTTCCTGAATGACCAATGGGTCAATGAAGAAGTTAAAAAGAAAAGTGAAAATTTTCTTAAAATAAATGATAATGGAAACACAACATACCAAAATCTGTAAGATACAAGGAAAGCAAGTACTGAGATGTAAGTTTATAGTAATATGCACCTACAACAAAAATAGGTGTATATAGTAATATGCACCTACTACAACACCTACATCTTTCTTTCCAAATTGGAAAGAAAGAATTCAAATTATCCTTGTTTGCCAATAATATGATCTTATACTTGGAAAAACCTGAAGACTCCACCAAAAGCTATTGTAACTGATAAACAGATTCAACAAAGTTACAGAATACAAAATCAACATTCAAAAATCAGTTTAAACAACCTAATAATGCATTTTAAAGAATTTGATAAGTAAAAGCAAACCAAACCAAAAATTAGTAGAAGTAAAGAAATAGTAAAGATCACAGCAGAAGTAAACGAAATTCAAATGAAAAACACAATGGAATGAAAACTGGTGTTTTGAAAAGATAAACAAAATTGACAAACCTTGAGCCAGGATACATACAAAAAGAGAGAAGAAACAAACAAATAAAATCAGAGATGAAAAAGGAGACATTACAATTGATACTGCAGAAAATCAAAGGATCATTAGAGACTATCATGGCCAACTATACGCCAATAAATGAGAAAACTCAGAAGAAATGGATAAATTCCTAAACATATACAGCCTACAAAGAATGAACCATTAAGAAATTCAAAACCTGAAGAGACAAATAAGAAGTAATGAGGTTGAAACCATAATAAAAAGCCTGCCAGCAAAGAAAAGCCTAGCAACCAATGACTTTACGGCTGAATTTTAATGAGCATTTAGGGAACTAATACCAATCCCACTCCAACTATTCCAAAAATTAGAGGAGGACACAATACTTCCAAACTCATTCAATGAGTTCAGTATTGCCCTGATACCAAAACCAGATAGACATATCAAAAAAGAAAACTATCTGCCAATATCCCTGATGAATATTGATGCAAAAATCTTCAACAAAATACTATCAAACCAAATTCAACAACACATTATAAAGATAATTCATCATGACCAAGT